>NW_027187419.1:99181413-99290956 GCF_028583685.1 Petaurus breviceps papuanus
AGAGAGAGAGAGAGAGAGAGAGAGAGAGAGAGAGAGAGAGAGAGAGAAAATTGGTATTTGAGTCAGTAATTGCTGATGTCTTTTCTTGGTAATAATAATGACTATGACAATTCCTAATGTTTGGAATCTTCCCTTTTTCAAGATTTCTTGAAAAACCTATCTCAAAGTGACTTTAAAGTTATGTTGTATCCCTCTGCTTTTTCAGAGGTAATTTATTCAGTGCCATTTCAACTTCTTCCAATATCCCACTGGATACTGTTATAACAGAATCTAAATGTTGTAGTTTCATTAATGATGAGGATAGATTTTCATAGAAATACTGGCCTATATATTACATTATCTCATGTATATTTTTTTTCTTCTAGCTTCATCTATAAATGTTCTTGGGTTGACCAGGATCAGTTAGGTACTATATCGAACCTTTTATGGGTTCATATTCCTTTCCACTGTTTTTTCAATTTTTTATGAGTTAATATTGCTCTTACTCTTTAGCAGTTACTCTGTGTGTGTTTTTTAAAATGAGCTTATAATCTAAATTGTGTTGCCCCTGGCTACCGTGTCTGTCTGCTTGGCAGGGGGTTGGAATAGCAAACAACTGGTATCAGGTCAGTACATGATCCATGAGAGATGAAAACATAGTTATCAGTACCAGGGAAGAGAACATTTAAAAAAAACTGCTGGAAAAAAATATACTGAGATGGATGATCTTTGACATATACAAGATGGCAAATTTCAAATGTAAGTCCAAGAATAGCTTAGAATCAAGAGTTTGTATCCCAAGACTGAGAGGAGAGTTGTAAGCAGATGTAACTTCCTAGTGCCAGAACTAGCTTGCCCAGTGAGTGAAGCAGATGAGGAATGTGGCCATAATATCAGCATGGTTTTAACCAGAAATCAGAGGGGTGGACGGTGGGACTCATATAGGAAGGACTAATGGCGTATCAAAAAAAGGGAATGTGTCACGAGACATGAATTTTATTTAGTCTTATTGTGGCTTTGGTAAAAATTCTATGTTGCATTTTAGACTATGGTTGATTTTTTTAAATAAGACCTGTAATTTAACAATGTGGGCAACATGACTAATATGGAAATATGTTTTACATGATTACATGTATTATATCCTATATCAAATTTATTATTGTCTCAGGGGAGGGGGAGGGAAGGGAGGGAAAGAACTTGGAACTCAATTTAAAAAAATAAATGTTAAAAATTGTTTTTACATGTAATTAGGAAAAAATAAAATATTATCCAAAAAAATTCCATCAGCATAAGGAAACACCTTCTATCAATGCAGATTGACACCTGCTCTGTAGTTTATAGTCTTGGTGAGTTGTTTGAGCACTGAGAAATTAAGTGACTGACAAGGTCACACAAGTCAGCAGGGATCAGAGGCAGGTCTTCCTGATACCAAGACCAGCACTTAACCATACTGCCTCCCAACTTGGGTTACATATTGTACTATAAATTTAAGTGACAGGAAAATATGGGCATGATCCTTTAACAGACTGAGTCTACTTGGAATGTTGCCTTCACTTCTGAAGCTGTCCAAATAATACATGGCCCTTAGACCAGGGTATTAAAAAGACATAGCAGGCATAGTGAGGATCAATATGCTGAATAGACAAGATCAGTTGATTTTAATTTAGAGGGAGCACACTTTTCAATTAGTTCAGTTAATAGGGCATTAGCTTAGAGAAACAATTGGTACAGTCAAATACCCTTAACCCTGAGGTGCTACCATATTCTGAAAGAATATTGATATATTTGGGGTTAGAGACCGAGACTGGCTGGAACAGCTTGTGAGAACTCAGCTCAGAATTACTCAGAGAAAATAAATTACTTCACTGACCTCTGTAAATGGGACTCTTTTAAGAGCTATTTTACTATTAGTTTGTCATTTATGTACTTTTTGAGAGATTTCTATTTAAGTTACTGACATGTTAAATTTGTTTTATCATTGTTTCTCCACAAAAGATTTAGAATTGAATGGTAGGCATTCATTGCCCTGATTGGTGTTATCTTTCAATCTTTATACATTCCAAAGCTTGCCAGGCCCATTCAGTCATCCCTGACACCTAGCTGGCAGCAGCTCACAGATGGTGACAGCAGAAGCAGAGGGCTGAGGGAAGAGTCCTAGGTGGACTCATTAAAATCTAGTTAAGATTGTACCCCAAGCTTCAAGTAGAATAAATAAGAGACAGCAAGGATGTCATAGACCATTTAGCATTTTAAAACCTAAACTGTCACTTGTGATGAAGGTCTTTAAACCTGAGCTAAAATGGCTGAAGTTCTCCAAATTCTAACTCCTAGCATAATCTCCATCACGTACTATTCAGTATCCAGCACCGTGTTACCCTGCACTGTTGTAAAGTTTTGCTCCACTCCCTTCCTTCCTTCAACAGACACATTACAGCATCTCAAACTCAAAGTGTCCAAAATGAGCCCAGCTTTCCGCTAAGTCCTCCCTTCTTCCTAACTGCCACCCCATTCTTCTGTTCACCCAGTTTCACAATACAGGTATTATCCTTTACTCTTCATTCCTATATATCCAGCAGAGGCATCTAGGTAGCACATTGGAGAGACCCCTGGACTTGGAGTTAGGAAGACCGAAGTTCAAATCCAGCCTCAAACATTTGCCAACTGTTTGACCCTGGGCAAGTCACTTAACCTCTATGTATCAATTTCCTTGTCTATAAAATGGAGATGATAATAAAAGACTTATTTCTTAGGGTGGTTGTGAAGATCAGTGAGATGATATTTGCAAAAAGTGATTAGCACAGTGATCGACACATAGTGGTTCTTTACAAACAGCTTGTTTCCTTCCTTCCTTGTCATATCCAATCAGTTATGAAATCTTGTCATTTCTACTCCTACTGCATTTCTTTTATCTGGTGTGTTCTCTCCACTCCTCTGTAGTTCAGCATGCTCCCTTGCATAGACATTCCTGATGCCCCCACCTGGTAATTGTTGTTCAATCATTTTTTTCAGTCATGTCTGACTCTTCATGGCCCATTTAGGATTTTCTTGACAAAGATAGAGTGGTTTGCCATTCCCTTCTCCAGTTCATTTTACAGGTGAGGAAACTGAGGCAAACAGGGTTAAGTGACTTGCGCAGGGTCTCAGGCCAGACTTGAACTCCAGAAGATGAGTCTTCCTGACTCCTGGCCCAGCACTCCATCCACTATGGCATCACCTAGCTGCCTTGTCTAGTTGTTAGTGCCCCTCTCTAAATTATCTTACATTTATTTTATATGTCAGATATCTCATATCTCTTTAATCTACATAGATGCTACATCCATCTAGTAGAATGTAAGTTCCTTGAGAACAATGACTTTCATTTTTGACGAGGTGTCTCCAGTGTTTAGTGCTAGCCTTGTAATTGCTTTTGTTGTTTGTCCTTTGTTTTTGAAGAGGACCGGTGGCATCGTGGGGTGATGCGTTGACTTGTGAGTGAATTGAATTTAAGTGAGGCAGGGTTGCACAAAGTCATCAACCTCACTCCTCCAGAGTCAGTGGAGTCCAGTGGCAGGACAGAAGTTAAGAGGACTGTTGATGGCCCTGGGATACAGCATGTAACTCTTTAGCGCAAAGTGTTCCCTGTCTCCCCACAATCATTGCTCCCCTGTGTGATGTCTCCTCCCATTGACAGTAAACTCCAAGAGAGCAGGAATTGTCTTTTGCTTTTCCTTGTACCTCTAGTACTTAGCACAGTTTTGGGTGCATAGTAGAAACTTGAAAATTCTTGTTGATTGACTGGCCTAGTATAGAACAGATGCCTAATAAATGCATTTTTAATTGAATTGAATTGAAATAGAGTTGCTCCAGGGAGTTGCTATACCCCCAATTGTATGTACTTAGGATACAAACATAAAAGCAAAGACAGTCCCTCCCCTCAAGATGCTTATATTCTTATAGAAGGGGACAACCCCCATAGGGGAGTGGGGAGGAGGACACTTTATTATAAGTGAAACTTATGGTGAGGAGTGGACATAAAAGATAGGTAGACACATTCCATCCAGGAACAAAGGTGGGTTTGGCCATGGTTCATGGTTCCACAACTAGAAGGGGGAAGGAGGGCCAGAGTATGCTTTTGACTGCAACCTTGAGGAAGTTGTAGAAGACCTGACTATATAAAAGGGAAAGATGTGAAGCATGGTGGGTGTTTTACTGAAATTGTGTCACCAATCCAGAGAGGGGATCCCCAGACTGAGATGCATCAAGGGCAAGTCTGTGGTGCCAGGTGATTGTTGAGGACGTTGTGGAGTCAAAGGCTAGTGAGGAAAGAAGTGCACTATATAACTAATGACGTAAGGAAATAAATGGTTCTTTCTTCCCTGATGTTTTCTTCACCTTTTGGCAATCTCCTCCATCTTAATCCTGATAAATGCAATAATAAATAATTATGTCCTTAATTCAATTTGTCTTCCATGTGGTAAACCTCATGGGTGGCTTTTATCTGAGGTTTCTAAGCATAACTAGGACAGAGAGTTGGCACAGTGGATAGAGTAACAAGTCTGGAGTCAGAAAGACCTGAGTTCAAATCCAACTGTCTGATCCTGGGCAAGTCACTTTACCTCTATTTGCTTTAATCCACTAGAGAAGGAAATGGCAAACCACTACAGTATCTCTGCCAAGAAAACCTCAAATAGGGTCACAAAGAGTTGGAAACAACTGAAACAATTAAACAACAACAAAATCTATCTTGCCTCAAAGGTCCCATTATATGAAGAATAGGAAAATAAACAAAATAACCAATGTAGAAGATAAAGGCTAGGAAGGCAAAGTTTGATTGGTTCATTAAAAATCTTAGTTTCTTATTCTCTGTGAGTGCTGCCACGTATCTTTAAAGTGTGCCATTCATACAAATGTTTGTGGAGATATGTGGCAATCTGTATTCTCTAGCCCGCAAGAGAACCTGGCCCACGCTCTGCCCTGCTGTCTGGGAGGCACTTTCACTGCCTCTTCATTTCTGAGATCAACCCAATTGGCTCCCAGCCGCCGGAGCTACAAGGATGACACAGAAGAGAATCATGTTTCCACCTCAAAAGTTGCCAACTTTTTTTTTTTTCTCAAACTGACTGAGTCACGTATATTCCCATCTCGGGGAATTTGAGTTCAAATATAAGCAACCAACAGTAAAGCTGCCCTCCCTTGGGATGTGTTATGAACTACTGTGTCAAAACATTCATACCAATATTATCAATCTCCTCCCTCCTTTTAAAGCACTTTTCTCCATGATGGTAAGACTCAGCTATGCTTTGTTGTTCAGTCATATTTGACTCTTTGTGACCCCATTTGGAGTTTTCTTGGCAAAGATACTGGAGTGGTTTGCCATTTCCTTCTCCAGTTCATTTTACAGGTGAGGAAACTGAGTTAAACAGGGTTGAGTGACTTGCTTGGGGTTATACAGCTAGTAAGTATCTGAGGCCAGATTTGAACCTATGAAGATGTCTTCCTGATTCCAAGCCCAGTGATCTATCTACTGTATCACCTAGCTATGCCTAGGAAAGTTTGAGAGAGCATTGATAGAGATGCTAAAATCCTCTATTAAAAGGGCAAAAGCTGGTGAAAAGAGGAGGAAGGTGAGGTCCATTCTAACTCTAAGTCTGTATGATTCTATTAAGTGCCTATCATGTGTACTATACCATGTTAGATGCCAGTTCTACTGAGATGAAACATGGCATAATATCAAGAGCATTAATGTTAAAAGTATTTTTAAATGAAAAAATGTCAATAATTAGAGCAAACTAATTAGAGAGGAACCATATTTAAAATTACTTGGGACAGCTAGGTGTCCAAGTGAGTAGAGCACCAGCCCTGGAGTCAGGAGGACCTGGGTTCGGATCTGGCCTCAGACACTTGACACATACACACAAAAACTAGCCATGTGACTTTGGGCAAGTCACTTAACCCCAATTGCCCTACCCTCCCCCCTCCAAAAAGCAAATAAATAAATTTACTTTAAGAATATTTGATAAATTTCCATTTATCTTGAACTTCCCCATCTCTAGGCTTTTTCTAAAGCATATTCTCTACCTGATATGCTGCCCTCCTATCACTCTGTGCTTCAGTACTAGACCAAATTCTGTCTTTTTCATTAAGCCTTCCTTGGTAATCCCTCCCCTCTGGCCTCCCATAGCATTTTGTTGATACCACTGCCTCTTGGGATATTTACCACATACTGCCTTCTTTGGGGAGGCTTCATACTATAATGGAAAGAATGTTGGGTTTGGAGTTAGAGATATGAGTTCACATCCTTTTTTCCCCCATTTTTATGTATACAACCATAGACAATACCCTTAACCTTTCATGGTCACAGTTTCCTCAAGTGGCAAAATGAGAGAATTAGATTAAATGACCTCTACTGTCCTTTATAGCTATGTCTTTGATCCTGTCTTAGTCTTTTGCTAGATTAAATTTGATGAGAGCAGGGAATTTATTTTTTGTATCTCTTCAATGCTTAGCATAGAGCTGTTGCATACAGTAGATATTCAATACATATCTGCTGAATAAAAGAATTCATTTATATAAAAAAGATGAATTTTTATTTGTATTGGGTTCAGGGGCAAATCTGATTCTCTTGAAACATTTATTTTTACTCTTCTAACATGCTTCCAACCAGTCTTTATGTTGGCTCAAGCCTCCTGATTTCTTCTGCAAAAGTATAATATTGGCTTTTGCTTAAGAAGCCAGAGACATTAGCTAAATAAAGGAACAGAGTTTATATTTGCACTGAGTGCTGAATTTCTGGAACAGATCTATCTTTATAATGTGACAATGAGCACCAAGTGTGGGACGATGCTTAAATGTGCATTTTCTTTAGGAAGCTGTTATTCCGGTGTACAGATGTTAACTATTACTAATCCATTAGCAGACCACTTGCTATTGCTAACACACTTTTTAAAGGGCAGCTTGTTAGATCTAGTTCACAGATTAAGAGATGGAAGTGACTTTTGCGACTATCTAGTCCATTGCCTTCATTTTACAAAAGAGTAAATGGAAGTCCAAAATGGATAAAGGACTTGCCCAAAGCAACACAAATATGAAGCGGAAGAGTCATGAACTGCTCCAAATCTGATGTACCCTTCTGACTTTAATGATGTGGCAATAATAAATGTAAATAACAGGTGACCTTTTCTCTCATGCCACAGGATTTGGATTCTTTGTCCTCTATTTTAATTCAATTCAGTAAACATTTATTAGGTAACTACTATGTGCCAGACATCTATTGTGTACTAAGCACTGAGGATAGAATAAGAAGCCCTCAAGAAGCTTACAGTCTAATGAGAGAGGCACTGTGCAAGCAAATATGTACAAAGAAAGCTATATACAAGATAAACAAGAAGTAATAGAAGGAAGACACTGGATTTAAGAGGGGTTGGGGAAGGCTTCCTGTAGGAGGTGAAGAACTGGGATATGCCAGAAAGATCCATTGGCTTAGGTGTGGTTGAAGTGGGTGGGATGTGACATGATCAGACCTATGCTTTGGAAAAAGTCTCTTTGGCAGCTATGCTGTGTGGAGGATGAACTGGAATGGGGAGAGACTTGAAGGAGGGAGACCATCAGAAAGCTTCTGCAATAATCCAAGCATGGAGTGATGAAAGTCTCAACAAAGATGGTGACCATGTGAGTAGAGATAAGAGAATATATTCAGAAGATATAATGAAAGAAATTGCAATATTTGGCAACTGAATGGATACGTGTGGCAATTGAGAAGTAGAAGTCAAGGATGATATCAAGGTTGCAAACCCGACTAAGTAACTGGGTTACAATAAAAGGGAAGTTTGGAAGTGGCATGGGTTGGAGAGGAAAGATGAATTCTCTTTTGCTCATGTTGAACTTCAGATGCCTGCAGGACATCTAGTTCAAAATATCTGATGGGAAGTTAGTGATGCCAGGCTTAAACTCAGGAGAGAGACTAGTACTGGATAGATTTGAGAATCATCAACATAGACATGATAACTGAAGTCAAGAGAACTGATAAAGCCTCCAAATAAAAGAGGACCCAAGAAAGAGCCCTTGGTAGTATCCATAGTTAGTGTACACAACGTTGATGAAGATCCTGCAAAAGAGATTGAGGAGTGGTCAGACATGTAGGAGGAGAACCAAGAGTCAGAAAAATCCAGAGAGGAAAAGGTATCCAAGAGGAGAAGGTGGCCAACAGCGTCAGATGCTGTAGAGAAATCAGGAAAGGTGAGTATTGAGAAAATGCTATTATATTTGGCAATTAAGACATCACTGGTAACTTAGGAGAGAATTGTTTTAGTTGAATGATGAGACAGAAAGCCAGATTACATAGGGTTTAGAAGAGAATGAAAGGAAATGAAATAGAAACATTGATTGAGGGTAGTTTTTTTCCAAGAGTTTAGCTGAGAGGTCAGTCGACAAATATTTATTAGGCTTAGGAAAGAGAAGGAAAGATAAATAAGAAAGCTGGTGACCATGATTGGATCTAGTGAGAGATTTTCAAGCATAGGAGAGGCATGGGTATGTTTGTAGGCATCAGGAAAGTAATCAGTAATTAGGGAGAAATGGAAGGTTAGAGAGACAATGGGGATGATAGCGGAGGCAATCTGCTTGAGATGAGAGAAGGGGATGAGCTCAAGAGTACATGTAGAAGAGTTGGCCCTGGTAAGCAGAAGGGCAACCTCATCATCAGAGACTTTAGTGAAGGTGTAGAGAAAGGTCTAGGAAATTAGTTAGGGAGAAGGATTGCCTTCCTGAAGTAAGGGTCCAGTCAAATTAGCTAGCATAAATTTATGGTATAATCAGTCAGCCTGGTCTTGTTTCTTCCAGTTTTGTTCAGCATTATATGAGTAAGGGCAGATGAGTCAAGGGGTGGAGGTAATACAGGCCTGGGATTTGGCAAAATGTGATTGTCAATAGGATCCTAAGTGAACAAGAATAGAGGATAGTATAGTATTGAAGTGGTTCACCAAAGGGTCAAGACTGGGAAAGGAAAAGAGTACAATCAGGTGGTAACCTGGGGAAGCACTGAGAGACGGCGGGTTTGGAGGTCATTGTGAGGATGAAGAGTAGGTTTAAAAGGAGTAAGACATAGGGAAAGATAAGAGATTAGGATCAGATAAAGATAATTCAGTATTCTTGAACATGGAAGTGGAACACTTATGAGTTGTGGTCATTGCAAACAAGAATTTGACCATCCCTGTATAAAGCTAAAGTGAGATAGAAGAGTATGTCATAGGAGTGAAACAGTTAGAGGAACTGAGTAGTTGGGGCATGTGGGGATGCTTCAAAATGTATGTTGAAGTCTCTTAGAAAGAGGATAGGAGTTAGGGTGGAGAGAAAAACTATGATCCCAGCACTGAACTCATTGACACAGAAAATGTCCTGGGAGTTGGTAGATAACCCCCAGAATCGGGATTGGATGATAAATGTGAACTAAAGAATCTCAAAGGAGAAGCCACCAAATGATAATAGTAAAGGGAGAGTCTGGAAGTGACACTAGGGAACAAGGAACATTCTGACTCTCCCACCATGACCAAGGGGTTGAAGTATGAGTGAAAGTACAATGAGTACTAGAATGAGTTGCCAGGGACTCAGTGTCATCACGAGGGAGCCATGTCTCAGTGAGCACCAGAAGATGGAAGGAGCATGAGAGGAAGTGATGTAAGATGAGATGAGTTTGTTAATGATGGAGCAGGTGTTCCAGAGAGTGCCTTGAAAAGGACTGGCAGATCTGGAGTGGGGCATTGTGAGGAGATAAGTTTGAGGAAGATGGGAAGAGGAGAGCAGACAGCTGAGGTTGGGAGAAGGAAGCTGTCTTTTGACAATTAGAAGTTCTGTAACAGGGATGTAGAACATAGGAGGAGGGAATATGTTAACCATTAAGAAATGAATCCAGACAGAATAACAGTGAGATTGGTTAATGAAGGCAGTGATAAGAAGGTTTAAGACTGGTCTTCTAGATGTCATCAGAGCCTTCAGCTGCCTGCCAAACCTACCATATTGCTGTGACCTTGGAACTATGTGGAAATCCATTTTGTAGTAGATACGAGTATTTGTCCTAAAACCTGGCTAGTTGCGCCCACCCCTCCATTAGGAAGTCAGTCACTAGGCATTTATTAAATATTTACTACATTCCAACCAGAGAGGGAGGAGATTGACTGCCCAGAACAGAGCTTGTCTGTCTTGTGCTCTTTTTGGGCCAGTCCAGAAGCCCAGAGAATAGCTGGGAGATAGTTTGTACTACAATGGAAGCCTGTTAAGAAGGTAGGAGATGGTTTGTCAGAGTCTGTAAGCATTCTAAGGACTGTGATGTTACTATTTAATATACTACTCTGTATCTTTACTAATATTACTACTGAGTAATATACTACTGGATACCAAGTGTGGTGGTATTAAAGAAAGGACTTTGTTGAAATGGTTTTTGCAAATCTTTTTCATCTGTCTTTTGTTTGTTGTCCTTCTTACCTTTTCATTCTTGAATGTCCTTGAGATAACTTTGTTTACCTAGATATCTTGCCAAACTTACTTTAAACTGGTTTTGCCTACCACTGAGTCTATTTTTATGAAATGACATTACTCATAATTAGTCATCACCATTCTTCACAATATTTTATGGATGAATTTATTTTCTAAATTATTGTTGACTTTTGCAACCATAGTTCCCCTTTGGGCAAGTCAGATGTGTACTGGCTAGGGTGTTTTCTGAGCACTTTTGGTTTCCTCATGGAAATTCATTTAGACTGCTTAAACTTCTTGATGAAATTATTATAGTTAATACCAATGTAATTTCCATTGTCCATTTCCCATGTTTGATTTTCAATAGCATTTAAATGAGACAGGGTTAAATAATTTTAATTGTATAGCATATCTTCTTACTCTTTTCCATTATTATTATTTTTTTAAAAGTCTTAGCTGTGACAAGTCCATAACTCAACAGTAGCTTTCACATGAATAAAATCTTTTCCAGTTTGGTAGGCCCCCACTTCCCATTGATGGTGGGTCTCTCCAATAGGCCATATTCTCTAATATATCCTAAAGACTCCCTGGCCTTGCTATCTACTATATGTTCTCTTATAATCCCCTTAGGACTCTGGGTTTTTCCATCTGCCCAGCAGCCAAAATCTCTTCTCTCTCTCTCTCTCTTTGTATATATATGTGTGTGTGTGTGTGTGTGTGTGTGTGTATGCATATATATGTGTGTGTGTGTATATCTGTATGTATGTATATGTGTGTGTATATATATATATATATATATATGTATGTGTATATATTTCCCCAATTAGAATATGATCTCCTTGGGATCAGTGTCTTTTTTTTTCTGTTTGTATACCCAGCACTTAGCATACTGCTCACCACAAGATAAACACTTAATAAAAGCTTATGCATTCATTCATTTGTTAATGTATAAACTGAAAGTTATTTTCATCTTTTTGCAAATCCTTGTCATTAATACTTCAATACACTTGATGAAGTAATGATTCTTGTAGCCTTTGGGTACATGTTAAAATCTATTGGGCAAACTCCTTTCTTTGCCCAGCTCTCCAAAAATAAAAAAATAGATGCCTGACACACTTTAAAGTTTAACCTGCATTATTAACATTTTTCTCCTTCACACTATTAAGTCTAGAAAATCAGCAAAACAAATCAAGTCCTAATTTGTAGCATTGCCAATTTCTGAGGTGAAAATGCTCACCCTGAAAATTTAACAATTGGCTTTCCAGCTGTATGAGCTGATTTCTACACAGCCCTACCTTATTAGCCACACTTCCAATTAGATGCAATTTCCTTCTTTCTTCTGGTTTATAGCAAGAATGTCAAGATTGACATAGATCAATTCCTCAAGCAATATGTCCACTCATTGGCCATCGGACAAGGATCTCATGTTTAGAAGGCCAGCAGTCAAACTAAGTTTGTTGACAAGCTAAAAACTATCCCTTCCCTTCCCCAACAGATTTTTTTCACCAGACTTTCTGTACATGCAAACTTAAGAGGAATTCCATATGTCTAAATAAAGTCTGCTATGTCCCAACTTAGACTTTCTCGTATTTTGAACACAAGACCGGCGTTTCCCTTTAGAGAAATCATCTGTCTCTGTATTATCTGTCCAACTTTAGCAAATTCAAGAAGAGAAAACTTGCTTAAGTCGAAATGTTGAAAGGGAAAAAAAAAACTTTGTCTGGAAATGAATTTTAAATAACAGCATTTCCTTACGGACAGTTTAAAGTCTCTGCTTCCAGGAAAAGCCTAGATTATATTCTTAAATGCATAGTGAGAGGAGGTTAATTCTATGTCATTTCCTATTGCAGTTACAGGCTTTGTCATGGGAAATCATTAACTTTGTTCCATTGTCTTTTCTTAGTTATGAGAATGAAGTATTTGCATATTAATGCCTGAGATGTTTTGTGAATCTCAATGGCACTTTGCTGCTATCTGTGCTGGGTAAATTTGCCTTGGTAGCCACAGTACCCAATAGCAATAAAAGAAAAAAACAAACAAACAAACTGGAGGCCATACTCATCTAAAGTACTTTAAAAGGAGATAAAGCCATGTTCCCCCTTATAGGCCACAGCCTGATGTAGTGGATAAAATGCTGGATTTAAGTCAGAAAGACCTGGGCTCAAATCCAGTTTCAGACACTCACTAGGCATGACCCTAAGCAAGTTACATAAGCTCTCCCAGCCTCAAATGCCTTGTCTGTAAAATGAAGATAATAATATCTATATTTCCAGCTGTGTGACCCAGGGTAAGTCACTTAAGTGCTCTGTGTTTCAGTTTTCACATCTGCAAAATGGGGACAATAATCACACCTACTTCCCAGGATGGCTGTGGGAATCAAATGAGAAAATACTTGCAATATAAATGCTAGTTGTTATTATCATCATTATTACAGGCTTATTGTGAGGATCAAATGACCTAATGTTTGTCGAGTCAGCAGGCACAGAATAAGCACCTACTGTGTGCCAGACAAGTGTTGGAGATACAGAGAAAGGCAAAATCAGCATCTAAAGAGCTTGGCAAACTTTAAAGCACTGTGTATGCCAATAATTATAGGCATTATAAATTCTATCAATCTGTCAACAAGCATTTATATTAAACTCTTTGCCCTCAAGAATCACATAGCCAGTCACGAAGATAGCATATTCATAAACAAAATAAACATAGGATAATTTTTCCCCCCACGGAAAGAGGGCACTAGCAGTTTAGACGGTCAAAAACCAATGGATTTTCATTTGTGAAGTATCCTTCCTCTTCTCCAATATCACCTTGTATTTATTTCACAAATGTTCTACCTGTTGTCTCCCCATCCCAGCAGAATAGAAGTTCTTGGAGAATTACAGAGTCTGAATGCAGAGCGAAGCAGACTATTTTCTTTTGTTGTTTTGTTTTGTTTTCTTTCTCATGGTTCCTCCTATTCATTTTAATGGGAATATATATGTAGAGCCTATACTGGATAGCATGCCGTTTTGGGGAGGGAGGAGGGAGGGAAGGGGGAGAAAATTTAAAACTTATGCAAGTGAATGTTGATAACTAAAAATAAGTAAACTTTAAAAAAAGAATATATAAATTCTTTAAGGACAGGGAACAATTTTGGTTTTGTATCCCTAGTCCCTAGCTCAGTGACTAGCACATAGTAGGTGTCTAATAAGTGTTTGTTGACTGAATACAGGAACGCATGAATGACTGCTGTGTAGAGACCTAGAATGTTGAGCTCCAGGGAAAACAAAATCCTAGCAACTGCTGTGATTGGGAAATAAGATAACAAACAGTTCCTGATACCAAGATTTTAATGGTCTAAGATCAACACACCCTGGAGACGAAAGGCGGGAAAGGGCCATCCTCCACTCTGGCTCATATCCTCCTGAGAGAACTGTGTGTATCCACAAGAACAGCCAGCCCTTTTGGCTCTTGCCCAGGGCTCAGAATGGTGCTATCATTTTTGTTTGCTTTGCAAATATCTTAATGGGAAATGGTTCAACACCACCCTATGGGTTAATCTTCAGAGTTCTGCCTAACAGCTGTTAGGTTTAGGAGCCACATGGTCATCTTCCGTCGGGATGGAGCTGAGGCTGATTGCTGCATACAGGGCCGAGGCTGCGGATCTTCTTTAGTTACTGAATTTACAGTCTGCCGAGGGGTCCCCCACTGGCTTATATTTTTATTTTGTTCTGCCTGAGAGGCTCAATTGCTTCCTCATTTGCTTTCTGTCCCTTTCCCTTTCTACCTAGATCAAGCCACTTGTTTGAATTCATCTCACTGAACAACAATAATAATGTTTTACAGCTCCCACGCAAGCGCTTACAGGTTGTTGTTTTTTAAAAGAAAGAAAGAAATCAAATGAGCCTGGTGCCTTTTCCTTGTGTTTATTTGTTTTGAATTATATTACAGGAAGAAAAGGCTGGAATGTTGGGGAGGGGGGAGGCAGAGAGAATCTGGTCTCTTTTCTTTCAGCCTCCTAAGCTTGACTTCACCTGAGGATTTCAGTATATATATTTGGTAAACAAGCCAAATCATCGCAATACTTTATGAGTCACTTCTTCCTTTCAGCTGGTTAGCTCTTATACTAAAGCTGTTTTTCAGTTGCTACTCTTCTCTGAATGGAATGAAGTCTTTGTTTTCTCTAATCTAGTATGTTGGCTGCTGTGACACTAATAATCACTTTCTCAATTTCTTTTTTACTTTCTTAGTAAGGTTGGAAAGTACCTGCTAAACAGGCTAGATAAAATTCCTGTGGGGTCAGATTTGGTAGGGAGTGGGGGGAGGTGAGGAAAGAAAGCAGGGAGGGTGTTCCCCATCTCTAAAAAAATGCAAAAAATAAATCTTACAACCACAAGTCATAGACAAATGTCCAATTACCTCTAGGATAACCCAATTCTATTTATAAGGGCCCTGTCTTCTGATTTTTTTCCTACCTCTTTCCCTATGGTCCAGGTTTTCTGGAGCTTTCATCCTCAATGTCATACTCTCTACAAGAAATCACTTTTAAATCTGCCCCTCTTAACCCTTTAATACACATTCACTTACACTGTTTGCCTCAGTTTCCTCATCTGTAAAATGAACTGGAGAAGGAGATGGCAATCTACTCCCAGTATCTTTGCCAAGAAAACCCCAAATAGGGTCTCAATGAGTTGGATAAAACTGAAAAATGACCACACACATACACTACTTCCACCTTGGTCTGGGTCCCTGAAATATGCTCTTATTATTTCCATTTAGATTAGTGACCACCTCAATCTCCTAGACTTCCAGGCCATATCTAGCACCAGGGTTTCCTTTCTATTTCCTGCCTGACCTGTTCCTCTCCCACCACATTCTTGCCTGGGATTTTTATTTCTTTCTTTGTAGGTTCTCCCAAATGTGCTTCTGTTGATTTTCATTCAATGCCACATATTAGGCATACTTCATTTAAGTACCTTTTAGCTTTCCTGAAAAAAGAGGAAGGGAAAGTGAACCTGGTTGCTCTAGATGTTAGAAGTCAAAAGTAATGTTAAAAATCCAGCCTTTGAGGTATATAAAACCTATAACGATCACCCTCTGAGCTCCTCCCTCTCTTCCCCCTTTAAGCTACCTATCACAAAGTAATATTAGGACAATACTTCAGTCTAAAGTCCTTGGTACCCCATGCATAAGAAATCTTTCTCTGTGTTTCTTTAATATCATCACCATCAACATCAGAACTAGCTTTTATATAGCACTTTAAGGTTTACAAAATACTTTATACATGTTAACTCATTTGACCCTCACAGCAATCCTGGGAGATAAGTGCTATTATTATCTCCATTTTACAGATAGGGAAATTGAGGCACAGAACAGTTTAGTGACTTGCCCAGGGTCACACAGATAGTCAGTGTCTGAAGCAGAATTCAAAGTTAGGTCTTCACAATTCCAAGTCCCCCAATTCTATCCATTATACCACCTAACTGCTGCTGATAAAGCTACCTGAATTGAATCCTCTTTGGCCCTTTACCAAAGGCCTAACCACTTTCTTTGAGGAAGCTAGGTAAAAAGATCTGGAAGGAACTCTGTCCTCCTTGAAGATAAGGATGCTATCCTGCTTGACAAGGGTACAAGGCCCCTTGATGGATCCACTTAAGACCAGTATCCTCTTTCCATTCTGCTTAAATCAGATTAGGGTAATGATTAGACAAAGAGAAAGGAGAAGTCTTTAATTAGTTCAATTACTTCAGGGATCCTTAACCTGGGGTCCCTGTGGATAGATTTCAGGAGAGTCCATGAGATTGGATGGAAAAAAATTACATCTTTATTTCAATAAATTTGATTTCCTTTGTAATCTTATATATTTTAATTTGTGCATTTAAAGACATCGTTTTGCAATGGGGTCGATTGACTTCACTAGACTATGAAAGGTTAACAACCCGAGTTCATGGAAGTATCTCTTAAATTTACCTTGGACCAGATGGAAAGAAGAATCCCTAGAAGAGCAAAGATGGATTAAATAATTTTGGGAAAATCTCTAGGGCAGATGCTCTCAAACTTTTTGCTCTCAGAAGCCCTTTACATGCTTAAAAGTGATTGCAGATCCCAAAGAGTTTTTGTTTATGTGGACTGTATGTATCAATATTTACTATATTAAAAATTAAAACTGATAATTATTTTTAAAAATTTACTTACTCATTTAAAATAACAATGACAAACCCATTATATATTTATATAAATAACATATTTTTGATTTTTTAAAAACCTAAATTTTCCAAAACAAAAAAATTTAATGAGAAGGAAAGAATTGTTTTACATAGGTTTTTTAAATCTCTTTAATGTCTGACTTAATAGAAGACAGCTGGATTCTCATATCTGCTTCTTCATTCAATCTCTCTTGATGTTGTTTTGATTGAAATATATAAAGAAAATATGACTTCACACAAATGTGTAGCTGGAAAAAGGAGGAGCATTTTAATAGGCAATTAATGTCTTAGTATTATTTTGAAAATAATTTTATTCTTGAAGACCCCCTGAAAGTGTCTTGGGGACCCCCAGGGATCTCAGACCAAACTTTGAGAACCATATAGCTTTGGGGTGTTTAGACATTTTAAATTACTCTTGTTCTGAAACTGTTACCTAAATTTTGCACCCTTGTTCAATATCGACTGTAGAATATTGTCCATTGTTCAAGGATATTATAAATTACAAATCCAAATTGGCTTATGTTAGAGAAATTTTCAAAGACCTGAGATAACTCTGTGCATCTTTTGACCTCTCTAAGCAGAAAATATTTGTAGTTAGTTCAGTCTAAATAATAGAAACTTTCCAGAAGACTTGTAGCTAAAGTGCAGAGAACAGAATTTTCTTCCATATAGTTCTGAGGTTGCCTCCTGACTTTACCAAAGTAAAAGAGAGAAAACAATATCAAGGAAGTCTCTCAGAGTCATTGGAATCCTTAAACTTTATCAAGTCCAAAAGGTCTGTGCTATTTGTTTAATAGAAATTAATTATTAAAAATAATCATGATCACTTTATATTTTAGCATTCTTAACCTGAAAAAAAATACTTTTATACTTATGATCTCATAGGAATTTCTCCAGAACCCTATTAGACAAGCATTAATTGTCTCTACATCATGGAATGGTGAAATGATTTATCTAAAATCATCCCATCTGTAATGTGCTTTTGACCAAATGGAATCAATGGTGAAGAGTTGTTGATCATTCTCCTTATGTGAGGTCTTCTGTTTGCTATAGATCAAACATGGAATTCCTGTTCTGTAGATGACAGCCTAAGGCACATTGGAAGGTGTCAGTTATCCAAAGAATATTTTGAACCTATTGAGAGTTGTTGAGTGAGGGCACTGAATGCTTAAAACATAATTTATCTTAAAGTAATACAGTGTCTTAGTAGCTTCTGCCACCAGATTAGATACTAATGTAAAAAGATATAGTCTTTAAATTTTTCCCCTTTTTGCTATTTTGAACTTGGCATGGGTCAATGAGCATGAATACTTTCATAAACAAAGAAGAAAAAAAAGAGAGGCTTCTGAATGAAACCATGAATCTCCTCTATAAGCCACTTGGAGATTTTTTAAAGTGTATTTCAAATTTAACATGGTAATCATGGACATAGTCTTAATGTTTGCCCAAATCATTTATTGACCCAAATTCAGTATGTTATATATTCATTTATATATATTTTATATATTGAAATTCATTCATATATATGTGATATATTCTTTTCTGGGTGGCACAATTTTAGAATGACATTGAAGAAATGGTACATCGCATAGAGCACTGGGCTTGGAATCAGGAATATTAATCTTCACAAGTTCAAATCTGGCCTCAGATACTTCCTAGATGTGTGACCAGTTTCCTCATCTGCCAAATAAGCTGGAGAAGGAAATGGCAGGCTACTTTAGTATCTTGCCAAGAAAACCCTAAATGGGATCATGAAGAGTGGAACACACCTGAAACAATACAGCAACCCCCTGACAATTTTCTGAACTTCTGATGGAAGACAGCTGGGATGGTGAAGGATTTTATGATGACTGGTTAAAGGAATGAGAAATGAGAAAGAAGCAAATTTGGATTTAATGTAAGGAAAAGCCTCCCAGCTACTATACTGCCTAAGGAAATAGGCCCACTCAGTGGAGGTTCTCAGGCAACAATTGTATGACAGTTGCTGTGTATGTTATTGAAGGAATTCTTGTTCAGATAAGCGGCTCAATTAAATTCAGGACACATTTATCAAGTGCCTAGCTTGTGCCTGATTGTGTGTTAGACTCCAGGAATAAGAAGTCAAAAATGAAAATAGGCTCTGCCCTCAAGGAGCTTTTTTTTTTAACTAGGAAAGACAAGATATACTAGGAAAAGAAAATACAAAATATCTCCAAATTCAGTCAAGCAAGCCATCAACAAGCATTTAGTGTGTACAAGGCATTGTACTAACCGTTGAATATACAAAGACAAAGACAAAAGTCACCGCCTGCTTAATCAAAATTAAGTAATTTTGGGGGTGAAAAATCATAACATTTGTTGGAAGCAGGAAAAGTCTTGAGTAGGAGGTGGCATTTAAACCAAGTCTTGAACATGGCTAGGGATCTGAGAGGTAGATGTGAGGAGGAAGAGCATTATAGGCATGAGGATCAGCCTATGCAAAGACATGGAGGTAGGAGGTGGAATGTCTTATATGAGAGGGAGTAATGGGAAATCAGTCTAGGAAAATAAATTAGAACCAGATTAAAAAGAGTTTTAAATGTCAATCATAGGAATTTGTATTTTATCCTAGAAGCCATAGGGAGCCACCTGAGTTTCATGAGCAGAGGAGTGACATGGTGAGACAGGTGCTATAAGAATATCAATTTGGCAACAGAGAAAAGGATGGATGAGAGAAGGGAGAGACTGGAGACTGGAGACAGGAAGATCAATGCAAAGGCTGTTGTGGTCATTAGGACCTGAGCTAGTTGTACTTAGCCCCTGAAATCCCTTCCAACTCTGAGATTCAGTGGTTCGATGAGCACTTGAAATGTCTAGCTCTTTCAAACACCAAAGAGCATGCAGACAAAGTTATGGTGATTGTAATTTGCAAGCCACAAAATAAGTAAAACAGATTTCCCCTCCCCCCATGAGTCAAGGATTCTTTATGGAAGAAAGGTTCCCTATTTCTATCTGAATCTTCAGTGATAATTTGTGCCTTCAGAGATAATCTTTGAATTAAGGAGATAGAGAAGAATACAAAATAGAAATGAGATTTTAAAAATAGCTAGAAAATTAAGAATGCATGGGCTTTTGGGGGAGGGGCTGATCATGAGTTGAACAAATACTGTCAAATAGAGACCCCAGCGGGATTTGTGGGAGCTAGTGTGTGTGTGAATATATCTGTATAGACATAGATATATACATATGTGTAAAATACTAACTTAGAGCAACTGCTTTATGAAATATTTATTATCTGTTTCTAGCCCTGTTTATAATTACATCCTTGAGAGATATCTTCTAGATCTTAAAGGAGCTGTACTATCTTTGGGCAAACTCATAAATATATATATATATATATGAATGTAACTTGCTTTCAACTCAAATGGCTTGAGGCTCCAGTTAGAGGACTACCCATCCAAACTGGCCATTAGGCAAAGCAACATTCTGTGGACAGTTAGTGGTAACATGGAAACTGTGGTACAGATGTTAGTTTGTCAAAATCCCCTTAAGACAGGATTTTATGATGTAAAGGTGGGGTTTGCTTATTATTTGTTGCAAAGGGTTCTGGGCAATATTTTTCAATGTATGCTCAGAATCTGAGAAGGATCAACTCTACATAATTTGGATTTACTTAACTGTCATTTCAGTCAACTTTTCATTTGTGTCTGACTCTTTGTGACCCCATTTGGGGTTTTCTTGGCAAAGATACTAGAGTGGTTTGCCATTTCCTTCTCCAGCTGATTTTATGGATGAGGAACTGAGGCAAACAAGGTTAAGTGACTTGTCCAGGGTCACATAGCTAGTACATCTCTGAGGCCTGATTTGAACTAAGGTCTTCCTGACTCCAGGCCCGGAACCATCACTGTGTCACCTAGCTGCCAATTTATCTGTGTAGCTATTGAATTCCCCAGGATAATGTAAGATCCTTGAGGCCAGGGATTATTCAGTTTTTCTGGGTCTCTAGAGCCTAACACATTCCTTTATACATAATAGATGCTGGTTAAAATGTGTTAGGAATTCAAAGGTTATCAGACATTTTGTTTAATTTCAACCAGGGAAAAATTAGCAATTGCCAAAATCCGTGGTGTGCAAACTTTCCCCTTTCTTTTCACTGTTCTAGTTTTTCTTAACGTTACTGATTTAAAAAAAACAACAACAACTGTTTTCTCCTCTCATTTATGTCAACTTAGAAAATCTGCAGACAAATTTGAGAGCTTCACTACCTCTTTGTGGTCATTTACTTTGGGGAAGAAGGTGAACACCTACATTTTTGCATATAGGGACTGGCTATTGGTAGATCCACTTCAGGAATTTGGAATTTTTTTTATCAATTTGGAAAAGAATTTTTAAAACTTGGAACAGAAACTCTGATGAGTAGAACAATGAGAAAAATCATGGCATCCCAAATAAAAACAGAGAAAACAGAATTGGGGCCCCCTCTTATCAGCCTCCCCTACTCTGCCATCAAAATAAAATTAAAATGGTCTTCAAAAAGCAGTTTGAGGAGAAATTTAATTTGGCTCGATCAACATATGACAATAATAGTAAAAATTAAGAATGGATTATCACAACTCTATTTGACCATTTGTATAGCATTGACATTGACAAGAATGTATAACTTTTTTCTTATTTGACCCTCCTGATAACTTTATGGAGTAGATACTATAGGTGTGTGTGCGCTTGTAGGTTTGTGATTTCATTGTTGTAAGAAGTTCCCTTGTGAGAAAGTCCCTTCTCCCAACTATAGGTATAATAATCTCTATCACTAAATATTATATATAGATTCTTATACTTCTAGAACTTTCAGTATAATGATCTTCATTTTATAGGTGAGAAAACTGAGGCCCAGAGAGGGAAAATGACGTGCCTAAAGACACACAGGTATTAAAAGTCAGAGCCAGAATTCACAATCAGACCTTCTGACTCCAGATCTAGTGTTCTAGCCATTATATCACACAAATTATGTTAATGAATGAATAGCAGAAAGTCATTGAACATAACAGTTGTAAGGGTCTGAGCATTAAGGTCATTCCACCAATGAGGTAACTGAGAATCTAGAAAGGTTAAATGATTTGCTCATGATCATGTAAAATATAAAATACAAAATGCATGATCATACAAAAAAAAAGTAGAGTGGGTAGGTGGCACAATAGATAGAGTGCTGGGCCTGGAGTCAGGAAGACTTGAGTTTAAATCTGGTCTCAACTAGCTGTGTGACCCTGGGCAAGTCACTTAAACCTGTTTGCCTCAGTTTCCTCATCTGTCAAATGAGCTGGAAAAGGAATTGGCAAACTACTCCACTCAGTATCATTGCCAAGAAAACCCCAAATGAGGTCACAAAGTGTTGGACATGACTAAAATGGCAAAACATATAAAATAACACAAGGGGAAGAAAGGGGAGACTAAAACTCAGTTCTCCTGATTCCTATTCTAATACCTTTTCTATGACACGATTCACTTTGTAGAGCCTCATTATAACCAGGTTTGAACATATATCAGAAAAAAAAAATAAAATAAAACTAAACTAGGATGCTTCTTTTCTCAGCCCCTCTGAGAAACGTTTACCTAATAGTATAACTTTACTGATCAGTCCCCCAAACCCCTGCTCCGCATAAAGTTAGTGCCATTCCCAGTCCCACAGTGAAGACCTTAATTGTTCTAGATTTGGTTTTTGTCTCCCCGAAAAGAAGGTAGACAACTTGAGAATAGGGACATGTCTTATACTGTCTCCTCTAATGCCTAACAAGGTGCTAGGCACAGCATTGTGGATGATTGTTCAAATAATTGGCATAGTGATAAACAGTAGACAATATCAATATCATCAAGCAAAAGTTATTTACTCAGGAACATTAGCTGCATAATGTCTCATATAAATTATGCATCAGCTTGTACTCTTCCGATATATTTAGGCTCAACTTGTGTTTTCCTCAAAACATTTTCCATTACTATTCCCAAATCCCTATCTTCAAAGGCATTCAAAGATAATGTGTGAGAAAAATATAAAACACCCACCTTATGCAAATATGTGTATATGATTTACATACTAATGATGCTGAGAAATTTTAGAACTGTTTCATACCACATTTATACCATCACATCAGATAGTCCAAGTGTACAGATTCCATGTGAAAACATAAATAAGGATGTAAGAATTGGGCTTGGCTTTAAGGTCCACGAGGACAGGAATGAATGAATGAATGAATGAATGAATGAATGAATGAATGAATGAATGAATGAATGAATGAATGAATGAAAAAAACATAGGAATTTTGGGTCAGACTGGTAATTATTAAGCCAGCCTATTGGATCAGTTCAAAGCAGTATTCTGTCTCCAGCAGCAACACCAAAAATATTGTGTGGAAAGGTATGGTTATCTTTGCTGGATATCAAAAATTGTGGGTCTCCCCACCAACTTTCCTTACTAGCCTATTATATCTCTGTCATCCATTAGGTTTAATTCAACCTTTTGGGAGATTATTTGTTTTATATCTCTGTCATCCATTAGATTTAATTCAATCTTTTGGGAGATTAGCTGTTTTACATCATCACCCCTTGTGAAAACAGCTGACCCCAAAGTAAGTAGTTCTTCCTCTTATTCTAAATCTACCCTCCTCAGGGACCAAATAATTCTCCCTTGTTCTCATTATATCCTGATCTGGACCTATCTCTTGTGTTATGGTGAGTTGGCTGTTACTTCTGGGGCCCACATCACTGAATTTTATCTGAGGTTGGTGAGTGGAAAGGAATTGAGATAAAACCCCTTTTTATTGGATATGGTGACCCTGTAGGAAGTAGACAGAAGCTACAGGTTTCATAAGTTAGCTTTTGTTGAGTCATTTTGGTCATGTCTGACTCTTCTTGACCCCATCTGGGGTTTTCTTGGCAAAGATTCTGGAGTTATTTGCCATTTCCTTCTCCAGCTGATTTTATAGATAAAGAAACTGAGGCAGACAAGGCTAAGTGACTTTCCCAGGGTCACACAACTAGTAAGTATTTGGGGGCCAGATTTGAACTCAGGTCTTTCTGACTCCAGGCCTGGTGCTCTGTCCAATTATAGCTGCCCCTAAATTAGTTATACCTCCAAATAGAAAGAAGGGATCAGCAAGTGACAGACTTTACATGAGGTCAAGAAAAACAAAACAACAAACAACATGAGATTAGTTATAATTTATAATTATATTATATAATTATTATAATATTAAATATAATATATAAAATACATTATAAATTGTCCTTCTTTCCTCTCAAGCAGTTACTGTTGCTTTATAGAATTGTAAGATTAGCACTAGAAAGGACCTCAAGGACCATCTTGGTCCACTCTCCGCATTTTGCAGCTGAGGAAACTGAGGCCCAGAAAAGTTAGAACTGCTCAAGGCCACACAGCTAGCTTGTGTAGCAGGGAGAATTTGAGCCTGGGTCTTCTGCTTCCAGAGCCAGTGTTTTACCAGTTGTATTTGTTATGCTTGCTGATTCATGTATTAACCATGGTTTTAAACATTCTGAGTTCTAAAGAAGGTAATCTTCATGAGATCATATATATGAAGCACTTGCTATGTACGAGGTACCACGACGAGTGTCATAGATACCAGAATAGATACTGACATGGGTTCTGATCTCAAGGAATGATAAATCTAATAGAAAAATGACATGTCTATGACAGGCAACTGGGATAGAAGGAAGGAAGTACTCTTCCAACATATCAAGTGTGTTGATTGCAGAAGGAGAGGTCCTAAGGCAGAGCTTTATAAGAAGTTTTGTGGAAAGGGAACTGACTTTCAGTTTGGTGACATGAAGGTGATCAGGAGAAGCCATCATGGAAGATGTGGCACTTGAATTGGGCCTTGAAGAAAAGGAAGTAATGGGATGAAGTTGAAAAGGATGGCTAGGTGTCTCAATGGATGGAACACCAGGACCAGATCAGGAAGACCTGAGTTCACATGTGACCTCAGATGCTTCCTAGCCATGAGACCCTGGGCAAATCATTTAACCCTGTTTGCCTCAGTTTCTTCATCTAAAATGAACTGGAGAAGGAAATGGTGAACCATTCCAATATCTTTGCAAAGAAAATGCCAAATGGGGTCATGAAGCATCAGTTATCACTGAACAACAAAGTTGAAAAAACATTGGATTTGAATTCAGGACCTGGATTAAAATCTCTGCATCACTACTTGCACCTATGTGACCTTGGGCAAATCATCTAAAATTTTTTTATTCCCTCCCTCTCTTTTTCTCTAAAAATTAAGGTGTTGAATTGTTAAGGTCCAATTTAATGACTTTTAGGATCTTATCCAGCAGTAAATCTCTTACAGCATTATTCTATTATTATTGATTAGCAAATAGAGACAGAAGAGAACAAGATAAGAATGGACAGTGAGGTACAGAGCAGTTCAGTTGAATTGGAATATGGACTATATTTAAGAGGCTGTAGATTGGAATAAGATGAAACTTTCCCCAGGCATTCTCTCTCCCATTAGACTGTAAGCTCTTGAGGGCAGGGACTACCTGGTTTCTCTCAGCACTTTGTTTTCCCAGTGTTTGGGATATATTAAGTGTTCAATAAATGCTTTATTCATATATATACATGTATGCCCCCATCTATTTTACATGTGTATGCAATGACTCCTAACCAGAATAAGGAGCTTATAACCTAATTAGTGGGGAGTCAAGGTTTTCAAGTAAAGGAATGATATGAACAACACTCTCCATTTGGGGCCTTAATTTTTTTTTTCAATGAACCAAATTTACAGGGCAGCTAGATGGCGCAGTGAATAGAGCACTAGCCTTGGAATCAGGAGGACCTGAGTTCAAATCCGACCTCAGACACTTAACACTTACTAGCCATGTGACCTTGGGCAAGTCTCTTAACCCCAATTGCCCCTCCACAAAAAAAAGAGCCAAAAAAAATTTACCAAATTTATTTTCTCTTCTACCTACCTCTCCATCTCCCTCCCAACTGAAAAAAAGGAAAATAAAACCCTCATAACAAATATGTATAGTCAAGTAAAACAATTAACATTATTTATTATTGTTAACCCACATTAACCATGTCCAAAACATGTATATCTCACTCTGTACTTTATTACTTCTCTGTCAGGAGGCAGGGAATATCTTTCTTCATGACTCCTCTGAGATCATAATTGGTTGCTAACTCCTTTGAGGTTGCTTGTTTTTAGCATATTTTTTAAATTGCTAAATTATTCTCTTGGTTCTGTTCATTTCATTCTGCCTCAGTTCATACAGGTTTCTCTGAAACCACCCCTTTCATCATTTCTTACAGGATAATAGTATCCCATCACTTTTATATGCCATTATTTGTTCAGCCATCCCCTACTTGATGAGTACTCCTTCATTTTCCAGTTCTTAGCCTTAATTTTTTTTAAAAAAGCTATTAGAAATATTTTTGCATACATGAATCCTTTTCCTCTTTCTTTAATTTTTTTCAAGAGAGGTGGGAGGGTATTTAGAGACCTAATCATGATATTGCTAGGCCAAAGAGTCTAATAGTTTAATAATTTTGGAGGCATAGTTCCAAATTGCTTCCTAGTATGGCTAGGCCAATTCACAGGTCCACCAAAAATGCATTAATAGATCTGTTTCCCCTCAGACCCTTTAGCATTTATCATTTTCCTTCTTTGTCAACTTTGCCAATCTGATAGGTATGAGGTAATACCTCAAAGTTATTTGAATATGCATAGGGTTGTAATGTGGAAGATGATAGAAGAGTGATAAACTAGAACTAGAAAGACCAGTTAAGAAACTATTACAGTAGTCCAGAAGAAAAGTAATGATAGTCTGGACTCTATTGATTGCAATGGGAATGGAAAGGAGAGGAGAGATGCAAGAAATACTATGAAAGTTTTTCTTAATGGATGACTAGGAAACATCCGGGAAGAAGAATGATCACAAAGAACCAACAAGAATCGGTTACATGAGGCAAATCCCATTTCCTGTTTTGACTGAGTTACTAGCCTGGGTGACAAAGCTTAGGGCGTTTTGTCACTGTATCCTCAGTACTTAGCCTTGTGCTTTTACATAGTAAGAAGTTCACAAATGCTGGTTGATGGGACTTGATGTCATCTTTGTAGAAACCATGGAGAAATGATAATCACTACAGTAGAAGTGCTACTATACTTAGGTTAAGATATGGTTGAATGACTTGGCCTAAAAAATGGTCTTTAGTGGTTTGATGTCTGCTTGGAAAGAGATCTCTGGAGGAGTAGTCCAGAGATCTCTATTTGGTTCTATCCTATTTTAATATTTTTATCAGTGACTTTACTAAAGGCATAGATGCCATACTTATCCAATTTGCTTATAACAGACTTGGAAAAGATAGTTAATATATTGGATATCAAGATCCAGAAACACAGACCAAAAAGAAAAAAAGTCACTGGGTCAAACCTAATATGATAAAATTTAGTGGAGATAAATTTAAAATCTTATACTTTGGTTCAAAAATTCAAGTTCACAAGTACAAGATGAAGGAGTTGTGGTTAACACTTGATCTAAAAAAAGTTCTTGGAGTTTTACAGTTGACTTTAAGCTCAGTGTAAATTAAATGTGATATGGTAGCAGAATATGTTGATGTGATCTTAGGTTACTTTAAAAGAAGCATTAGATCTAGATCTAGAACAGGAAAGGACCTCAGAGATTATCTTGTGCAACCTTCTCATTTTTAGGTGAGGAAACTAGGGCCTGGAGAGGTTAAGTGATTTGTCTAAGTGGCCAAGGTAGAATTCAAACCCAAGTCCTCTGACTTCAAAGTCAGTGCTCTTTCCATGGCATCTCAAATGTCTTCCTAAGCAACAAAGTCAAGGGAGGTGACAATCTTGCTGTACTGTATACTAGTCATATCATATCTAGTGTTTTCTGTTTATTTCACGGTTTCACATTTTAATAAATATTAATAAGCTGGATGGGTACACAGTGGGGAATTATGAGGATATTGATATGTCTTAAGTTCATGCTTTGTGAAGCTTGATGGACAGAATAGGGAACCTTTAGCCTAAAGAAGTCAAGATTTAGGAGAATAGGATAGCTCTCATTAATAACCTGAAAGGCAACCACATGGAAGAAGGACTATAATTGTTCTGCTTGGGTTCAGAGGGAAGAGCTAGGAGCAATGGGAAAGTTGTGAAGAAACAAATTTCAGCTGGATAAAAAGAGGAAAAACTTCCGAAGAGAATTGTTTAAGAGTGAAATGTGCTTGCTCTTCTGAAACAGGCTTCCCCTCACCATACCTGCAGCCTTCAAAGAAAGACAGAATAGCCATGTGTTCAGTATCTGGTACAAGTGTTGACTGGACTAGGAGTCCTTTGAAATTCCTTCCAACCCTTCCAATACAATCATAGAGATTCTATGATTCTATGAAGATACAGTCAACAGTATCTTGGCCACTGATTGGTTTGGAGTGGGGCAGAGCAAAAGAAAGAAAAGACCTAAGATGAGTGATAACTAAACAGAGAAGACAGATAAAGAATTGAGGGAGAGGAGTAGGGTTGAGGGAAATAAGAATTCAGTTTTGGACTATTGAGTTTGAGGTACCTTTATGGTACCAAGATAGAGATACCCCCAGCAGGCAGTTTTTGTTATATTGTTATGGATATGCTTGTTTTATTCCAAAAATCAAAAATAAAATAAATTATATATAAGAGAAATTTATAACTGTAGCTCAAGGGATAACTTAGAATTGTGACAATGAAAAAGAACGCTGGTTTTAGAGCCAAAAGACCACGGTTCATATCCCACCCATTACTTATTATCTGTGTGACTATGGTAAGTCACCTCTCTGAGACTCAGTTTCCTCGTGTGTAAAATGAGAGGGTTGGACCAGATGGTCCCTAAGGTCTCTACCAGTTCAAAATCTATGTTCCTGTGAAAGTTAGGAGTTATCTGCACAATGGTGATTTTAAAAAGGAACTTATTATCCTGTCCTTCTGGTTTTTTTTTAAATCAAGCCCTCTGAGAATCACTTTCCTGGAGCCTGATTACCCCCCTAGGTGAATTGACAAAGCTGAGTCCTTTCAAAGCTAAGAACCAGCTTGACTCCACGGTAAAGCCGATAAGCTTTGCCTGTCTTAAGTACAGTCCCCTTCAGCCATGGAGACAAAAAAGGAGAGAGCTCCTAAGATGTTCTCAACCTCTTCTCCTCAGGATCCCTCTCTTCCCCATAACAAAATAACAGTGGGGTAGGTATTTCAATAGAAAGAATAAGGTGTGTGTGTATGTGTGTATGTGTGTGTGTGATGTAGTTTCATTGAATTTCAGAGCGTGTGGTGAATGAAGCATTCTCAACAGTTAAATGAGCCAAAAGTTATCATTTCTGAAAAGACACCATTCTCTAAAACAAATAAGAGGAGACTATTGAATGACTAAGGCTTGTGGGTAGCTTGACTTGACGTTTAACTGCAGATTCCTCATTTTATCATTTAGCACAACCCTTTAATATAGCCCAGTAATGCAGTCAGAGACACATAACTGCCCATCTGTATCCACAGGCATTCTTGGGAACTGGAAATTCTGGGGCTTCTGGGAACAGGAGAATAGCTGAAAGGACATTATTTGCAGACTTAAGGCTCAATGATGCTGTTGCATTCTTATTCAAAGAAACCAATGATTAGCTTTCCCTTACAACTTCCCCTCAGTTCTCCCTACCATGAAACAGACATCAGCATGCCTGGTGAAGTCACTGGCAGGGAATTAAGATTCGCTTCAACTTTGGAAGAGAATTGACTTGTGTGATCACTGTTTAAGGCAAAACAAAATTTGGCAGGATGGATTATTCCTAAGGGTTTGAGTGTGGAGGAGAGGAAGCTGAAGTGACATTTCCCAGTGGGAGAGCATAAGGGTTGTCATCTGTCCATTCGGTCCCTATGAGCCCATGTCAGTTAGAGGACTTTTCAAATGTTCAAACTGAGTAGGGTAAAGGTGGGGAGGCGGGGTTGGGGAAGGAGGATAAGAGCATAGCTCCTGGACCAAACTAGCTTCTCTGGTTTGCCTCTAAATCCTCTCTAGACTCCTGGAGGGGCCGGAATCAACCTGTCTTTCTGATGGCACTTTTTATCCTTAGGGCTATCTTGGGACTAGAGCAGACCTCCCAGCGAAACTCGACTATTTGGAAGGCCTGTGATTCTTGTAATTGGTCTTGAACTTTAAGGGCTATAGAGTAGGGTCCTAGAGCCCCCAGAGCCCAAGATTCACAAGAAGGATATATCTGCAAGACCACATAGCCCCACAATTTGAAGGTTATATACCCAGATATACTGCAATATTCTTGTATTCCTTGAAAGGCACTGACATGTCAACTAACATATTTGTATTGTTTATATGCTCCCATAAACAGATGGACCCCCCCCAAGATATTATCCAGTCAGGACAAGAAGCATTTATTAAGCACCTACTGTGTGCTACACCCCATAATAAGTGCTAGGGATTCAAAGGAAGGCAACAAACTGATTCCTGCTCTTAAGGAGCTCGCAGGAAGAGATAAAAAAACCCCACTAAATAAAGAAACACATAAGAGACAGCAGACAGCTATATATATAAACAAGATATACACGGAATAAAGTATTTATAATGAACAGAGGAAAGGCATGAGCATTAAGGAGGATTAGGAAAAGTTTTTACAGAAGGTGTTATTTTAGCTGGGACTTGAAGGAAGCCAGAAGATGGAGATGAGGAGAGAGAGAATTCCAGGCATGGGAAGAGCCATTCCATATGCTTAGAATCAGGAGATGGAGCATATTGTGTGGGGAACCACAGGGAGACAATTGTCACTGGATCACAAAGTTGGGCAGAAGACTAGAAAGGCAGTAATATCTCAAATAGTCAAAATAATCAACCTCAAGATTCGCACATACAAAGAGGCTTGCAGACATTAATACATTTGATCTTCACAACAACCTTGTAAAACTATGGACATTATCCCTATCGGGCAGATGAGGAAACAGGGCCTTGGAAAATTTAAAGGGTTACAACAGCAAGTAAGTGACGAGCCCCAAACTCAAGTTTTCTGACTCCAAGTCCAGAATTATTTACACCATGCCTCAGTGCTTTTTTTTTGCATATTTCAATTTAAATAAAGATCATAGATTACTAAGCCATTATAGAGCTGGGAGAGAGACCTCAGAGAGCATCTAGTCCAGTCTCATCATTAAATAGATCTGGAAAATGAGGAAAGGATGAAATGGTCAACCCAAAGACACAATTGTAAGAGAAAAGCCTAGAACCCCTGCTTCCTGCTCCAGGATGGTCTCCACTACTCTGTGACCTTTTACCACCATATTCCTCTGCCTCAGGTAATTTCCTCTGTAGGAGATTATTATAACTCCAGCCCAGTAATAACAGTGACAGCTCCATGTCAAGATCAATACACAGCCAGAGTCACTCAACTCCTGGTCCTATTTTTATGGTACTTTTAACCTTTCTAATATTTAATCTTCCTAAAATTAGCTGGTACTTATATGGTACTTTGAGATTTGTAAATGAGGTAGTTAGGTGATACAGGGCTAGAATGCAGCACCAGGAATCAGGAAGATCTGAGCTCAAATCAGACATTTGCTAGCAAGTCACTTGACTACTGCCTGCCTCAGTTTCCTCATTTGTAAAATGTACAGTGAGGCTTGAATGAGATATTTGTAAAGCACTTTGCAAATCTCGAATTGCTATAGCAATGCTAGCTATTATTACTGTAAATTGGCTTGCAGATCTCTCATTTTATCCTCACAATGACCCTATGAAGTATGTGCTATATATGTTATTATCCCCATTTTAAAGCTCAGGAAATTAAATTGGAGATATATTGAACCCCTTCATGAATTCATCCAACAAACATTTTTAAAGCACCTACTAGGTACCAGCTGCTATGTTAGCTGCTGAGAATAGGAAGAGAAAAAGGAAAGTGTCACTACCCTCAAATTCCAACTAGACTACACCGGTGTAAGTGGGTCCTTTTAACTCTGGACCTCAGTTTCCTCATCTACAAAGTGATGTGGTTAGACTAAGGGCAGCTAAATGGCACAGTGGGTAGAGTACCAGACCTGGAGTCAGGAAGACCTGTGTTCAAATTTGGATTCAGACACAATCTGTGTGACCCTGGGCAAATCACTTAACCCTGTTTGCCTTAGTTTACTCATGTGTAAAATGAGCTGGAGAAGGAAATAGCAAACCACTCCATTATCTTTGCCAAGAAAACCCCAAATGGGGTCATGAAGAGTCGGACATGGCTGAAACAACTCTACAACAACAAGAAGATAGTTAGACTAACGACTTTAAAGTTGCTTCCAACTTTCTCGGTTCCGTGTTGGGGTGATCTCATCAGGCAGACGTGCTCACTGGACTTGTTCTCATCTCATGGTTGTAAACACTGCAGCTGAGTTTTTTCTGTTGTTGGAATCCCAGAGCTGGCTATAGCTGTATTGTAATATTTAAGAACCGTTATTTGGATATGCCTAATTGAAGCTGATCATATCCTTTTGATCAGGGGGTAGGGGTGGGGAGAGAAGGGAAAGGACAAAGCAACATGTGAACTTAATAAAACTGTGTTCTCTGAAGAATTTTTGGTGAGGGAGGGAAAACAATCAATTTGAAGCTTCTTTCATTAAAAGAAAAAAAAATATTAACTGTTATTTTTAGGCGACAGCTTGCCCAGAGCTCTCCAGAGGAGTGTGATGTTCTCCACCAGCAAATAAACAAGGTAATTGAGAGTTTGGATACTCCACGTCAGGGCAGTCTCATTTCAGAGACTGGTCTGAAAGATGCCTGGATCTATCTGTTCAGTCCAGCCATCCCCACATGAAACTGTTAGTGAGGTTTTGAAGTCTTTGAGACAAAAAAGCCAGCTTGCTATAGAACTCTAGTTCAGTAGAAAGACAGGGAGGTACAGTGAACACAAGAATCAAAAGGCTGGAAATTTGCTGCTGAGAATAAATGCGAGCTGCTCCCCGAGGTGATTTGTCTGCGCACTTCACTTTCTACAGATGTTAGAGCCTCTTTCTGAGTGAGGACCCGAGGTTCTCTGGTAGCACTTTGATATCCTGCTCGAATTCAATATGTGAAATGGGGGAGTCGCTCTGTGACTTGGAGCACAGAGCCAGCTTTGAAGTCTGATCCAATTTTGGCTGCTCAGTATTTGATGTTGAAAGGATGAAATGAAGAAAATGTACAGTTTTTGCCAGTAACTCTGCTGAGCATATGTAAGATTAAAAAAACAAAATCCTTTGGATGATGTACTTAGAAATGTTAAGTAGATTAATACCTTCCTATAGGTCAGTGGGGCTCCCCCCCCCCTTTTCCTTGCTTATAGATACAAATGGAGTGTAAGAGAAAATAAGCATGTAGCTGTTTTTTAAAAATATGGTCTAGAATGAACTTGGGAGAGTATGTGGGTATTCAAGTAAAGAAAAAGAAAAAGGAAGGAAGAAAGAAAGAAAGAAAGAAAGAAAGAAAGAAAGAAAGAAAGAAAGAAAGAAAGAAAGAAAGAAAGAAAGAAAGAAAGAAAGAAAGAAAAGAGAGAGAGAGGGAGGGAGGGAGGAAGGAAAGAAAGAAAGAAAGAAAGAAAGAAAGAAAGAAAGAAAGAAAGAAAGAAAGAAAGAAAGAAAGAAAGAAAGAAAGGAGGGAGGGAGGGAGGGAGGGAGGGAGGGAGGGAGGGAAGGAAGGAAGGAAGGAAGGAAGGAAGGAAGGAAGGAAGGAAGGAAAGAAGGAAGAGAGAAAGAAAGAGGAAGGAAGGGAGAAAGAAAGAGGAAGGAAGGAAGGGAGGAAGGGAAGGAGAGGGAAAAAAGAAAGAATGCTAAAAAGACACAGGTGACTGGTTTCAGTCACCAATAACCCCAAATATGACCCCACTTCTTTGCAATACAGGGTTAGATCACTTAACAAAGTGAATCACATTGGCTTTGCTTCTTCTATTACCACCAAGGTTAAGGGCTATCTTAGATAAATGGAAATAGCATTCTCAAGCTTTCTTATTCACATTGTACAAATGGTTCCTTTCCCCAATTGGTTCCTTCTGAAGAATGCAGTCTCCAGGAGTGATTCACTGCGATCTACTTGGGTGTCTGCTGCTTCTCCAGATCTTCAATTCACAAGTCCTAGGGAAACCTCACAAAAGCCAGGTAAGAAGTGCCTTGAGAAAAAAAGGCTACTGTTCTCAGTATTAATAAGCTATATGTTGCCTGTGCTATTTGTATGTTTCTTTATTTATTGATGAATCATTTCTAGCAGCCTTCTCCAGAAGGCAGGAAGCAATTGGTGAGGAAAGGAATTGACTGTAGACTCCCTGTCTACAGACATGAAAGTCAACTTGAGCTAGTTTGTTGGAAATAGGAGCAAAGGATTCAGGTGTCAGAACCAGAACAGCAGGAAAGGAAACCTGAATCAAGGGATACAATCAACTCTCTACACTCTATAAAAGGGAACTTTCCTTCTAAGCAAAGAAAATGTGTATCATAAACCGTATTTCTCCCTATCATTGCAAGCCCTCTGGACAAGGAAGCAGCTTCAAAACTGACTCCATCTTATAAAAGGAAAGACAGACAGATGGCTAGCTTGCATTGTAGTGAATTTATTCAGCCAAACAGAAAAATCTGGAATCTGAGCATTGATATAATGCGGCTTCTCAAAGGCAGAGACTGTCATTTGCATTTCTTATTGTATCCCCAGTGCTTAGTTACTGGAACATAGTAGGTGTTTAATAAAGGCTTTTTTTACTGACTGAGCACATATATGTAGAGAGTGATTCTATTCTTCTTGCTAATATTGTCATTTTCCCCCCTGTAGGATCAGTCCTATCTTTTTTTGTCTACTATAAAGTGGTCACTACCGGCACCTTTTTCCCCTAAATTCCATTCTATAAAGTGTGATAAAAAGTTAATTTTCATGCTTGTATATGACTATGATTTACAATTACATAAAGGTCCAAACTGATTATGAGGAATATTCATGAGCTAAAAGAAAATGCAAAATAGAGTATGTGAGTTTTTAGGGCATTTCAAGGGAAGAAACCTTTTCAACCTGAAAGCTTTTGTGGTAACCTCCGATGTGTGATCTTTTTCTCTGACATAGGCACATGGTTCTCAGCCCATACCTGACTCATTATTGTCATTCTCTTATTCCACAGCCTATTTGTCAGTGACTAGAGAGAATCTTTGTAGAAATGTTATACAGAATAGGAAATTCATTATAAATTTAATATGACCTTCAGTCCATATGGAGCTCAAATTCTTGGAGAGAGACCAGAGAGGGTGTGCCCATCAAAGCAGAACTCTTTTAAATAGATATATGTTAAACAGTAAACCTGTCAAGGAGAAATATTTTCCATGCCCCGAGTCAGTGTTTATGGATGGGGTGAGGAGACACTGGGGAGAAGGGGGACACAAGAGGAGGGAGAAATGTGGTGATCCTGATTCTGATTCCTAGAGTGATTCAGTAAAACTTTATGTTAAAGTATTGACAATTGTTGTTCAGTCATTTCAGTAGGTCTAACTCTTTGTGACTCCATTTGAGGTTTCCTTGGCAAAGATCCTGGAGTGGTTTGCCATTTCCTTCTCCAATTCATTTGACAGATGAAGAAACTGAGGCAAACAGGATTAAGTGACTTGCCAAGGGTCACACAGCTAGTAAGTGTCTGAGACCAGATTTGAACTTGTGAAGATAAGTCTTCCTGATTCCAGGCCCAGTGCTCTATCCACTGCTCCACCTCACTGCCCCTAAACACCAAGTGGTAGGTGAGATGGAGGAGGGGGAAATAGGAGAAAAGGGGGAGAAAATAAGAAACAAAAGAATGTTTGCTTTTCAGTATATGTAAATACAATTATGGTTTGTTCAACAGAAGAACTTAACAAGATAAACTAACAGAGAAGGAAACCCAGGAAAACAAAAATCTCACTATAAAACATAATTTTCAGGAGAAAAACTAAAATATATTATACTTTAAATGAATAACTGTAAAAGGAAACATTTCTTCTATAAAAGGAAACGAAAACTGCTGAACATTCCAACTTCTTCTCATGCTTGGTTGCTATTAGTTTTGAATATGAATTTTTGAGTTCTCCGTGCCATAGAAATTATAATAGAAGCAAGAATGCAATGAAACACTATTTAAGTGACAGCTCACTTTAAATGCATTTGTGATAGTCCTGAGAGGAAAAACAAATCAATTAGTACTCCTTCTCCACCCCCACCCCCAATAGGTGCTGCCTGCTAGTAGAAAAAAATTAGCATGGTTTGTTTTTCAGAGGTAAACACAAATGTTTATCATGTACACAACCTGCCTCTGACCTTAGAAAGTGACAAAGAGAAATCAAAGAAGAAAGACTGGAGAATGTGTATGTTTGTGGGTTTTAAATAGTCACCAGTTTACAGCAAATAGTATATGTTACAAAATTGCTTTCCAACCACTTGTCCCCTTTTGGGGGACCACCAATGGCCTATGTTTGATCTGAACTCAATTCCTCATGGAAGCTGGTGTCTAGTCTTTTTCTAATCTGTTCATAGTCACATGGGAAAAAAAAGTATATTGGCACTTTCCATTTCAAAAATACCAACATACAACAACTGTGTTCTCACATGTGGTAAAAAAAAAATGACTTCATCAAAGCCTACATACTTTATTAAATGAGAAAAGGAAAGAAATATTAATTAAAATGATTAAATCACGACAACTATCTTGAGCATACATGTCAGGAGGTCTATCAGTGAAGGGACTATACAAGGTGATCTCCATGATTCTGGCTTTGACATTTATATTTCTATAAAACACTACTGCCTTATGAGTGGAGACATTGGGAGCTGACTTATTTTGCACATCCTAATAGGAAGGGGTTGTGTGCAGCAGGTAAAGAGTATTCAGAAAGCACAGGACTTTGCTTTCCTGTCTAAAGCATTTAACTTGTGCTGCACCAATAGAAAAGTCTGGAGTTTTGACTGTTTTTGCTACAGTAAAGCATCCTTTTTACCTGATAGATTTGGGAAATGAGCTGGTCAATATAAGTGACATTTCCCAGAAACCTAAAAATCTCTTTAAACTGCATAGCTTTTTCTATTTTACTTATTTAGAAATTCTCCTGTGTATCTTCTTAAACAAAGAGCTCCGAATATAAGCATTTTCTTGATCTTAGAATCATCATGAACATCAGATGTTATAAAAGGGACAATATACTTCCAGAGGCTATGAATGAATGAATGAATCAAAAAGAGCTGAATAAGTGCTATAAGGATATATTTATAGTATCTTTACTATATTCTATAAAGAGTAATGGGAAGCTAGGTGACTCAGTGGATAGAGTACTAGGCCTGAAGTCAGACAGACATCTTCCTCAGTTCAAATCTAACCTCAGACACTTACTACTTGTGTGACCCTGGGCAAGTCACTTAATCCTGTTTGCCTCAGTTTTCTCATTTGTAAAATGAGCTGAAGAAGGAAATGGCAGATCTCTCCAGTATCTCTGCCAAGAAAACTCCAAATCAAGTTATGCAGAATCAGATACAACTGAAGTAACTCAACAATATAGAGAAGAATACTATACTGTACAGAATAAGGACCCATTCTTAACTCTAAAAATTTTCACAGGCTTCAAATATGACTATTTATATCTGTTGATTGAAAAAACACATGCTGACCAAAAGCTGCTGTGAAATCAATTGAGCTTTTAAGTGAATTTATACTTTATTTATCAAAACAACATCTAAAAAGTAGTGTGGATTAGTGGAGAAGGCTAGTCTTGGGATCAGTATGACTTAAGTTAAGCGTTGCCTCTTACACATGCCAGCTATGTGACCATGGGTAAGTTATTTAACTTCTCAGTACCTCAGACAACTCTCTAAGACTATAAGTATACATTCTGATCTGCACTGGTGGAAAGAATTTTCATATCATGAGTCATTTACACAGATGAAATCATAGGTCTGATTCTCTACCCACCCTCACCCCTGAAAGAGAGAGTGACAGAGAATGAAAAAAAGAAAAAGCAAGGAAGGAAGGAAGAGGAAGGGAGGAAGGAAGGAAGGAAGGAAGGAAGGAAGGAAGGAAGGAAGGAAGGAAGGAAGGAAGGAAGGAAGGAAGGAAGGAAGGAAGGAAGGAAGAAAAAAATCAACACAATTTCAAAAAATAGTGATACACATATGTGCGACATTCAATCTTGCAAAAAAAGTTTGCTTATATTTTATACTAAGTCACATTCAGTATTTTATTAGAGCTTACTAAAGATTAATAGGACAATCCTTGATGTAGACATGGATTTCTGGCCCCTTGGCAATTATTCCACATCCCCTACAAGGGTCTACAGTCCATAGCCTAGGAACTGCTACCGTACTGTTACAAAGAAGGCAACATAGTTCAGCAGAAAATGTTCTGGATTTCAATTCTTATCCTGACTCTGCAGCTTACTACATAGATGATCTTGATCTTGAACAGTCATTTAATTTCTCTGGACCTTGGTTTCCATCTGTAAAATGAGGAAATTGAGCTCGATGGTTTCTAAGATTCTTTCTAGCTGTAAACGTGTGATCCTACAATAACCTTTGAAGAGATTAATTCTTACTGACCATCCAGTACAAACTTGACAGAACTGTGGGAAGGGCCATTGAGATAGTGATCAGTTACAGCCTATGTTGTACCTTCTTACATTGATCTGATTTTAGTATTTTTTTTCTTACACAAGTCAGGTCTTCTCAGCAAACTTCAGGTACTTAGAATTTCATGACCGTTTTTAATGTACATGTTGTATTGTCCTCTTGTGCTTTCATGGTGTGCATAACTGGTTCTCCTTGTCTTGGCTGTCTTTCAAGAACCAGAAAGAAAACGCCAGGGTGGATTTTTCTCCTTGGCCCTCATAGTACTGGAACTTGAGCTCAATCTGGACAAGAACTATTACAAAAATAGAAAGAAAGCTACAACAGGCAAAACAAGCCATTAGGTCAATGCAACGGAACCCCCCCCCCCCCCCCACCCCCCCCCCCCCCCACCCCCCCCCCCCCCCCCCCCCCCCCGCCCCGACACTGGCAAAGGCCACTTGGAAAGGATCGGAGCACTTTGCCAAACTGCAACCACCCTTATCATAACGAGCTCAGATGTCATCCATTTGGAGATAAATGTTTACACAATGGAGTCTCAAACAAAGTCCAAATAATCTCTCTGGGAATCACATGGAAACCAGACTGCACTCTTGAAGGCTTGGCTACTGCTCCTTTGAGGTCCCTCCCAAATTTCATTACCAAATGTCACATACAATACTGTGTAGCCACTCAGTCTTAATTTCAGGGCTGTCTTTGGGATTCTGAATTCTTGCTGTTTTTAGCTCCCTGGTTGTTGATACTGTCTTCTACATTTTGTCCTATCCCATCAAATTTGCCATAAGCGCATCAGTTGTATTTATTCATTATAATCATGAATGTCATATTACAGAAAACATAGGCAACATACCTGAACATCAGTATGTAGTTAGGAGGAGACACACACACACACACACACACACACACACACACACAAATACCTTTCACTTAAAGAAGATTTTTAGATGGGAAGACATTTCCCCATTACCAGGGTAAATGTTATATTTGCTTACTTCTTAGAGGTAGTGTGAATAGATTGACTACATGAATACGTGCATATGTGTACACATGTGCATAAGGAGGAGGAGTGATACTTTTTTTGTATACATGACTTTTAAGAGACTGGCAAGTCTACTGACTCAGTTCATTCAATAGTGATTTTCAGTGCTGACTTTATGATGATTAGAGTATCTTCATCTGTCTCAGATATTGTTAGGAATTTCTCCCAAGCATCTTGAGATTAAAATTAATTTTAATTCCCGTCACTTAAAAAATAGATATTTGCCACAGAGTAAGAAGGAATTTTAAAGTAGAGGACAGCTGAGCTGCCAAAGGTTTGGGAATTACTGTTTTTGGAGAATGTTTTTCCTATCTGTTTTCAATAAGTAGAAATCATTATCCTAACCTAGTTTAACTTAGTTATTATATAGCAATGTCAGCAAAGTGAGAGACAAGTGTGGCATAAGAGATCAAGAACTGATTTCAGAGTCGGGAAGACCTGGGTTCTAGTCCTGCCTCTGACACATGCTAAATAGCCTCCAGGTACTCTCTAGGTAAAGACCTTAGCCTAAAAGGGCCAGGGTCTCCCATTGCCTCCTGGGTCACCTCCAATCCTCCTGATGAATAATAACTGGCCACTGGACCCAGATGGCTCCGGAGGGGAAAGTGAGGCTAGTAACTTTGCACAGTGCTGCCTCACTTAAATCCAATTCACTTACAAGTCATGGCATTACCTTCCTGATGTCACGGTCTTCTTCTAGGATGAAGGACAAACAACAGCAACAAATGCTGACATCCCTAAGATTAGAGGGATGCTCTTGATGCACCAAGTTAGGAGCACTGCAGCCAGATAGAAAATTTCAATACCTCATAATTTAAGATAAATTAATTTTGTTTTTATTTATAATTAGCTTACCTGAATTTCTATGTTCTCTTTTTCCTTCTAAATAAATCTTAGGAAATGCACTTATGTGTGAAGGTGAGTACATTTGATGTATCCCTTCAGTAGAATGTCAACTCTTTGAGAGCAGATGCTATTTTCCTTTATTTTGGAGATGGGAAAATGTCTTCCCATCTAAAAATATTCTCTAAGTAGAAGGTTATTGTCTATGTTTATTTTCCTGAGTATATACTGTCATGTTGAAACCCACGCCTGGTAGCCTCAAGACCTTGCACATTTTTGGAGGGACTAGATTCCGTTGTTACAGGAAATTCCCAGAGAGGAAATTCCCTCTAACAATACACATTAGTACCCGCTCTGCAATTTACAATCTTAGAGAATTTCCTGTTGGCACTGAGAGGTTAAATGACTTAAGGTCATCTGATATGTATCAGAGGCAGGATTTGAACCCAAGTCTGTATCCACTATGCTACACTCACTTGCATATAGTAGGAACTCCATAAATGTTCATTGGATTTAAATGTAGCAGTAGGGTTCAGTGGAAAGAACACTGAATTTGGGATCCTGGACTCAAATCATAGTCCTGCAACTAATTAACTGTGTGACCTTCAGCAAGTTGCTTAACCTCTTTGTTTTCTTAGCTATAAAATATGGAGGGGGGACATAGAAAGGGGTATTGAAGTAGATGATCTCTGAGCTCTGAATATATACCATTATATAGTAGCTAAACCCAGGGGACCAATCTGGCTTAGAGCCAGAGGAAAGTCCATGTGGCTTGGTGCCTTGAGTTGGGGACTCAGTGCTTAATGAAGATAGCCATGAGTAAAAGTAGAAGCCCTGAGGGCCAAAAGCAAAGGACTTTTTCTGAAAAAGAGAATTCCCAGAAAGTTACTCAAGCCTCATTGAGGCCTGCAGTCTTTTCTGTTTTCTAATTTTATACTTATTTGCTTTATGTGAAACCTCTCAAACCTCTCAAATGTCCTAGGAACATTTGTCTCCTAGTTTTACTTGAAGAACTTATTAAAAATGAAATATTATTTATTTTCAAACAAACACACACTTTCTCTCAATCCCACCCCCATTTCCATTGAGAAAGGAAGAAAAACAAAAATACCCCTTACAAACACGCCCTGTCAAGCAAAACAGATTCCTGCATTGGCCATATCTAATATGTCTCGTTCTGCACTCTGGGCCCATCACCTCTCCATCTGGCGATGGGGAACATGTTTCCTCCTGAGTCCTTTAGATTCATGGCATTGATCAGAGTTCCCAAGTCTTTCAGAGGTGTTTGTCTTTACAACGTTACTGTCCTTATACACATTGTTCTCCTGATTCTGCCAGGATAACTTCGCATCAGTTCATAAAAGTCTTCCCAGGTTTCTTTAAAATTGTCCCTTGAAGGAATTTTCTAAAAACAGGTGAGATTCCCTATACATCTTAGAATACCCCTGCCCTGAAGAACAAAACCAAAAATGTTACAGCAAATATGTTAAAAAATGTAATGGTTTACCACGACTTAGACGAATGTCTAAAATTGCATGTTTCAAAAAAAACTTAAGTAAGAATATCTCTCACATCTGTCCTCACCTTTTCATTTCCACATATACCAACCTACTTCAGGCCTTCATCATATGGGGGTGTTATACTAGATGTCTCCTGAGGCACCTTCAAGCTCTAATGTTCTAAGATTTTTTCTTGCCAAAGCAACTACAAAAGCTTTTTTGCTGCTTGTTCCCCTTCCAGTGTGTCCTTACTGAAGTTTGTTCTACAGATGACTTCCAGATTACTCTTCAAGACTGAAAAATCTGAAAATGTTATTTCTTGTTGTTGTTATTCAGTTGTTTTAGTATCATCCAACTTTTTATGACCCCATTTGGGGGTTTCTTGGCAGAGACACTTGAGTGAAATACACACACATATTGTTTAAGGAAATAAATTTATATATAATTATAACAGTTATTATGTCTTACAAAAATCCATTCCCTTTTCCAGCTCATTAGATGAGGAAACTGAGGCAAACAGGGTTAAGTGACTTGCCCAGAGTCACCTAAGTGCCTGAAGCTGGATTTGAACTCAGGTCTTTCTGACTCTAGGCCCAGCACTCTATTCATTGTGCCACCTGAGAATGTCACCCCCCTCCTCAATAACCTGTGGTGTCTGCTTTACCCTGATTTAAGGTACCTTCACAATCTTGCTTCTGCATATCTTTCCATCTTATTTCACTATTCTTCCCTTCACTTCTTCTGAGCTGCAACCTGACTGAACTCCTTTGACCACATTTCATGCTTTCCTTCTTCCTTGACTTTGCTGATATTGTCGTCTATTCCTAAATTATCTGCTTCCATCCCAACTTGAATGCCACAGAAATGATCACTTCCTCCTCAAAACTCATGGTACATTGTGTCTCTTATATGTGCCAGTCGTGTCCTGCTTTGTATCATATTTATTTTTGTCTCTCCCTTTAGGTCACTTATTGTAGAAGGAATTGACTAAATCTTATTTATCTTTGTATCTTCCCTAGTGCCCCTCACAGTATTTTGCACATATAAGTGATTCATAGATGTTGAATGGATGAATGATTAACTGTGCATGTGGCATTTTTTAATCCTCTCAATGCGGGAAGATTCACTTTTGCCATTAGTGATCTTTGATGGGATAGTTACGGCAGGAATAGGTTTTTAGTAGGGCAAATACTGTACTGATTTTTTTTAAGTATGTAGTCTTTAGACCATAACCCAGTGAGCATGACTCTAAATGGTGATGTATTTCTCTTAAAAGAATAGTTACGGAGCATCTAGAAAAGGAAGAAATGATAATGGAGCTGGGATAGATTTTAGAGGCCATCCTAGTCCAGCCCTTTTGTTTTACAGGTGAGAAAACTGAGTCTCAGGAAGATGACTCGCCCAACTTCTTAACTAACCTCATATCCCTTTGTGACAAAGTTACTAGACCGCTAGTTAGGGGATCTTTGTAGATATAATTTACCTAGATTTTTGTGTACCATTTGATAGAGCTTCTCTTCCATTCTTGCAGCAAAGATGGAGAACTATGGGCTAGGGGATGGCACAGTTAGGTGCATTTGGAACTCATCTAGTAGTTGGACCCACAGAAGAGTTGCCTTATTGCTTGTTGGCAATGAGGAAGGAAACCTTCAGTGGAATGGTCCAGGGATCTTTCTTTGGTTCTATATTATTTAATATTTTTCTCCATGACTTAAGATATAAACATAGAGGACAAGCATAAGCTTGTCAGATTTTTAGTGGCAAAATGAGAGAGAGGTAGCTAACCCAGTGGGTAAGAGTCATGGATTCAGAAAGGTCTAAAAAGGCTAGAATTCTGGGCTGAATCCAATTTGATTAAATTAAAAGATATAATGTAAGATCTTTTCCTTGGGTTCAAAAAGTCAGCTTTATAAGAACAAGATGGGAGAAACCTATGTAGATAGCAATTCATCTGAGTAAGATATGGAGATTTCAGTGGACTACAGGCTCAATGTGAGTCAATAGTGTAATATGGCAACCAAAATAAAAAATAAATATGATATTAAGCAATGTTAAGAAAGGCTTGCTATCAGGACCATGAAAGTAATGGTCCTGCCGTACTCTGCCCTGGTCAGACCACATCTGGAGTATCCTGGCTCTTGATGCGACATTTTAAGAATGGTATTGGCAAACTAATTCATATCCAGAGGATGACAATCAGGGTGAAGCAACTGGGTATATTTAGCTAAGAGAAGATACTTGGGGGTGGGCTTTACATAATAGCTGCTTATATATGTTTGAAGATCTGTTACATGGAAGAGGAATTAGATTTAGGATCATAGATTTAGAACTGAAAGAGAATTTAAAGGTCACCTAGTTTAACACCCCTTCCCCTTATTTTTACAAATTATGAAATGGGTCCAGAAGGATAAATGACTTCTCCAAGGTAACACAGATAACAAATAGTAGGATTTGAATCTAGGTCCTCTGACTTCAAATCCAGCATTCTTTCTATTTTTTTTTTCTGCTTGACTCTTCAGAGAGGAACCAGGAGCAACAGATGAATATTTCAGTGAGGATTTTTTTAGGTTTGATATAAGGAGAAACTCCCTATCAAGTAGTAGATCATGATCATTGAACAGAGGCAAGGCAATCATTTGTCCTCAGTCTTTTAGATAAGATTAGAGGAGATTCCTTTTCTGCCCCAGCCTGGAGTACCAAATCCCCCCCTGCCACCTGATTTTTTTGATGCTACTTTGTATAACCCAGGAGTTCAGAATAGTTTTAAAAAAAATTTTTAATGCAAAAAAATTTTTTTATATTAAAAAAATACTTAGGTCCCAACCAGTTACAAAAACTGAGAAGGGCTATAATTTGCCCACTCAGCAAAATCTCTGAACCAAATTTCAAATCCCACCTCTGTAGCTACCTGTGTGACCTTGGACAAATCACTTCTCCTGGGTTAATTTTCTGATCTGTTAAACAAGGGGGTTGGACTGAAAGAAGTTGAAAACCTTTTTTAGCATTAAATCTTCAAGATTCCCCTCGTGGTGAGAGGTGGGTGTAGTAGGCATGTGAGGAGCCACAATGCCTGAGATCATAATCCTTCTGGAACTCTGTTAAGGAATGGAATTTTTGTGGACCATTATCTTGCATGCAAATTATCTAAACTCATTTAATCTCTTTGCAAACTTGTTTAGTTTTTCTAAATCATCTCTAGACAGATTGTTACTCCAAACATTTCTGAGAGGGGGGAAAAAACCAACCCCACTAAAGCTTTATTTTGCTTTCTTAAATGCTAATAGGTCAAAATACAATTTTTGTGTATGCCAAGTTCCAATTTGGTGGACTCCCAGGACATCAGGAATACAGCTGTCAATTCAAAGAGGGTCGATTTTTGAATAAGAATTTCAAAGTTTGTCTTCCAGAATTTAATGTTCGTGGCATAAATATTTATTGTGCCTAGAGAAATTTTATTTCCTAATTTATGATTTATTTGTTTTATTAAGTATGTCCCATATTATGCAGGCAGTTTGTTCTGTTTAACAGTAACCTGCCAGGTTTCATATTTATCTTCAAGAACTTGACTCATTTTCAATAGATGTGATTCTCTCCTTTCTCCTTCCCCTTTCCTTCTGCCATGAGTAGAGCCCCATGAAAAAGAGAAAGTAGCTAGGTGATCACTTACTCAACCTAAGACTGTATCTAACATTGTATGTTACAGGAAGACTTGCCTTATATGACTTGTCATTTGCATGATTTTTATGTCTCTCAAGAAGGAAAATTTTTTATTTAGACTTAATTTTAATTATTTTTCCCTCTACCTTCTGACTCATGATCCTTAAGTATTCTTTTTTTTTTTAGTAAATAATAGGTGTTTAATAAATGCTTGGTGAACTGGCACATGTGCAGATTTTTGTGAGTGCTCTTCACCCCCCATTTTGGCCCTGTTTGTGGGTTTAGATCCCCAAGTAAGTATTCTTAATGCCAGGATGGGTGGAGGGGGGTGTTTCCTGCCCCTCTTTAAGACTACTCTCTAACAGCAATTAAGACTAATGAAAAGGTTAGGCAGAATCCAAAAGAAAGAATAGAAGGGGAAAAAACTGCTCAAAACTTGCCTTTGGGAGAAAATAAGCATTTATATAATGCTTGCTATGTGCACACTTAGGAGGTAGATGCTATCATCATCTCCCTTTTACAGCTAAGAAACTAAGGCAGAAATGGAGTGACTTGCCTAAGCTCACACAGCTGGAAAGCATGAAGCTGAATTTAAACTCAGATCTTCCTGATTCCAGGCCTAACCCTCTATCCACTGCCCCACCACCTGCGTCTATGGCACCTCCATAGTTCCCTCAGATCTTGATCAGGTTCTCTTCATGCAGAGCCTTTTTATCTGTTAGTCTATCAACCTTCTAGGCTTGGGAGCAGAAGCAACAGTAACATCTCCACCCCCTTCCCTCCCCCACCCCTACTCCTTCACTGTTACAGGAGAGACACAGAGAACAGTAAAGAGGGTAGATGTTGACACTTTGTATACTGTACAGTGCTTTCCTCTCAGCAACCCTAGATGCCAGGGTCCTTTCCTCTCTTATGTTCACTAATTAATGAGGGGTTGCAGTCAAGGATTTGCTGGAAGCCATTTCATACTGATCTATTGATTTTTTCATTTTCAGTGTGAGCATTTACCCCACTGAAATAGAAAAAAAAAACACTACAAAGTAGTGCTTGATTTATTGTTTTGTTGATTTCTCAACTTAAGAAAGTGAGGGAGAAAATAGAAGTAACAGATTAAACTTAAAAGTGTCTTGTGCTTTTGGAAAGTCCATTGTTCAATGAGCTCTTGTCCTTATTTTACAGATGAGGAAACTGAGGCAGACAGAAGTTAAATGACTTACCCAGGAGCACCCACAGCTAGTTATGTGTCTAAGGCCAGATTTGAACTCAGATGTTCCTGATTCCAGGCTCACTGCTCTGAGAGCTGCTGCACTGTCTGGAAGCGTCTAGAAGTATCAGAGTTATGTCCTGACACCAGGCTGCCCTCCACCAGTGCACTTTGCACTATCATACTGGCTCAGGGAACCCAGGACTGAGAAGGAAGACAGGCACTGCTTCTGCAAGGGCTCCCTTGAAGCAAAGTATATTATGTCTAATAATGATTTTATTTTCTTAATGTTTTTTCCTCTGTGTTATACAAAGACCTGTAGGGAAAAAAAAATGGAAGCCTTGATTTGTTGAGCAGGTAGCTTGGTGTTTTGCCTTGGGCTATGGCTTCTCTTACATTATGCTTTGCTTATTGATTAGGACCCAGAAGGAGCTAACCTGATTGGACTCAAAGGTGAGAAATCAAAAAGGGAGGCTCTGAAGGACATGCCTATCCCCCACCTTCCCTTTATGGATATTGGGTCTGACCATTTCATGGAGATGGTTTTCCTGTCTGGTATTGGTGGAGGATCTGAGCCAAAACAACTTGAGATAAAACTGAACAAATATATCTCTGACTGACATGGGGGAGGGGTGTGAAGAAAGAAAGGTAATGGAATTAAATTCAAAGAGTCACCGGTTTTTCTGTTAAAGGAAAATGATTCACAGATTTTCTGACCCTGACTTCAAGCTTTTCCAGGCTCTGTTACTGTTAAAAATCTATGTAAGGGGTGACTAGGTGGCACAGTGAATAGAGCACGGGCCCTGAAGTCAGGAGGACCTGAGTTCAAATGTGGCCTCAGACACTTAACACTTAACTAGCTGTGTGACCTTGGGCAAGTCACTTAACCCCAATTTTCCTGCCTTCCCCCCTCCAAAAATCAAAAACAAAAAATAAAAAAATCTATATAAGCCTTCTGTTCCTTCTTCCCTCTTTTCTCCCTCCTTATCCTTCCTCTTTTTTCTTCCTCCTCAACCAACCAACCAAAAAGTATTTGTTAAGCACTATTTGTTAGGCCTTGTGCTAAGTATGGGGAATATAAAGGCAAAGATAAAACTGTCTCTGCTCAGAAGAGTCTTGTGTTCTTCCAGGGAAGATGGCATATTCCTAAACAAAATTTATACAAAATAAGCCCAAGGTGATTTGGGAGGGATGGCACTAAGAGCTAATGGAAATAAGGAAGTTTCATGTAGAAGGTGTCCTGCAGAGTTTTAAAGGAAACATGGGATTCTGAGAAGCATAGGTGAGACAAGGGTATAATCTAGGGATGGCAGACAGCCAGTACAAAGTGTAGAGTTGGGAGGTGGAATGTCAGGCTCGAAGAAGAAGAGTAAGTAGGCCTGTTTTACTGAAACTCAAGAGAGCTGGGGGGGGGGGCGGCGGAGGAAGTAATGTGTAATAAGGTTGCAAAGGTAGATCCAGGGCCAGATTGTGAAAGACTTTTTTTTTTTTTTTTGCTTTTTGGAGAGGGGAAGGCTGGGCATTTGGTGTTAAATGACTTGCCCAAGGTTACACAGCTAGTAAGTGTTAAGTGTCTGAGGCCGGATTTGAACTGAGGTCTTCCTGACTCCAGGGTCGGTGTTCTATTCACTTCGCCACCTAGCCACCCCGATCATGAAAAAACTTCAAAAGCTAAACAGGAGTTCAATCTCAGAGGTAATAGGAAGAGACTGGGATTTATTGAGCAGGAGAATGACATAATAAGACCTGCACTTGAGGAAAATCAGCTGTGTGGAGGAAAGAGAGTTGAGACAAGGAGACCAGTTATGAGACCATTAGAGCAGTCCAGGCTAGAAGTGAGGGTGGCCTGAACTAGTTTGGTGAGTATATAAGTAGAGGAAAAAGGATGGATGTGAAAGTTGTTATAGAGGTAAAAATGATAAGTACTGGCAGCTGATTGGATGCGTGGGGTGAGATGTGAGGCGGAAGGATAAGAGCAAGGCTGTAAACATAGGTGACCAGAAGGATGGTAGAGACTTAGTCAGAAATAGGAAAGTTTGGAAGAGAGAAGGGTTTAGGGCAGGGATGGGGAACCTGCAGCCTCAAGGCCACATGTGGTCCTCTAGGTCCTCAAGTGAGGCCCTTTGACTGAATCAGAACTTCACAGAACACAATCACAATCACAAACACAGAACAAATCATTCTGTGAAGTTTGGACTCAATCAAAGGGCTGTACTTGAGGACCTAGAGGGCCACATGTGGCCTAGAGGCCGCAGGTTCCGCACCCCTAGTTTAGGGGAAAGTTGATGAGTTCTGTTTTAGATATATGATATTTGAAATATCTACAAGACATTCAATTAAAAATATTCAATAGGCATTTGAAAGCTGCAGGACTGAAGTTCAAGAGAAACATTAGGGGCAATTGTTGTTGTCATTGTTTGTCCTTTGTACTCAAAGAGGACCAATGACATCAGGAGGGTGATGATGGCTTGACTTGCAAGTTTATTGGATTTTAGTGAGGCAGGGCTAGGGGTAAATACATACAGACACATGAGCATATATCATCTGTTTAGAGATGGCAATTAAACCCATGGGAACTAATGAGATCCTCAAGTGAGAGAATATAGAGAGGAAATAAATAAGGGCCAAGGACAGAGGCTTGGGGGACATTCATGATAGGGACATGATGTGGAAGATGAACCAGCAAGAGACTGTAGGAGGAGAACCAAGAGAAAGCAGTTTCAAGAAAAATCCAGGGAGGAGAGAGGGTGGTCAATGACCTGAAATGCTATAGAGGAGTTGAGAAGGATGAATCCTGGGGAAAGGAACATCAAATTTGGAATTGAAGAGATCATCGGTAACTTTGAAGATCATTGGTATCATTCAGTTGAATGATAAAGTTGGAAGTCAGATTGCCCCTTCCTTCTCATCCTTTTCCTCCTTGATAATATTAGTTCCTTTAACCCTGTCCCTCCCCCTACTTTCTATCTCTTTCTCAGGGAATGATAATCAAATCAACATTACCTTGGCTTCTGTGAAGGAAGCACCAATCTGCTACTTTTCTCTAGCTCTACTCAATATCTCTGTGCTTCTGAGTTGTAGACTTAATACCATAAGATTATACATAGATCTAGAAGTGGATGGAACCTCAGAAACCATCTAGTCCAACCTGACTCATTTTACAGATGAGGAAAATGAGTTTTCAGGAGGTTCGGTGACTTGTTCAGGGTCACACAGGTGTCAGAAGTGAGTTTTGAACCACTGTACCCCTCTGCATCCTTTAAAAAATGCCAGCACCCTCTTGGATTCAACTGAACAGCAACCCTCTCTGAGATACTTTCCTTTCCCCACTCTTTCCTACCTTTCCCCCTGGGGATTCCATGAGTTCCCCTGTTCTGCTATTATCAAAGTGCCTTTCATATTAGGCCTGTGCCCTATCCCTCCCCAGAAATTACTTTGTACATATTTTGTATTTTACATATATGTAAACATGTTGTGTCCCCTCCCAATAGAATATAAACTCTTTGGGGGCAGGAGCTATTTCACTGTCTTTGTATTGGTACCTCCAATACAGTGCCTGGAATACAGTGAGTGCTTAATGGGTGCTCATTGAATCAAACTGAGTAAGTATAAGTTTCCTAATGATTTTTCATAAAGCTGGAGTAGTTTTGCTTTTGATATTTGGTCAGGGATATTGTCCTCCAAAATAGGAACCCATCAACATGTTCCTTATGTGAAGAATAACATTCCCAAATGTTGAGATCTCCAGGTTGTCTCCTGTGTTTTCTATTATTCATTTTCTATTTCATTCTTTTTAATTTTTTTCTGTTATTAATTTTAAAGCATTGTGAATTTGTCCAGGAATTTGGACAATTGCACTTTGTTCTGGGTACCATGCCCAGTGAAGGGACCTCCTGTTCAAGGGTTTATCATCTTGTAGTATGACCATTATGTAAGATGAGAATGTGACCTATTTGCTGGTATATCCCATGTTCAGCGATTTACATAATGGAAGCTAGTTATGTTTCATTGATTCTCCTAAATGAGATCATTTAATATTTAGAGTTCTTCTTTTCTTACACTCAAATTTCCTCTTCCATCCTCAACCAAAAGTGCATTTGGCAGTTGCTTGATAATGAACTGTTAAAAAAATCATTCTGTACCAGTATTGAGGCAGTTTAGTCTGACCATAGATATAAAAACACAAAGTTTTGCCAAAGGGATCCTTCTGTTTAAAAAAAAACTCATTATAAACGTAATAACCATAAACATTGAAATATACAAATTAAACATAATTACATGTAAATTGATTAACTCCAAACTACACTATTTTAAAGGAAAGACAATGTGTATAAACTTTAATGCAATGTAGCAATAGCATTAAAAGCTGAAATTAATAACATTCCTTTTTCATTAAAGTTATGCAAAGTATTTTCATTAAGCAAACTATTTGAAAGAACAAATTCAAACAAGCTAAGCAACAAATAAGTTTTTATTCAGAGAAGCGATAAAGTTTGCCCACTCATCCCACTATATTCACCCACTGGCTCTAGACATGAGAATATGTTTTCCCATTACCATCACAGCCAGACAGGTATCTTACCATCTGCCTGATTCTGCTGACCTTTTCCTTCCAACTTGGACCAGTTCTCTTCACACTGGAAACCTGAGACCTGAACTTCCCTACTCAAGGATCTTCTTGAATGAATGCTCTAGCTCCTAAGGAAGTGAAAGCACTCATCTTTGGAGATCTGCCACAAGGCCCAACCCAGTGAATAGAGCTGAGTGTGTATAAAGTCATTGAGTATGTATAAAATAGCTCACAGCCCACTGTGTCTACTGATTAACCTTGGACCCCAAATCATACTTTAAGTTCACAATCAATCCAACTATTCAGCCAACTATCCAAGTCATCTTAACACCTCCCTGCACATGTACCTGCCTCCCTGCCCCATCTTCCACATTTCCAAAGCAAAATTCCTTTCCCCATCACCTCTCCCCTGTACATACTGTCTTTCTCCATCAGAATATAAGATCCTTGAGGGCAGAAACTCTCTCTATGCTAATCTTTAGCATAGTTCTTGGCATATAGCAAGGGCTTAATAAGTAAATGTTTTTTCATTTATTCCAAAAATAGGCATACTGCCTAAATTAAATGTTAAGCTCTATATTTGTGCATAAATCAGATAAGTATAGCTAGCTCTTGGATTTCTTTAAGCCATTGCTGATTTGTCCTCATAAAGACAAGATATTTCATGTTAACTCATTATGCTGGGTTTGAAGGCTAAGCAGTAAGTGTGCTAGAGACCATTGACTTCTCTTCCTTTCCCTTGCTCTTCAGGGCTCTAGTATACATACATTTATTAGAGGAGAACAAAGACTAATTTTCTCAGAATGTTGTGGGTCAAAGGCACAGAGGAGAATTCACAGATCCTGGGCACTGCATGGAAGCAACATGTTTGCCCAGCAAAGAAAGAGCAGTGGCAGTGGTGGAGGCATTAGCTGTTGGGCAAGTCCTGGGGCTTTCAAAATGGAGACAGAAGTTACAGCCACCTTGAGTGTGTGCAAGTGGGATAGTAAATATAAACTGAGTATGAGGAAAAGAAGCAAACAAAGCAAGGCTCCAAGGGTGAGCCAGAGGCAAGTGAGGAGTAGAGCCAAGAGGGGATATCCATGTTGTCTTCACTAAAGAAACTCCAACTCTATCCACATTACAGGGATTTCTCAATTGATGTCCTGAGGTTCTTCCTTGCTAGTAGCCTTAGGTTGAAGTCCCACCTTAGACCTTATCTGTTTGTTTTAATAATTATGCTTATGGGGGCGGCCAGGTAGCACAGCGAGTAAGAGCACCGGCTCCAGTGTTGAGAAGACCTGGAGATCGAATCCCGGGCTCAGACACTTAGCACCCACCCAGAAACACCTGGCCATGTAACCTTGAGCAAGTTATTTAACCCCAATTGCTTAGCGGCAGCCAGGTGGCTCAGCGAGTAAGAGCACCGGCTCCAGTGTCGGGATGACCTGGATCAAATCCGGGCTCAGATACTCAGCACCACACCCAGAAATAACTGGCCGTGTAACCTTGAGCAAGTTACTTAACCCCAATTGCTTTAAAAAAAAAATAATTATGCTTATGTTTGAACTGCTAGTAAATAATCTGATTTCAATACTCTAAAAGTAAGCAAAATTCAGATGGACAATGAGGGACCTTTTGAGTAGAAGACAAGACCTAGATTATTTGAGAATATTAGTTATTATTAATAAATCTTCAAGAATGAGTCCAGTTTTCCCTCCATTGACCAATGGGTTGAAGTTTGTCATATTGGTGAAGATCTTGATGGGGTTGGTAGTCAGAACTCCTAAGGAGCTACCCTTAATCTCTAAAAATCAAACTTCATACCATCCATTTTTTAATCCTTTACCAGAGTGTATAACTCTCTTGTTGTCCCACCCAAGCGTCTCCTTCCCTCCCAGGGGAAGGCTGCAGGAACTCTCTACAAAAGAATGCTCTAAGCAAAAATTTGGAATGGTTTTAGAAATGTTCTTTCCACTCACTATGATCCTATGAAGTAGATATTACAGACGATGTGGGCTAGTTGGTCAAATCTTAACAAAGTTCTGGCAGAATTAGACCACTGCCAGTGAACTAGGCCAACTATAACATTTGGTGGGGCTTTGGAGCAAGAATCCATCAATCACTAAGTGCAATTAACTGAAATCAGCCTCCATTAGCATGCCTTCTAGTGAGGGTTTCAAACATCAGAATAATTGAGGTGATGGAGAAAGGAAACAGAGGATTCATTCATTCATTCCACAAATATTTATCAAGCACCTACTGTAGAACATGATACTAATGACTTGGTAGAAAGTTGTTTCTATGAGACACACAGTCCCAACCCTTAAAGAACTTCTAGTACAATAATGAATGAAGCAGTCAGTTGATGTTAATAATGGTAGAGGGAGCTTACTCTTTAGCATTTTAGAATATAGACCATAAGATCCTGGCAGAGACTTTTTCTGTTTGTTGTGGTGGTGGTTCTGTTAGACTTGGCATTGGTGCCTTACATGTAGTAGATGTGTTTATTGAATTGAATTGACTCAAACTAAAAATTCCATGAAACTTTTGTTGATTTCTGACTGCAGTGTTTTGAATTTCAGTGTAGAATTTCACCTTTTTTTTCTTTAGAGAAAAACAACAGAATCAACAAAAATCTTAATTATCTTAATTACTCTGTGGTCTTTCAATTAAAAGCAATTGGCATCTGAATTGACCTGCAGATGGACCAGTTATAACACATTTTTAGCTGGATTCAACCAAGCCTGACTTAGGCTTTTGTGCACTATTTGCTCCCCTTTTCTCTCAATGATGTTGATAGCTATGACTTTTAGATGTGGCCCTATTCCATGAATCAGAAGTTGGCAGCTGGCATCTTGCTTGGGTCATAAGTTGACACTCTGCTCTTCTCACCTGGGAACTGTCCAGAGTCAACTTAACTCAGAATTGAGAGCTGGTTTCTCAAGCTGTAAAATTTTTAGTTCTTATTGACTCAGCTTCAATTTGTGGTGGTGATTTTTTTTTTATTCCTTCTACCCACCCCCCTAACTTTCCACCAAGAAGAAACCAACAGTGATGTACTTAGCTTGACCTTAAGACTTCATTTTCCATAATAGTTAGACTGTGACATCACCAAATGAATACTCATTGTGGTGGGGATGAAATACTAACATCATGCCTCTATATGTCAGAACATGAAAATAATGAGAAAATCAATTTTCGTCAGTTAACTTTCTCCCCAATTCTCTCTCTCTCTCTCTCTCTCTCTCTCTCTCTCTCTCTCTCTCTCTCTCTCTCTCTCACACACACACACACACACACACACACACCATCTCTTGTAATCAATAAGCATAGTCAAGCAAAAAAAATCCATATATTTGAGGCAACTAGGTTTCACAGTGATTAAAGCACTGAACCTGGAAACAAGAAGACAAGTTTAAATCTAGTCTCAGATAATAACTATGTGACCCTGGGCAAGTTACTTAACCTCTTCTTGCCTCAGTTTCCTTGTCTGTAGAATTGGGATACTAATAGCATCTGCCCCCCAGGGCTGTTGTGAGGATAAGATAAAATAATATTTGTAAAATTCTTTGCAAACCTTGAGGCACTATATAAATACTATTATCATTACTATTGTATATTCAGCATGTCTGGAAAAGTATGTGTCATTCTGCACTTCTAGTCTGTAGCTTCTCTTTCAAGAAGTGGAAAGAATGTTTCATGATAATTTTTTTTAAAGCAATCAGGGTTAAGTAACTTGCTCAAGGTTACATGGCCAGTTATTTCTTCTGGGTGTGGTCCTAAGTATCTGAGCCCAGATTTGATCCAGGTCATCCCGACACTGGAGCTGGTGCTCTTACTTGCTGTGCTACCTGGCTGCCCCTCATGATAATTTTTAATGTCAGTTATTACATTAATCAATGGTTTTAGGTCTTTCAAAGTTGTTTTCCTTTGCAGTATTATAGTCATATACGTTGTTTTCTTGCTTCTACTCACTTCATTCTGCATCAGTTCATACAAATCTTCCCAGATTTCTCTGAATCTGTTCCTTTCATTATTTCTCACAACACAATATTATTAGTATGCCATAATTTGTTCAGCTTTTCTCTAATTTATGGGCACCTCCTAAGTTTTTAGTTCTTGGCTACAACAAAAAAATGTTGCTATAAATATTTTTGTACCTATAAGTCAGCTTTCTATTTCTTTGATCTCTTTGAGGCATAAACCTTTTAGGGATGGGTATCCCTCTCTCAGAAGGTTAACATAACTTAGTGACTTTGGAGACATGGCTACAAATAGTACTGACAACTCCAGTGACAATGCATTCATGTGCTTATTCTCCCACATTTTCCCCACAGTTTTTATTTTCCTTTTTTTTTCCATCTTGGCCAATCTGATCCATGTAAGGTAGTTATTATGTTATTATGATTTGCATCAATCTTATTAGCAATGAATGTAATTTTTTCATGTAATTGATGATAGCTTGCTTTTTTCATATCCTTTGACAGTTTATCTATTAGAGGATAGTTCTTACACATTTATAATTGAACCTGTTCCCTGGATATCTTTGGATATCAGATGTATTTTGAAGAAATTTGCTGGAGAGATTTTTTTCCCCCAATTAACTCTTTCCCTTCTAACTTTAACTTCATTGATCTTGTTAGTGCAGAAGCTTTTTGGTTTTATATCATCAAAAAAGTACCTCTTACATCATACAATCCACCCAATTCCATGTTTTGCCAACATCTTTTTTCCTTCCTATTGATAGTTGAAAAATGTCCTTCTTTCCCTTTTCCTCTAATTTGTTTAAGATATGACCTTTTATCTTGATTATGTATCTATGTGTACCTTATTGCACGTGGAATGAGATGATGATCCAACCCTAATTTCTGCCAGAGTGTTTTCCTGTTTTCCCAAAAGTTCTTTTGTTAAGTAGCAAGGTCTTCCTGGAGTGGGGAGGTCCATATTGAATAATATGCTACAGTATATTCGATTCTTTCTAGGTCCTGTATACCTAATCTGTCCCACTAATAATTTTTCCTACTTTTAAAGCAGTGCCAAATAATTTTGATGATTGCTGCTCTGTAGTATAGTGTGAGATCTGATTCTGTTAGATCCAACTTCCTTTATACTTTTTTTATTGTTACTCTTGAAATTCTTGATTTTTCATTCCTCTGGATAAATTTTGTTATTTTTTTCTAGCTCCATAAAGTAACCATTTGGAAGGCTGATTGCTATGCATGAACTGTTCCTTTTTTATTAAGCTAAAATTTGCTTCCTTGATTTGCAACCATATAGCATCACAAGGAGAAGCTAGTGGATAGAGGTCTGGGCCTGAAATTAAGGAGACCTGAGTTCAAATTTAGATTCAAACACTGACTAGCTGTGTGTCCCTGGGAAAGTCACTTCACCCTATTTGCCTCAGTTTCCTCATCTGTCAAATGAGCTGGAGAAGGGAATGGCAAACCATTCCAGTATATTTGCCGAAGAACCCCAGATGGGGTCACAAAGAGTCAGACAAGACTGAAACAAATGAATGACTAAAGAGCATCATAAGAAGAATATCGGTGTTGAAAAGCTGGATTTTTGTGTAGGGGAACAGCTTGGGGTCATTGAAAGTAGTGCACTATTTTCCAAGTGCAATTGAATCACTTGTCTCTATCCTTTTAATTCTGGGTCCTGCTTTTTATTCCCTCTACAATGCTTGTCTAAATTATGCTGAAATAGTTCAATGATTTATCCATAAAACCTAGTCTAGACAATAGGTATTCTTCATCCGTTTTAAATGCTTATGTGTGTATGTATATTTGTAAATATGTTCACTCCAGTAAAAGTCTCTTCAGATGTTTCATTATGATTTATAGGTAGCTCAGGGTTCTATATAACTGTGTTAGTAAATAGCTCTAATAGGTCCTAGTAGCTAAAAGCTTTAAGAAAGGTCCAATGATAGGCTAAATATCTGTTGTCTAAGAACTGGAGTAATTAAGGTTAAAGAGACCTATTTTGCATATGAAGAAACTGAATTACTGATTAGTTCATTGACTTGCCCAAAGTCACATAAATAGTAAACAGCAGAGCCAAGAAGCAAATTTGTATCTGCTGATTTTAAACTCAGTCCCCTTTCTACTGTACCACATTTTAAAATATAGGTAACCTAGGGTGGCCAGGTAGCACAGTGAGTAAGAACACCGGCCCCAGCGTCAGGAGGCCTGGGGTTGGTTCCAGACTCAGATACTTGGCACACACACAAAAATAACTGGCCTTGTAACCTTGAGCAAGTTACTTAACCCCGATTGCTTTAATAAACAAACAAACAAACAAACAAACAAATAAATAAATAAATATAGGTAACCAGACAAGCAGCAACAATAAGATATAAACCTATATTAGGGATAAAAATGTCCTTGTAAACTATAGGCAAATCTTCACTGCTCTCCTATTTGCCATTCATGGGTGTGGGTCCTCCAAAGGCACTAAATCTACCTCTCACCCTTTGTCCCTCTACCCAATCCCCACATCTCTCTAAACTCCAACATCTTCTCAGCAGGTAGAAGGCTGAGTCAATCATCCTCCTCTGTAGATAGGTCAGATGAAGCCAAAAAGAAGTTTCCAGGTCACATAGGGAAAGCACACTAAACCTAGGCTGTTATGCTTGGGACACTTGATTCACTATGGCCAAACTTAATCAATTACTATTCTATTTCCACTACTTATTTATAATATAAGTTCCTAAAATATCTGTTTGTTATGTTACTGTTGTAACTTGCCAAATGCCATATAAATTATGACTATAAATAGATTGGCTTTTCTACTGCACTTAAAATAGTTATCTTATCATTTTATAGTCATGCCTTTTACATAGGTAGCTGCTAAAAAGAGGGAATCGATTTATGAATAAAGAATGTGCCTCACATACCTGGACAAATGTGCTGACAGGAGAATTCACATCACTGACAAAAAAGCAAAATTACGGGAACTTCCATAAAGTCTTCAGATGTCTTCACATTATGGTCTAAAATGGATTACTCCTACGATCACTACTTGTGGACAGGTAATCCTAGAGATAGTGCATTAGCCTTGAATTCTATGATTAGAAACTTCAACTTTGCCTCATATGAAATAACTTAATGAGGTGATGAAGTAATATAGTCAGAAGACCTTGGTTCTAATCCTAGTTCTGCTTTTGTTGTTCAGTTGTGTTCACTTGTGTTCAACTCTACATGATCCTATTTGGGGTTTTCTTGGCAGAGATACTGGAGTGGCTTTCCATTTCCTTCTCCGGTTCATTTAACAGATGAGGAAACTGAGGCAAACAGGGTTAAGTGACTTGCCCAGGGTCACATAGCTAGTCAAGTATTGGAAGCCAGTTTTGAACTCAGGAAGATGAGTCTTACTGACTCCAGCCCAGGCACTCTATCCACTACACCACCCAGCTGCTCTAGTTCTGCTACTTACCAAGGTAACCTTGGGCAAGTCACTTCCCTTCTCTGGACCTTATTTTCCTCATCTGTGAAAGGAGAATGGAATAGATATCCCTAGGATCACCCAAGTATTTCAAGAAGATTAACCTGGCAGTATTCTGGAGGACAGATTGGAGTGCCTCCAATTAACAAAAGAGAAACAATTTGCTGGGAATATTGTAGATAGATTTCTTGATTTTGGTAGGAATTGGACTAGATGACAACTAAGCCTGCTACTCTGAGATCCTAAATTTTGAGATCATTTCAGTAGTGTAAACATGAGGTGATAAGGGCCTGAGTTATGGTGGTGGCAGTGGGTGGAATAAAATGAATGGATATAAACCTTTACAAAGAAGGGAGGAAAGGAATAAGGATTTATATAGCCCCTACTATGTGCCAGGGCTCTGTACTAAGTGTGTTATAACTACAATCTCATTTTATCCTCACAACAATCCTTCAAGGTAGATGTTGTTATTAATCCCATTTTACAGTTGAGGAAACTGAGGCAAACAATAGCAAGTGACTTCCCCAGGGTCACACAGCTAATAACTGTCTGAGGCTACATTTGAATTTAGGTCTTTCTGACTCCAGGCTCAGTGCTCTATCATAAAGAAAGAATTGATAGGACCTGGTGAGTTACTGGATACAATAATTGAGGGAAAGCAGAGAACTAAAGATTTGGATGTGGATACCTGGGAATAGTGCCAGTGATAGAAATAGGGATGTCAGGAATGGTAACAACATTTTTCCCCCTGGGGTAGAAGGTGGGAAAGAATGATGAGTTTGCTTTTGCTATTCACTCATTCATTCCACAAACATTTATCATGTGCCTACTATGTGCAAGGCACTTTGAGACATACTGAGTTTTAGGTAACAGAGTGCTGTACATGTGGAATAGTCTAGGAGGAAGCTGGAGGTATAAGATTATAACTCAGAAGTACAAGCAGGGCAAAAGTTCTATGTGGGAGTCATATACAGTCACTATGACAGTGAATGGCCATGGCCTAAGAACTAAACTTTGTGAAGAGTGCTTATAATTCAGAGGCGGAAAAGGAAGTGGAGCAAACAAAGGCGACATAGAATGATGCTGCTTCGTGTCCTCTTGGCTATGTGAAATGCTTGACTTGAGGAAAATGAAGTGGAATGACTTAGCATTAGCATGATCTTTTGGGGTTTTTTTCCTTTTAAAAACTGTTTTAGTTTTAATTAATGGAATAAAACAATCATTTCCATAACATAGCATAATAAAAAAGATAATTGCACATGAAGCTCCAAATCTATTGTATACAACTTGCTATCCCTTTTTAAATATATAATAAAGTTATCAAGTCAATTTCTTTTTTTCCCTTTTTGCATGGTTCTTTTAGATATGTATGCTAAAAGAGTTACTAGACTGGTAATCAGGGGACTTCTGTAGATTTTAGCAAAACTGTCAATAAAAATATCCCTGAAAAAGATGGGGAAGTCTGGACTGCATGATAGTACAATTAGATGGATTTCAAACTGGTGAAATGGCTGGAGTCGTGTTAACATGAAAAAAAAGTTTCCAGTGGAATACCCCAAAAATTTTTGCTTGGCCCTGTTTTAATATGTTTTTCAACTACTTAAGTAAATGTGTACTGATCATATTTACAGATTACACAAAACTTGGAGGGATAACTAATACCCTAGATGATATAATCAGGAATCAGAAAGATCTCAATAGGCTATAATACTGACTCATATCCAAGAAGATAAAATTTAATTGGGGTAAATGTAAAGTCTTGCATTTGGGTTCAAAACTTCAACATCACAAGCATTAGATGAGTGAGTCAGGGCTAGATAACAGTTCATCTGAAAAAGTTATGGAAGCTTTTGTGGATTGTAAACTCAGTATGAGTCAGCAGTGTGATATAGCAGCCAAGAAAACAAGCATGATCTTACGCTGAATTAAAAGAGACACTTCCAAGAATAAGAACTTTATACTATACTCTGCCTTTGTCAAAACACTTCTGGAGTATTGTGTTCAGGTCTAGACTCCTCACTTTAGAAAAAAGATCACTGATGATCTGGAGTGTGTATGGAGGAAAGCAATCAGAATGGTCAGTTAAACAGAAATGTGTATTAAGTGCTTGGTACAAGACACAAAGGGCCACAAATTCATGCTGTATGTAGATTGGTGGAAAGAACTAGGTATGTTTAGCTTGGAGAAAAGACTTAGGAGGTATGTGGTACATTTTATGTGTGATGACTAACTTTGATAGACTGGGCTTCTCTCAGCGATGCAAGGTTATAAGACAACTCCAAAAGACTCATGATGGAAAGGGCTATCCACATTCAGAGAAAGAACTACAAATTCTGAATGCAGATTGAAGCAAACTGCTTGCTCTCTCTCTTCTTGTTTTGTCCCTTCTTTCTCATTGTTCACTCCTTTGATTCTAATCCTTCTTTACAACTTGACTAATGTTTAATGTGAAGGTATTTGTAGATCCTACATTTGATTACATGCCGACATGGAGGGGTGTAGGGGGAAGGAGAAGTGGGGGGGGAGAAAATTTAAAACAAGGAATTGTGAAACTGCGTGTTGTAAACGAAAAGTAAATAAATAAATTTTTTTAAAGGAGGTCTGTGGTAGCTAGCTTCCAGTATTTGGGGGTTGTTATGTGGAAGAAGAAATGCATTTCTGTCTAGTCTCAGAAGGCAGAACAAAGAGCAGTAGGTGGAGATTTTTATCCTTGTTCAGTTGTGTCTTCATAACACCATTTGGTGGGGGGGGGGGGTTGGCAAAGATACTGGAATGGTTTATCATTTCCTTCTCCAGTTCATTTGACAGATGAGGAACCTGAGGCAAAGAGGGTTAAGTGACTTGTTCAGGGTCACACAGCCAGTAAGTGTCTGAGACCAAATTTGAACTCAGGAAGATGAGTCTTCCTGACTCCTGGTATCCTATCCACTGCACCACCTAGGTAAATTTAGGCTTGAAGTAAAGAAAAACTGCCTATTAACTGAAAATATTCAGAAATGGAATGACCACTGCATCTAGATGTTCCTCCTAACAAGCAAAGCTAGATGACCACTTGTTAGGTACATTATAGACAGAATATTCTCTCTCTCTCTCTCTCTCTCTCTCTCTCTCTCTCTCAGATATAGACTGGCCTCTGAGATCCCTTCAAACCCTGAAATTCTGTGATTCTCTGTTCTTCCTCCATTATCTACCCTTGCTTCCATCTTCTTTACATGTCAAAGCAATGTACGTTTATTAAGTATTTACTATGTGTTACACTGTGCAAAGCTCTGGTAATACAAGTAAAAACAGAAAGAAAGGCAGTTCCTGCCCTCAGTAAGCTTATACTCTATTGGAGGAAGATAACACATAAGAAACTAAAAAAGGTGTGGGGGTTGAGGAAGGTGAAGGTATCCAACCAGTGTCACTGGACTCTCTTCAGAGGGACAGGAAAGGAGCAGTGGTCTGGAGAGGAATGAAGAGAGAGGGGACCTGGACATCCTACTTAAAATGGAGGAGCTGAGAGGAGTCAGCCAATCAGAGGAAAAGTCACAGACCAGAGGCTATTTCTAATGTGAGAAACAATTCAGGGATAGAATAAACTTCCAGGTAGAAGAAGTTTCTTTGGCATGGTAGAAAGTTCTGTTGGAGAATCAGAATGTGTGGCCTAAAGAGGAATGAAGACATGTCTTTTAAAAATCTAAATTGATCACCTGGATGCTCACCTCAGTTTCTTTAGATAAGACTCCATTTTCCTTCTCACCAGAATTGTTGTTTTTTACTTTTGGCAAGCATGAGAGGTGTCTGTCCTTCTTGGACTGACTTGCCTTATAGAATTTTAGTTCATTGGATCCTACTTATCCTGTTTCTGAATCCTTGGGTATCTGTTCTCCCAAAATCTACATATATGTAAGACAATGTCTACTTTTGTGTCTTCTATCACAAATTCTAAAATGAAGTGGCTCCTTCACCCCAGCATTCCCACTAGTTCCAGGATCCCAGCGACCAATTTCTCCTTCTTGTTGAGAATCAGATCCAAAATTGAATTCCCCTCTTTGGTTCCTCCAACATTTGAAAGATGAAATTGTCATTAAGGCAAATCAATTATTAACTCCTCTGCTTTTGGAAGAAAGAGGATTCACACAGGTGTATGAATCATTAAAGTTCCCCATCATCACTATGCCTTTGTGCCTTTCTGCCACCCTTATTTTTTGGAGGGACAACTGGGGTTAAGTGACCTGAGCAAGGTCACACAGCTAGTAAGTGTTAAGTGTCTGAGTTCAGATTTGAACTCAGGTCCTTCCGACTCCAGGGTTGGTGCTCCATTCACTGCATCACCTAGCCACCCCTTCCTGCCACACTTGTGATTGATTTCTTCAGCTCCCTGCTTTCCTCTTTCTGTCCAAGTGGTCAGTAGTATATTCTAATGAATATATCATGTCTCTATCTACCCCCATTGACCATCACACAACTTCTCTTCACATGTTTCCCTATTTTATTTGCTGGATTTTCTTCATATACAGTGTTGCTTTGCCCCCAGACCACCCTTTCACCTAATTTCTTTTGAATAAATTATATCTTTCAGAACCACATTCTAGTCATAAGTCTCATCCCATCCAGGTTCAGTGATGCCAATGAAGTAAATCATGCCTTCTTGCATTAGATTCTCTAGTTTATATTGCTCATTACCTCATCTTTGTACATTTGAGTCTAGAACTCTAAGGCCATGAGTTTTATTCATGGCTCCTTTCTGGGCAGCTTGGTAATACAAAGGACAGAGTGCCAGACATAGTAGAGTCATAATTCAAATGCAATTTCAAACACTTACTAGCTGTGTGACCCTGGATAAGTCACTTAACTGCTGTCTACCTCCGTTTCCTCAACTGTAAATTAGGGGTAATGATAGCACCAACCTCCCATGGTTATTGTGAGGATCAAATGAGATAATAGTTGTAAAGTATTTAGTGCAGTGCCTGGTACGTAGTAGATGTTTCATAAATGCTTCCTTCCTTCCTTCCTTCCTTCCTTCCTTCCTTCCTTCCTTCCTTCCTTCCTTCCTTCCTTCCTTCTACTTCTGTGTGTCTCTATCCTTCCTACATCAAAACTACTAAATCTTCCAGAATTTCTGGACCAAAATCAGTTGGTCATGTCCACTTGGAATATTGATTTTCTTATCATTAACAACAGTACACTAAAATGTAGTTAGAATTTAAGGAGAAGCAAAATGTTAAGACCAGATCTTGCTGAAGGATGATAACCTTGAAATGTAGAGCTAGATGGAACATTAGAGGTCATCTGGTACAACCACTTCATTTTAAGAATGGGGAAAATGAGGACCAGGGAGGTTAAATGATTTGTGCCAAGCCAAGTGGTCTGCATCAGAAGTGGGCTTTAAATCCACTTCCTTTGACTTTGGATCCATTCTCTTTTCCACTGTATTATGTTGAAGGGCTTATTTAATTATTTATTTGTTGGGGGTTTTTCCCCTTGATTTTACCACCAAGTAGATATGTGCCAGTCATTTAACATAGATACTTATTAAGTAAAGATAACTCACTTACCTCTTATATCTTAATTTCCCAGAGGGAGGTATGGCAAGGATTAATGGAGTAATATTTGGGAAATAAGTTAGTCTCATTGGATGAAAAGTATGACTTAAGTACATGGTTCTGATTAATAACAGAAAAATTAAAAACAACACATGGAGTATAGCATTATTATTATTAGTTTGATTGTCAAAGTTTCTGGAAATTTTAATATGGGGAGTTTATAGGGTTACAATCAACCTCACAACTGAGTCTTTAATTAAATACACATTAATTGAAAGGGTGAGACTAGGACTATACCCCCAAATTTTTTCAGGATATGGTAACTCTAGCCACTAAGCATTTTATCCATTTTATGGAGCAAGTTTGAATTTTGAAAAATCAATGAGCAAATTCTAATTTCCTTTGCAACATTTTTGACTGATTAAATCATGGCAATGCCATGTGCTCTCAGCTTATTAAAATGCTGGAATAACCGTGTCGTTAACAGACAGTGCTGGTAAGTAAGAGAAAGCACCCCCCCCTCCTTTTTTTCTCTTTTTTTTTCTTTGAAGCTGGAGCTAGTTGTGAATAGGTTCAGTATTTAAAAATGTGCAAATGGGCTCCGCATTTAGAAGAGAACTTAGTGTAAGGCAAGAGTAAATCTCCACGTATAATTCCAAAGTTCAAATGTTTTTGATTAGCATCCTGCTGTCTTATTGGTACCTCCTGGAAGGCAGTAAGATTAGAGAGTGCGTGAGTTCCTTATATCTCAGCATGATTGAGTCCAGGTCCAGAGTGCAGGGCAGGAACCAAGATGAAGAGGAGCAGCAGCAATTCATGCTCCTGCCCCATGGACTCGGTCCTTCAGTCCTGCTCATATGGCCGTTTTTCAAGGATTTCATCTTTGATACATGGTCTTGTTTTAAAATGAGACATTTAGCAAAGTGGCAAGTAGGGGGTAGCCTGTGGGATCCTTCTAGAGCAATCTAAAAGTGAAACAAAACTTGGTGTTAAGCCAGTTTCTGGTTTGCACGGGTAATAGCATGGGTGTGAGAGATATTCATTCTTCCACATTTTCAGTAACAAAGGATGTTCCTTTATCTTTCCAGGTTATATTTACTGGGCTCAAAATTAAACTGATGAAAGAGAGAAGGAAGAGAATGTTACTTGGGTATAAGCCCGATAAAAATTGGCATAATTTAGAATCATGATGTTAGTTAGATCTCAGAGATCACAGAGTACAACTCTTTTTATTTTTCACAGATGAGGGAACAGGGACCAAAAGAGATCAAAATGACAGTACAGTACTTCAGAAGTAGCACCCACTATTGGAGGACCTGGGTTCAAATTCTGCTTATATCATTTGTGTGCAACCTTAGGGAAGTCACTTGGATTTCCTTCTTTGTAAAAGGAGAAGCTGGTCTTAAGGTTCCTTATAGGTCTGAAATCTTCATTGTCTATATGACTTGTCCAAGGTCACCCTGGTAAGACTGAACTAGACTTTCTGAATCTCAGACATGTGTTATTTTCATTCCATCATGCTTTAGTTAACTTCTTCTAGTAGAAGGGTTGCCCCAGTGTCATATCTAGGTGGGTGGTGTTGTTGTTTTAACAGAGAATAATTTAAAGGAGATTATGGTGAATTGTTTTAAAATCTCCAACTGAAAGTTTAAATTTGGATACTAGGAATAAATGGAATAAAATCTGGTCTTTCCAACCCTAGGTTTTGGATGGATTATGCTCATATTTTTGGAAGACTGAGTGGGAGTGTGGACAGGGGGTGGGGAATTTACAGGGAAAGTCTTTGGAGACTTTTTTTTTAATTCTCTTTGTTTCGATTTTCAAGTACGTGGCACCTGAAACAGTGAGCTTTGCTTCTTTGATAGAACTTTATATCAAACTGTTTAAGGAAGTTCACACTGAATAGTTCCAATCTCGAGAAGGAAAGAACAAATCAGAATTGCGTGCTCCCTGAGCTCAGCTTCTGATTAGCCTGAGATTTCAGGGTGGTTTTTTTTCCCCCTGGGTTTTTGGCTGAGTAGTCTGGGAAGCAAGTTGACAGGCTGGATGGCTCTTCTCAAATGCCACGCGGAGCCTTTGGGCAGAAAAACCAGTAGAGGAAAATGAAATGCAGAGGGATAAACAAAAATGAATGTCCCTGTGAGGAAAAACACACCTTTTCCTGCCTCTTGAGAAAAAAGAAATCCACTAAAGGAAAGCTACAACCAGGATATAATGAAAATAGCTGGGAAATAGGTTCTGAAGCAGTAATCAAGCAAAGTAAACTTTTGAAAAGCGTATTGGATTATTTTAAAAAGAATTTGATAATCAGTCAACAGTTGGCCATTTTTAAAATAATGCATTAAAAAGAATCCCTAGTTTCCATGTAGTAATTGCTTAAAAATTAATAGTATTCACATAATTAAAATGTTAGTAGGGATCATTTCATTTTTGAAATGAAATTTCAAAATTACTTTCATCCTCAGCACCTAGCACAGTGTCTGGTACAGAAGATGAGCTTAATAAATACTGGTTGATTGATTGATTGATAATTCATTCTAGGGGTCTTTGTAGTATAGTGGAGAGAATGCTGGCTTGAAAACAAGAGAGTCTGGGTCAGCATACCAGCTTTTCTCCTTACTACCTTTGTGTGGTAAGATAAGTCCCTTTTACATCTCTGGGCCTCAGCTTCCTCCCCTGTAAAATGAGGGAGTTGTATTAGCTAACATCTAAGGTTCCTTCCAAGTCCAAGTCTTTTATGAGAAGACAGAGCCTTTACAGATATAATTTCATCTTTATAATATCCCTGAATTCTGAAGGAAGTGTCATGACCATAGTTTTAAAATCAGTAAATTGAGCCACATAGAAATTATAAGTACTCATTGTGTTGCAGTGAAGTTAGCCACCATGTAAGCCTTATGTCAGCCAGAGTTTCTCCAGAGTGCCCTACAGACTCCCAAGGCAGAGCCCAGAAAGAAGCCAAGGGTCTTCCACTTTCTGGTTTGCTTTCTGTCTTTACTTGACTACACCCAATGTTATTATAACCCTCCATAGGATAAGTTCACCCTAGGTATTAGCTCTACAATAGCTAGAATATGGGGAGATAAAAAAAAATTCCCACAGATGGCATTGGTTAAGTCAGTGCATGATTTTGCTTGGCTCTTTTCTGGCTCAAGGCAAAAACTGATGAGAAACACAAATCTTGTATATGTGTCCTCTAGTTTTTTTTTTTTTTTACCCACCTCTGCTAGAATCACAACCTGTGTCCCTAAGGTCCCTTCCCTTAGAAGACCATCATACTCTTCCAACCTGGCTATATAAGAGAGGGTGTGGTTTCATTTGGTCAGTCCTTGGTTCTTGGGGCCCTTTATAAGTCAAACGTGATGGCTTTTCTATAAGAGGAGGCAAGCCAGGAGAAGAGACCTTGAAAAATGCAGTGTACCATTAAAATACAGGCATGTGCTTGGAGAGGGGATTTAGATATTTGGCCTATACAGTAGAATTACTGAAGCAGGATCTTGGCCATCATACTAGTGCTGACACTATCAACCAGCACTGCTGAGAAAGGTTTTGTAGAATTTTTCATAGCTGTCTTGGGACAGGAACAGAAACTAATCTTCCACCATGAAGGAAGTCAGAGGCATATATGTCTTGTGAAACACATTGATATCACAGCTGGTGAAAGCCAGTAAGCTTTGGAATTACTAGAGAAAGCTAAATTTGGAAACCGTTTTTTGTTCAATCTATCTGATTATAGCTTATCAGGCACCAAGACCTATCAGTCATATGATCATAACATTACAAAGAATACCCAGGAGAGCAAGGCTAAGATATTGTACTTGATCTTTTCCCACAACTGAAAAGGAAGGTGAACATTATAGGTATTTGTTTTCCCCTGAAGTTAGTTTTTACTTTAGGTGAGTTTTTTTTTTTTGCTATTGTTCAGTTGTTTCAGTCATGTTCAATTCTCTGTGACCCCATTTTGGGGTTTTCTTGGCAGAGACATTGGAGTGGTTGGCCATTTCCTTCTCCTGTTCATTTGACAGATGAGGAAACTGAGGCAAACAGGGTGAAGTGACTTGCCCAGGGACACACAGCTAGTAAGTGTCTGAGGCCAGATTTGAACTCACAAAGATGAGTCTTCCTTATTCCAAGCCCAGTGCTCTACCCACTATGGTGCCACCTAACTGCCCTTTTTAGTTAAGTTCTTAGCCCCTTATTCTTTAGAACAATTAACACCACATCAGGACCTTGTTTTCACACTTGTCCAGAAAGATACATTTAGCAGGGTAAGAGAATGCAAGCTGTGTAAGGGCAGGGAATCTTTTTTTCTTTTTCTTTTCAAGCACAATGCCTATTAAGCATCATAGGTGTTTAATAAATGCTTGTTGGATATTGATAAACTTATTCATGCTACAGCTTTATGTAGACATATGTAAAAGCTTATCTGGAGTCAGATGGATAAACAGGTCCTTTTTCTTAGCCATTTCTTTCTGGATGGAAAGTTCTACTTGAATCCATGAAAATGCAGTTGGATTTTCAATTGTGTCCCAACCATGAGGCTCATTTCCTCTTGCAGACCTTGTGAAACAAAAAGAGAGATTGTAAAAACTCAGTTTGGTTATTTTCTTAAGCATCAACCTTTGAATTGATATGCAGGAATAATGCAAGTCCTGAAATTTTTTTTTACCACTTGATTCCCTGAATCCTGGAGTTGAGACTGAATGTTTGTTTTGCCATTTTCCTCTGCCAGAACTGAACCTTTCTCTAAACAAGGATCCTGTTATAAGGAGAGGTGGATTATTTGAACATATGGATGTTAAGAAGTTCACATCATTGATAGATGCTTCATCTGCCACAGCCAATTTTTTTAATTTGGGAAGGAATTGCAGGCTCTGGTCTGATTCTGGGGGAAGATCCAAGATGAATGCAAAAAGTTGCCAGAAAACTATTGTTTCAAATATTGTGAAATAAGATTTAGATCCTATGTGTGTAAATTCTTGGCTGAAGAAAAGACTTTTTCCAGTCCATAGAAAAGACCAACATCTCTCAGCTGTTATGACAGAGGCATTATATTAAATTCATATCAATTCAGGAAACATTTAAGTATGTTTTAGGTGCCAGGTGCCATACTATATGCTGAGAATCCAAAGGCGAAAATAAAGACCCTGCCCTCAAGGAGCTTGCTTTCCTTTGGGAATAGACATGGAGATAGTTATGGATATGTGTTTGAATATGGATTTAGATTTGTGTTTGTGTGTAATATATATATATATATATATATATATATACACAATATTAAAGGGAAAGGAAGCTTAGATAAAAGTCATATAATTAATAAATCATTGTTGGTTTTCTTTTGTGGTTTTTAATTTAGTCCTCACCACTAACTAAAGGTTAGTCTTCTGTTTCTAAATATAAAATTTGCACCCCTAGTTCAAAAGTACTAGGGATCAGACCTGAGAATTCAGAAGTCAAAAAGCCTAGGCATGTTAAAATGATCATTACTAATATTCTCTAATGATTAATGGAATGGGTATGTTATTAATGGCTATTATGTTGTTTTTCTTTTTTTTACATACATAAGATAATTAAATTGAACCACTGACTGTTCTACTCCAGTCATGACATAAAAGAAATGAATATACAAATACAAAATATGAGATAGTCCCTGTCCTCAAAGAGCTTACATTCCAGTCGGGGAAATAACACATGTAGGGGACTGGTGGTCAAGGAAGGGATGTTTTGGTTTGAGAAATTACTGCAATGGTAACTTAAGGAGTATATTGACACATCCACCTTGAATTGAAATTTAGACAAAAACTTCCAGTACTGAGAGTTTTTAGATAAATAATGAGCATTTTGGGGTGGCCAGGTAGCACAGCGAGTAAGAGCACCAACCCCAATGTCGGGATGACCCAGGGATCGAATCCGGGCTCAGAAACTTAGCACCCACCCAGAAACACCTGGCCGTGTAACCTTGAGCAAGTTACTTAACCCCAAATGCTTAAAAAAAAGTAATGACCATTTTGTTCCATTTAACTAATGCTGAATTATAAATTCCTCAAGTACAGAGGTTATTTCACCTTTGTCTTGGTGCTAGTGTATATAACACTGTACCTGGAACATAGAAAGTACTTAATAAATCCTTGTTGAATGATTGATAGTTCAAACTAGCATTTAACCAACTCCTGTGCTGGGAATTGGAAGTACAAAGATGAAAAAAAAATGGCATAACCCCTGTGCCAGTTGAGGAAATGAGAGAAATACACAGAGATATAATAGAGTAATAAAAATAATAAAAGCATACGAATAAGTGTGTTCTCTGGACCAGAGTCATGCCCTGAAGGACTTAACCTATTTAGTTCTAAAATTTCCACCATGGATCCTGAGTTGTTCTGATTGGTAAATGCCTCATAGGGTTACCTAAATTCAGTTTTCTTACCTGCTGTTGATCTCTCTCCCTTTTCTAGATCTTGAAAGGGTCTATCAGTCTACTTCCCAAAATTCCATTCACCATTCCTGTATCTTTTTGAACCAAAGCATCCTTTCTTGACCTAGTTCTAATCTCCAAATGTAGGAGTGTCTCCCTTTTGTATTTGTGTCTCTAGTGCTTTGCAAATAATAAATGGTTAATATATTCTTTATCCATTCATTCATGAGAGGTCAAGCATAGCTTGAAAAATTCTAAGGGGGAAGGTTGCGTGGAAGAAATCAGCATCTGATTTTTAAAGAAGGAAAGGATTTCAACAGGCAAAAATGTGGGGACAGTAGGTTAAATGTGTGCAAATGCACCTAGGCAGGAAAGGACAAAATTAAATTGGGGAACAGAGAATATTCCAGTTTGGTTAGAATATAGAATACATGAAGGGGAGCAAGGGCAGACAAGACCAGGAAAACAAGATGCAGATTGGAGCCAGATTGTGGAGAATCTTGATTATTTTTTCACTAATTTGGTGGCTATTATAATAGTCTTGGGTCAGAGTAGATGACATTTAAATAGCACTTATACATTTGCAGAGAAATACATTATTTTATTTGAGCCTCAAAACAATCAATTAGGCAGCACAGGAATTTAAATTCCTTTTTTATAGTTGAGAACCTAAAACTCAGGTTAAATTGTTTGACCATAGTCAAAGGATGTGTGTGTGTGTGTGTGTGTGTGTAATATATATTATAAACAGATTTGTGTGTGTGTGTGTGTGTGTGTATCAAAACCAGTTTGAACTCGGATCTTTCTGACTGGAGCACAGTACACTAATCTACAATGCCACTCTCCTTCATTAAGAGGATTCTGAAGTCATGAACCTAGGTTAATGGAGACTGATGGTACCATCAGTAGCTATAGGGAAATTAAGGAGAAGGGATATGTTTCAGGATTAAGATGATGTGTTCATGTTGAGTTTGAGGTGTTCACTCAAGGTCACATTTTCATTGGGTTTTCTTAATCATTCCTGAAAAAATATACAAAGTTGGCATTAGGGATGTATTATTGAACTGTGCTGTGGTATCAGATGGACCTCAAAACAGCTGGCATAGTTAACCTAATTGCTTTGAAATGTTTCCCTTAAGATATAGATATTTCCTCATTAATTTTCCATTGCTTTTAGAGTATTATTACTAGTCAGAGATGGAAGGGACCTTAGAAATCATTCTAGTCTAACTCCCTCATTTTATAGATGAGGAGTGTGAAATGACCTAGGAGTGTGAAATGACTTGTCCAAGGTCATATAGCTGGTAGAAAAATATTTTTTTAATATTGTAATTTTCAAAAATTCATCATGTGGACTTCTAGATATATGGTTACTACACAGGTGGATGAAACCCAAGGCCCAGCCTATCTATAAGCAACAGGTGAATGATTGAAGATTGCTACAATTCTATTCTCCCATTGGTTTGCCATGACACCATTGTAGTTTCCCCAGAAGTCCTCTGTAAACATGATGCACATATTACCCTATGGAGAAGAACACCAAACTACAAGACCTAGTTCTAGTCTTAGCTATACCTCTAAATGGCTATGTGATCTTGGGCAAGTCACTTCAAGTCTCTCGGTCTTAGTCTCCTCTCCTTTTGTAAGGGTAGACTCCGTGATCCTTTCAAGTCTTTCCAGATTCTAAAATTCCATGATTCTGGGTTACCTGAAATAATATACTAATATGCTTAGTTCTTTAGATTACCTTGCTGACATCCAGCAGAGAGCTGGATCATAAAGAAATGGCACACACGTTAGGTGAATTGGATGAGGGATTTAAGGGGCTAGAAAATTCCATCACATTGGATAGCACCAAGAAGAGTGCCAACAATGGACCTTAGGAACTTGAGCCAGAAGGAAGGCTCTGGGAGCCTGGGACGACATGAGAATATAAGAGGGAAAAGAAAAGGTTGTTGGGAAGAGGTGAGAGGATTCAAGGGATGTGAGGAGGTGCTAAAGACAAACCATCTCAGTCCAAATGCATCTCTGTCTAGTCAGCTCTCTAATTCAGAATTGAGTTATTCAGTTATGGATTGTCGGAGGTCCCCTCCTTCCCTATTCCAGAATTTTCTGACTTTTTTCATTCTCTACAAGAAGGCCAACAGAGGACAGGGAGAGAAGCAAAACTCAGGTTCATAACTTATTTTTCATTGCTTATTCCTAAGTCACTCTGCTACAGTGAATAGTGGAGATATTATTAGGGAAAATTTGTAAGCAATGAGAAGGATCACTACTGTATCTGTCTTGCTCCAAAATTCAAGTGAATTCTAGGGAGATGCACAATTTCTAAAATAATCTCTACAAATGTTAAATTCTACATTTTGCAAATATATACAGCATAATTAATGGTATAAGTAGAAAGTACAACACATGCTATGAATTTGGTCCAATTTTCATTTTCCAACCACTGGCTGTTGTGTGAGCTAATCTTCATCAGGGTTTTCTTCTGATTAATTTTTTTATATCATGACCTTTCGTCACCTAGCATACTTTTAATATTATCTTGTACTAGTTAACATCCTCTAGTTGTTTTCTATGCTTTCTCCACATCTCTAGGGTCAAGAATTTGACTACATATGTTGTCTCCTTAACTTGATTATAAGGTTCTTGAGGAAAAGGATCTTGCCTTCTACTGACCTTGTCTCAAGCACTTAGAATTAAACCTTTTACGAGTTCCATGTAATCTGAACAAATGAACTTTGATTTTTTGTGTGGTAGCCTTTGTAGAAACACATTCAGTGGTATCATTTTCTTGGAGAAAATCATATGAAACTATCAAAGAAATAACAAAGTCAGCAATAAAACTGAGTTACTTTAAAGAATGTAGAATGTATATGGGTCAAAGTACTAAAAGCATATACTGTGGTTGCCCATACTAATACAGGCTGTACCAAAAGTCTTAGTGCTGTTCTAAGTTTTTAAGTTTTAGTAGCTTAAAACTGCACTGAGACTTTTGGTACAGCCTGCATCTCAAGATAAACCTTTAGATAAATACAAGATTTTATTCTTCCAAATATAATGAGGACAAACCTTTGTGCAGCTTACAAAATCAATCAGTTAAAACCCTGGGCAATTATGCTTACATTCTGGAGTAATATAAGAAGGGGATTTTTTTTTTTAAAGAAGCAATTGTCATTTTAAGTGTGCAAAAATCACGGTTAGCTGTGCAAGGAGCTGTTGGTCGCATCAAACAGGAAGAAAGACTTGGAATTCTGTTTGATAAAAACTTGCTGAGAGTAAAAATAAATTGCTGAAAATAAAGAAAAAAAGCTCTAAAGTCCCAAAGGTGAAAAAATTAGCCCAAGAATTAATAATAAAAGAAGATTACAAGTTAACAGTTGCAAAGATAATATTACTTAGGAGGAATGGATACAAAACTAAATAATACATGTGAACTCTCCTGGATGCAATTTAGTTCTACTAGTCATATTTACTTAGTTGCCCTTCTTCTATAAAGTCAATATTGGGCTAATAATTAACCAGTTTATAGTTTATAATAATATATATATGTATAATATAGTTATAGTTTATAAATTCTAATGTATAGTCACTAACCATTGTATCTGGATAGTACAACCCTATGTAGTGAAAGTGTCTATCAATACCTAAAATAAGCTTGGTTTTTTTTTTCCATCTCTGTGACAGTCAACTCAAGTAAATCACATAATCTTAAATAGGATAATACTGAAATGTGATTATGTTAATACAAGGTATTTATTTTATATTTCTTATCCTGATCTTTGAGTCTTCTTATTTAAGGCTGAGGACTATTTAGGCATAAATGGATTAATTTTACTTGGTCACTATTTAATTTGTTGAGATTGATCAATTTAAGGTACAATTGTCAAGATTTCCACCTAATTTGGCAATTTTAGCAATGCAGATATTTTCCTTTTGCCTAAGGCAATAATAGACAGGGATGCAAACATCCTTTAAAGAGGGTGTCAGCTGATTTACATATTTTAAAAGTATTAAGATCAAAAGTAATGAGAATTTAATCCATATGGCATGTAGGAGATAAATAGGAATATTAATACTATATCAAACACTAATTGCAGAAAACACCGGAGATCAGATTTTGAGAATGAAACAGAAGGATAAAAATGAACTCTTTATGAAGTTAAGCTCTGATTCTCTTGGGGGAGGAAAGGACAATTAGAGTTGGTGGGTTTTATCCAAGGATGAAATAGAGGCTTGGAGATGACTACTTATGTATTTTATTTTACTTTATGAAGGAATATGAAAAGGCCTTTTAAATGAGCTTAGATCAGTAGTATGTGTCTTTTTGGTCCAAGAATCCTTTTATTTTGTGTGTCCCCTTTTATTAATTATCCCACAGAAAATTGCAGAGGCAGGGGTAAGGCAAAATCAGAGCATATGAAAACTAAAAATCTTCTGTAGATGATGCTAATCCAACTATCTGGCATTTAGGGTTTCCAAAATATTTTCCATGTATTATTTTATTTTATCTTCACTACATTTGGTAGTGTACATTTAGGTGCTACAGGTAGTATTGTCCCCATTTTACAGAGAAGGAAATTGAGGCTCAGAGAGATAAAGTATCTTCACCTGGTCACACAACTAATATATTTTAGCAGCAGGATTTGAAAACAGGTTTCTCCTGACACCTTTTTATACTTTACCATAAATGAAGAGGATCCCAACTAAGGCAAGCTCTGGTGTAGGTGATTGATATATTCTGTTTCAGTTGTGTCCAATAGTTTGTGGCCCCATTTTGGGGTTTTCTTGGCAAAGATACTAGAGTGATTTGCTATTTACTTCTCCAATTCATTTTACAGATAAGGAAACTGAGGCAAACTGGCACTCTATCCACTATGCCTCTGCAAAATGGCAGTATTTCAATAGTTGGTTTTGTTCAGGTAAAGAGCAGACACGAATGCTCAGGAATTCATTGTCCAATTCAATCCATATGAAGACTGTGCTATTCACCCATCCTTGCTAGAACATATATTTCAGTGGATTTTTTTCTAGTAGTAGTTGTGGTTAAAGAACCTATCCCTTCCTCATCCCCCCTCCCCCAAATGGGATGCATTTATTATAAGACTGATTGGGGTGAGAAGTATGTTTGTTGGTCAAAATGAGACAGTTTTTCCTCTATGTGAAGCTAATTGACTTGTGTGGAAATTAGACATGGAATCTTGGTTTCAGTGGTAAGACATTAACAAGGTTAGGAATAGCTGGAGTTGAAATTAAATTATAAATCAGAGAAAAAAAAACAAAAATAAATCTGATGTTCTCTATCCCAGTTATTTTCCCACCTGACTATTTTTTACATGAAAATAGCAAATAACAGAAAGATCAAACATATTTTAATGTTAACAGCTCCAAGACTGTCAAGGTCGAGCAATTCTGGTTACTAATATAATTTGTACACCTATCTTGAATTAGGCCTATACACCAGCACTCAGACCTCCAAACAGGACCATTACAGGGAGACTCTATATGCCTCGAATGAAATTTGAGGGAAAAGATGTGAAAAGCAGATATCCTCAGGTAACTGGCACTTGGGAATCATGGCAGGAGTAATGGAAAAGAGTACAGGACAGAACCCACTAGGACTGCTCCAGGTTCCTATATGACCTCACCTTCTTAACACAAGAAAATCTGCAGCTAAGGACATATTTGGGCCTTTCTGAGTCACCCTGTATTTCCCCTACCTTTTTTTTTAAACCTTTTTCCCCCTTGGCCTTTATTTACCCCCTACATATAAATGGCAAAATTAGGCAGCAAAGTCTAGAGTCCAGCCCTTGAGAAGATGAGCCTAGGGAAGAGAAGAGCAGGAGAGTCTATAGGAAATTTTAAGGATCTTTAGATTTTAAGACAGAAGAAAGGCATGCCCATCCTGAATTAGCCTGCCAATGAAGAGATAAGAGTAAAGTATCTAAAAATAAAATGGTTTCCAGATAATGATTAGCTTGGGACTAACCAACACTGGTAAATTGTAATGAGTTCTAACATTCTATAAATTCATAAATAACCACTCATTAAGGATATTGAAGAAAGGAATTCATGAGTCAGGTAGGGTAATGCAAAGTAACCTTTCAGGTTCTTTCTAAGTCTCCAGCAGTAGCAATGAATGAAGCCAAGGTCCTAAGATTCCATCCATATTCTGAAGACATCAACCATGTAAAAAAGGAAAAAAAAAACACATATTGGACTTGACTTACTCTTATGACCACATTTATCTTTCTAATCCTTTTCCTAAGCTTTTAAAACTTTTGAGGAACTTGGCAGTTTTTCCCATCTAGTGGTGAGAAATATACTATAGGAATATACAAAGAATTATTAAACTGCTTATACCTTTTGACCCAGAAATACCACTACAAGTTTTCCAAAGATGATTGAGGAAGAAGAAAAATAACCTATGTGTTCTAAAATATCTTTAGTGGTTCTCTTTGTGGTGGCAAAGAACTGGAAATTTGGGGATGCCTGTCAGTTGGAGAATGGCTGAACAAATTATGGTATATGATCAAGATGGAATACTATTGTATTATAAGAAATGATGAGCTCAATCATCTTAGAAAAACATAGATAGACTTGGACAAAATAATGAAGAGTGAAATGAGTAGAATCAAGAAAATACTGTTTTAGAACAATATTGTTCTAAAGGAAGACACTATCTATATTCAGAGAAAGAACTGATAATAGAAATATGTGTAGAATTATTTTACATATATGTATATAAATACATATTTGTGTCTAATGGTAGCCATCTCTAGGGTGAAAAAATATACATGATAATTTTATTATATATTTAAAAGGAATAGCAATTTGTACATAATAGATTTGCAGTTTCATGCACAATCATCTTTTATTATTCTACTATGTTATGGAAATAATTGTTTTATTTCATAAACTAAAAATAAAATAAATTTTTAAAAAGAGGCAGCTTGGTGGTACATTACTATGGCACAATGGTCCTTCAGTCAGAAAGATCTGAGTTCAAAGCTGGCCTTGGACACTTACTACCTAAATGACCCAAAGTAAAGTCACTTAACCATTAACTGCCTCAGTTTCTTCATCAGTAAAATGGGAACAATAATAGCACCCATCTTCTAGGCTTGTTTTGAGGATAAAATGAAATATTTGTAAAATATTTTGCAAACCTTAAAGTGCTATGTAAATGCTTGCCATCAAGTTCTGAGAGCCCATATCTGTTATAGATGTTCACATACCTGATGTAGGTCATGCACCCTGTGAGTGTTTAATTAATGTGTTGCTTGAAATTCTCTTTGATGAAAGCCTACATATTCCTTAGTATTTATGTATCTCCAGTTACAAGACACTAAACTCTGCAGCTCAGAATCTAATTTATGTTCCCTTTATAACTATTTAGATTTTTCGGCAAATTGCTCCCTTCCTTTTTACGCTGGGTCTTTTCATCCATTTATCTCTGATTTGTCTCTCCCTAGTACAAAGCATTTTTTTTACAGTTTAAGTCCCAAGTGACCCCAGGCCTGGACAACCCTGTTGTGGGTTGTTCAGCTTCTTTAGCCCTTTTTTCAGATTCATGAAATATCTGCCTGAGAATCAGTGACTCAGCCTCCTTATTCCTGAGGGTGTTTCAAGCCAAAGGGCTACAAAGATGTGATTTCCTCAAAGATTGTGAGTTCTCCCCTGTCCATGATATTTTGGCTTTTGGATGATGTTTAATATCAATATGTACTTTTAAAAAAGCTATCTTAAATTTGAGAGGATTCATTTTCCTACAAGAGAATTTAAACAGGGAAGCATTTCATCAGCTCCTCTCCCCAAGTCCTGAAGTACTTCTGAAATGTGAAGCAAAGAAGTCTCTCACTGCCCTGGAGCTCTTTCACAACATCAAAAGCTTTAATGAAAATGTTTTCCTCAAACCTCAAGCATTTCCAAATATTAAATGTGAAGAGGAAAGCTTTTTCTCTGGCCTGGAAGTGTTCTAAAGCTGCAGGGATTTTTTTTTGGGGGGGAGGGAAGGAGACTGTTTTTCCTCCCTTATTATTCTGAAATAGATTTAATCTTATTCCCCAATCCCCTAAACAGGGTAACATAAACAAACATACCTGTGTGGGGCTGGCTAGTCTCCAGTGTTATTCTCAGTGGTTCATTTGGAAGAAGGAGGAGGAGCACACGTCCACCACAAAGAAAAAGCAAGCTGTTAGCCTAAGCTGGCAAATGCAGTGATGGAAAGAGGCTGGAAGAATGAGGCGTAAAAGCTGAATGCCAGGGCGAGAAGGTGAGCTGTTCTATAGAATGGTCATGGTGGTGATCATGATGGAAAGGAAAGGGGCAAAGCAGGTTTCATTCACAGCAGATCCATGTTTACTGAAACTAAAGTCTTGGGCTAGTTGAGGACAGCTATTTTTTTTACTTGAAGTTGTATCCTCTCTTGGGATGCTTTTTGTTGTTTTTAGGTAAGTGATATGATCAAAAGTACCAATTTGTGAATGGAGATAGAAAACTTTAGTGTCGTGTAATTATTTTCCACTGTTATATGTCATTAATGAAGCATTTCAGGCACATACAATAGCACCCCTCATTTTTAATTTACCCCTAATCTAATTATGCCTAATTTTAATTATAATTTAATTTTTTCCTGAAATTTACCCCCCCCCCCTTTTCCTCCTGGCATTAAATAGTTAAGAAATAAAGACTTCAGTAGGGCTTTGTGACTTTATCAGGATGATCATTCCCTCCAAAAGTGCAGATTGCAGCCCATCCAGATCCTTTCATCCCATGTCATTCTTTTCTTCTTTCCCACCATCTTCTTTAGAGTATCCAATAGATGAGGTCTTTCTTGGGGTCTTCTAATATTTTGTGGCTGCCTGTGAAACACCTGGGCTTCATTCCTCACTTTCTCTATGATTAGCCTACATCCTTTTTATATATGTCATGATATCTTTTTTCAAAAAACAACTTTTCATGTATACATTATTGTTGATAATCTGCTGCAGTTTACTTATACCCACCAAAGTTTTTCCATTACCCTTTGAATTTCAGAACTTTTTATTCTTTTGAGATGAACATAGACCACAATTCATAGTCATCTGTCATTACCAAGAGTCAGCAGTTAGGGGTTTTGAAAGTGCTGTATAGTTAGCTGCCTAGATTGTTTAACCACCTTCAATTCTTCCTTTTCAGTTCTGAGCTCACCTCCCTTTCCATTCACAGGACCTATCCAGGATATTTGTATGGTTGAACTAACTCAATGAGCTGCCCATCCATTTGTATGACATGATCTGGGAAATACTCATTCTTATCCACTTAGTTTACCCAGTGTGGATTGTTGTAGGTTTCATTGAGAAGTTGCTGTTGCGTTTGGTTGCTTGGTGCAACAAGCTCAGTCATTCAGTGGTTCCCCATTGTATTTAAGATAAAGTATAAACTCCCCAGCTTGGCATGTCAACACTTTCACAGTCTGGTTCCAGCCTGCCTTTCAAGACCTTTCACATTACTCTCCTTTGTGAACTTTATATGCCACCCAAACTGGCTTGCTATTTGTTCCCAAATTCTACATCCCATCCCCATCTCTAGGTCTTCGCTGTATGCCTGAAACTCACTCATTTCTCACCTTTGCCTCTGGGACTCCCTAGCTTCTTCCAAGGCTCAGCTCCTACGGAAGCCTTTCCAGAGTTCCCTAGTCATTAATGTTCTATCTTTCCTCAGATTATCTTGTACTTACCCATGTACCCTAACAGAAGACTATTCAGGCTTTAAACTGAACTAAAACTTTTGGGTCACCCTGGATAAGCTATCTGAGGGCATGAATTATTTTTGTTTTTTTCTTTGAACCCTCTCCCTTTTTTTATCTAGAATTCACTTGGTAAATGTTTGTTGAAGTGAATCTAGAATCACCTAGAGACATTCATTGCCAATCAGGACTCCTTTTTTCTTTTTGGACTTTGCACAAGATGGCCTCTGTGACTACACAAATCCTGGTGAACAGAGTTCGACCTGATTTTATGCCTTCTTTGATGTTGATATTCTTCAAATCTTTAAACATCATCCTTTCTGAGAGCCTCTTGTCATGGAATCCTGCCACGGCTTTACTTAAATGTGAAAAATCTCCACTTTATTTAAAAAGAGCCTCTCAGGTTGTTTCTGGTTTTGAAATTTTGTTCAAATTCATGTGTGTGAAAGTAGAAAGCCCAGTCTAATCACCTCTAGATCCTCTGTCAATTGTACATCCATTAAGATATGGTGTGGTATAGAAAATCCTCCATAATAGTCTGCCTCTTCCCCTCTCATATTTTTGGGGAGGATAATCTCATTGTATACAGACCATTGTCATGAAGATTTTTCAGAAGTCAGAAAGTGGTTCAGTAGTTGGTGGTATCTTCTGAATGGATTTTTTTTTTCTTTTGCAATAATACCATCCATGATCTTTTCCATTTGGGTAGAGTGTAAGATATCTTGACATCAATTCCTAAATGCCTTTAAGACTGAGTAATTCCAGGCTCAGGTTTCTTTCTAATAAAAACAAGGAAAAATTCAAATCTAATTTAGCAGACCATTCTGAATTCATTCTCTTATGCCTCGAGGAGGAAGCATGTAGTAATGGAAAGAACACTGGATGTGAAATCAGGAGACCAGAATTCAAACTCCAGCTTCTTATTGTCAGTCTTTGGACAGGCGTTTTGATGCATGAGTTCCCAGGAAAGACCAGGTTTAAAGATTTGCTGAATATCAACATCAAGCAAGACATAAAATTGGGAGAGATATATTCACCAAAGTGTTTGCTTCTTTCATGGAGGATGAATATTGTAAACTCCAAGTAGAAGGACTCTCTTGATGCCACAAGCTCTTGCTATCTCAGTTTCTTCCTCCATCGTTTTCTGAGTTCTGTTCCTCAAATGGGAGGCAGAATTGATTAGGTCATATAATCATTACTATACAGGAAGCTGGAATGACTATGTAGCCAAAATGAAATCTCCAAATCAAAGATTTCAAAGCATTTTGATGAACGTGTTAGTCTTGATCTCAGTGCCTACTAACAAACATTAGCACCATGCTGTAGATGAGGAAAAGAAAGGATTAGCACTTTACCCAAGATTACATATAGAGAATCAGTATTCAAATTTAGAATTCCTCTTTCTCAGATTTAAAACAAAAATTTATTTTCTCTCAGTTCAATTTAGTCAGATCATGCATGATGGTGGTAGAGTGCTGGAGTTGGAATCAGGAAGACCTGAGTTCAGATTCCGCCTCAGATATTGTGTGACCCTGGACAAGTCACTTCACCTCTCTCAATCTCAGTTTTCTCATCTGGAAAATGGGGATAATAATAACATCTGCCCCAAAGGGTTGTTGTGAAGAATAAATGGGAAAACATATGTAAAGTGCTTTGCAAACCTTAAAGTACTATGTAAATACTAGCTCTTGCTGAGATATGAGATGATGAGGGGTAGGAATGATGGTGAGACAAAAAAAAAAGGAAATCTTTTCTTTAAGAAGTCTGCTTAAGGCAAAGCTGTTGTTGCTGTTCAGTCATTTCAGCTGTGTCTAACTATACCTGACCTGATTTGGATTTTCTTAGCAAAGATCCTGGTGTGGTTTGCCATTTTCCTTCTCCATCTCATTTTACAGATGAGGAAACTAAGGCAATTAGGGTGAACTGACTTGGCAAGGGTCACACAACTAAGTGTCTGAGGTCAGATTTGAATTTAGGAAGATGAATCTTCCTGACTCCAAGCCCAATGCTCTATCCACTGCACCACCTAGCCATGCCAGAACAAAGTAGATTAAGTTATAATTATTTACAGACCTGAGGCACAATAATATTTGTTATATGTGGACAGAGTTCACTCTGTCACTTACTATCCATAAGACCTCATGCAAATTTCTCAAACTTCCATCTACCCTCAACTTCCTCCTCAGTAAAATAGGAATAATCATTTCAACACCTAACTTACAAGATTTGTCTAAGGATCATATGACATTCTGTACATAGAAATGCTTTGTAACTATAAATTGTACATACAGCTTAGATAGACATTGTTCTTTTTTATTTTTGCATGTTTATGTAACCCATTATCACCCTGGAATGAATTATTCACATAGATACAGTAGATTTGTATAAAAGATGATAATTCTTTTTTTCTTTTTTCCTTGCTTTTCTCTTGATGGTATGACTCATAAAGCAAAGAGGACTGGGGACGGGAAGGACAAGGAGACCCAGTATCATTTAACTAGAGGATTTTGTATTTTATTTCCTGTCACAAATGAGAACTGGCAATCAGTATCTTTTTCTTCATTTCATTTGCTTTTCATGTAACTCCTGCTTTTATAACACTTCCAGAATAAGTGATTTTGTAATAACTACACCCCTGGTCCTGATTCTAAAAGTCAGTACTTTGATGCCTTTTAAGTAAGGCTGAACATAAGCTTCCTGAGGACAAGGGCTTTGTCTACTCCTGCTTTTGTTAATTTCTCACACCACCAGGAACCGGTGTTAATACTCCCAATTGAGTGAAACTTCATGGGCAGAGTTCTAAAACCTATAGTAACCATATTTTCTAAACAAAAAAAAAATCAGGACACATGGTCTGGCAAAGGATATTTCTTTCGCAAAGCCTCATTAAAAGTGCACTTTCTTTTCCTGGAACTGGTACTGTCCCGGGAAATCCGGGACAAACTGTTCCAGAAAACAATTTGGAATTCTACTAGAAAAGTCATTAGATGGTACATATCTCTTGACCCAAAAATCCCACGACTAGGCATATACCCCAAGGAGGTCACAAACAGAGGGAAAGGACCCTTAAGTACAAAAGATTTGTAGCAGTCTTTTTTTGGCAGTAAAAAACTGGTAACAAAATAGGAGCTCTTTATTTGGGAAATGACAATAAATGGTAATACATAAATAAAATGGAATATTATTGTACTGATGGGGCAACAAGTAGGTATTATTGTACTTATCAGACAACAATTCAGGGAAATTTGGAAAGGTTTATGTGGACTATGGGCTTCCCCAAAGTCTTTGTACCCAGTCCACTTCTTTTTTCCTCTAAAGTATTAGAGTGAAGACAAGGAAGGATAAAAGATTGGGATGGAAAGATGGCATGGAAAGAGCACCATCCCTGGAACAGGCGAATCTCAGTTCAAATCCTTCTCCTGGTGCTTACTACCTTGTGACCTTGAACAAATCACTCAACCTCCTTTGGGCCTTGGTTTCCTTACCTATAAAATGAAATGTGGATTAGATGGCCTCCAAAGCCCTTTCCAGCTCTAAATCTAAAGATTAGAAAGCCTGCTCTTCCAATTCTTATCTTCTAAGGCTTCGTGGCATTCACATCCTTTTCATTTCCTTTTTTGCTTTCTGGTCCAGTTAAGCCATAGAGATTACATGTTTGCCTAAAACCATCAGAAATCACAGTTGGTTCCTGCTATAAGCCATGACTCTCTCCTAACAAAGTGAATGTTACATGAAAGAACCTCATATCATAGAAAAAAGAGCACTGAATTTGGAAATAGGATACCTGGGTTCAAATCAGGGCCCTGCTACTATTCTATGTGGTTTTAGGCAAGTCAGTTCACTGTGGTATGATTAGAAAGAGGACAAGATTTCACTTCATTTTTAAAAAATTTACACAGGGGCAGCTAGGTGGCACAGTGAATAGAGCACCAGCCCTGGAGTCAGGAGGACCTGAGATCAAATCTGGCCTCGGACACTTAACACACACACGCACACACACACACACACACACACACACACACACACACACACAAAATTAGCCATGTGACCTTGGGCAAGTCACTCAACGCCAATTGCCCTACATTCCCCTCCCCCCCCAAAAAAAATAAATAAATAGAAGAAAGTGAAAAAAAATACACATTAGAGAACAGAAGGATGTTCAGAAGGGAAGAGACAAGCAAGGCAATTTTGGTGCTACCAATTAAATTTAAAGTTTATTTTAAAAAATAATCTGTAATAGATTCATCATTTAATATATAATCAATTCCCATTTTCTGGCTTTCTTTGAATATGGAAGCATTTATATTTATTGTTAATATTCTAAGTGCTTTTTTTTTTAGAGGCAGTAAGGGTGAAGTGACTTGCCCAGGGTTATACAGCTAAATGTCTGAGACCAGATTTGAACTCAGGAAGATGAGTCTGCCTGACTTCATCCCTGGCACTGTATTCACTGTGCCACCTAGCTGCCCTGATGGTTTCTTTTTTTTAAGATGAAGAGAATCTCTGTTCAAATCCTGTCTGCAGCATTTAGTATCAATCTGACCTCACTTAACCTCTCCAGGCCTTAGTTTCCTCTCCTGTAAAGTGAGGGAGTTAGAGTAGAAAATCTCTCCAAGGTCTCTTCCAGTTCTAAATCTATTATATCTTTGAGCCTTGGTGTCTTCATCTGTAAAATAAGAGTATTGGAGTATATGATCTCTAAGGTGCCCTTCTAAAATCCTGTAATCCTCTGACCTATTAGAAATCTATCCCTCTCAGGATTGTAGTTATAGTTAAATAAGTTAGCAGAATGGTTAACTAGATGAGGTAATAAGGAGGAAGCATCCAGAGGGCTTCCAATTAGATTTGGATTTTGAGGGCTTGAGATCAATTTCTTCTGATAGATATGTCTCTATAGTTTAAGAGTTTTTCATTCCATGTAGTTTGGAGGTTATAAATATTCAATTTGGAGTCACATTAAAAATGTCTTAAATTTTTTATGTCAGTGCTATATCTGCTTGATTTTAGACAACAGTTTTGTCTATTATGACGCTTCAATTCTAGCACAGCTTATTGGTTAAATTTTCAAGTATATTTTGATATTTTTAGTTTATAAAGGATATAGTAAGCTTCTGGGATGTAATTCTGCTGCTTGATTATGTCTATTGAGATATTCAGTAGGTGCTAATTTTTGCAACCTGTAATATTACATCATTCCTAACATTTCCTTGTAAAATCTTCCTCAGTCAATAAGTCGTCTCCTTTAGAATGATCTTTCTGTTGTTGTCGTTATTGCTTGTCCTTCATTCTCAAAGAGGACCAGTGACATCAGAGGTGATTTTTTGACTTTCATGTAAATTGAATTTAAGTGAAACAGAAAGTCACCAGACTCACTCTCTCCTCCAGAGTCATTAAAATGTCCAATGGCAGGACAAAAATCAAGATGGCTGATGATGGTGAGGAATGCAGTGGATGATTTTGGCCTTTCTAAGCAACCCCTACAAATCAGGGCTTGATTTATTGCTTTGTTAATTGTCTAGACTTAAGAAAATGATGGAGAAAATGCTAATGTGGATTAAACTTAAAAGTGTGTCATGCACCAATTTTTTTTTTCTGTAGAGTCAGTTGTTAAACATTTCCTAGCATATTCCTGGTTATATTCTTCCTTGAATTAGCCATATAAAATTTTTAAAAATGTATCAACCCCCAGAAATGCAACTATCTATGTAAATCCATATCTTTAGATAATCAAAGTTTAACTTTCCCAATTTTTCTCATAGTTGGAAGTGTCCAATATTAATCGTTAGCCATCTATCTTCTGTAATTGTTCAATGGCAGTGATGTGGTCTTGATTCTAAAAAGTAGCTAGGTGGCCTGAGTTCCAGAACTGGAGTCAGGAAGACTTGATTTCAAATCCAGCCTCAGATACTCTCTAGCTATTTGACCTTGGACAAGTTAATGAACCTCTGTTTGCCTCAGTTTCCTTATCCATAAAATGGAGATAAAACAAAACCTACCTTTCTAAGTTAGTAAACATTTATTAAGTGCATACTATCTGTCAAGCACTCTGAATCTACCTTCCAGGGTTATTGTGAGGTTCAAGAGAGATAATATTTGTAAAGCCCTCAGCACAGTGCCTGGAACATAATAGGTGTTTAATAAATGCTTATTCCCTTCCCCTTTTTGTATGACTATCATAATCTCTCCATTTCTATAAACAGATCATGTAACTTAGTCATTTGTTAAATGATTCTTTGTCAACATATTGTTCGTGTGGCTATCACCCAGAGTGAACCTTTTGGTTCTACCTTTGAATCCTTGACATTTCAGACTTCTTCAAGTCTTTAATCTATTTATTATGTGGTCTAAGAACATCTATCAGTCCTCTTGCTTTTTTTTTTAAGAAAATATTTATCTTTTTATAGCTGCTTTTGGATGATAGGTCTGACATTTTGTGAATATTTTAGTGTTTTGGTTGGATTCTATCTAGATCTGTTTGTCATCCATTTTGTTATAAATATGCACATATATAGTATTTTCTTTATATATGTAACATATGAATATATATATATATATGATTTTTTCTGGAAAGCTAACAAAAAGCTAAACTACTTAGCTAGATATAAGATAAACTGGCAAAATATTGCACAGAGAAGTTGCATAACCAAATGTGTATGGAAGCACTTTGAAAAGTAAGTCTTGTCAATGAGCCAGTTTCTCTTGGGATGGAGGTGGGGATCAGACAGGGGGAAACAGAAATTCACTTGATCCGTTTTGAAGGCTTTGGAAAGAAATAATCACTGAAGAAAACCCAAAGGGCTGCTAATTATTTGTTTGTTTGTTTTTATTCTTTCAAAACTGGGAAGTAACAGTAATATTCTATTCTGATGCCTCCTTATGGTGTGGAGTTGACCTGGGGCTCTTGAAGACTAGAGCAGGAAAGCATCAGCTCTAACAGGTCCTCCCAAGTTGGACAGTGGACAGCTGAGGACCAACCTAGCTAAGTTCTAAGAGGCCCATCACAAAAAGGTTGGCACACATTTGGTGGAGCAAGAATTTTTATCTATAGCAACTCAAGAAGGAATGTAGGGGTTGCAGTCTGTGTCATGGAAGGACTATCCTTATCAGTGAAATCACAACTTTCTTTGGAAGTAACAATGAAAAATATATTTAAAAACCTAATCTCTACCCACGGCTAGTGCTAAAAACACAATGCTATGGTAGGATGATAAATGGAAGAAATAAAGCAGCAAACAAAGAAGAGGAAATAAGGAAGATATAACATGACATGACATGACATGACATGATATGATGTAATATAGTGTTGTGTTATATGTTATGTTGTTTTGTGGTGTTGTTATGTGATGTGTTGTGTTATGTCATGTTATGCTGTATTGTGTTGTGTTATGTTATGTTGTATTATGTTGTATTGTGTTTTGTTATGTTATGTTGTTGTATTATATTGTGTTGTGTTATGTTATGGCATATTCTGCTCAACTGTATTGTAGGTCCACTAGGTGGCATAGTGGATAGAGCACCAAGCCTAGAGTCAGAAGGACCCAAGTTCAAATCTGTTCTCAGATATGTACTAGCTGTGTGACCCTAGGCAAGTGACTCAACTCTGCCTCAGTTCCCTCATCTGTAAAATGAGCTGGAGAAGGAAATGGAAAACCACTCCTGTATCTTTGCTAAGAAAACCCCAAATGGGATCACATAGAGTCAGATACTATTGAAAATGACTGAACAACAACAACATACTATATTGCATCATATTATACTATATTATCTTTCTGTGCTATGTCTTATGCTTGATGATGATGATGATGATGATGACACATTCTCTACATGATTGTTTGGTTTGTTCTATAGCTAATAAGTCTGCTATCTAGTTAGGTAACCTTTCTGCACAGTGGGTCTGGCAGATTCCCACAACACTGAGCCATTAAATTTCAGAGACATGATTTATTGACAGTATAGAAATTCCAGGAATTGGTGATGTCCTCTTTGATGTCACTAGGGGGTAGGATTTGGAAAGAACTTAAGAGGACATGTGGAATTCAGTAGGTGGCAATTATTGCTTCTCTTAAAATACTCCAGAAAAGAACAGAAAATTTGACAAGTGTGAATGAATAGGAATGAATAAGAAAAGGGATTTCCTCCTCTTTCAGAAAAGGTACACTGCCAAGCATCCAACCACATAGTTCTATCATTGTGTACCATATAATCTCAGGAGCTCACCAGCAAGTCTGTGTTTCCTATTATGATCATTAACTAGTCAACTCCCTTCTGGATCCAAGACTTCCTTCCTTCTCTCTCTTCCTCCCTTTCTCCTTCCTTCCTTCTGAACAACAAAAGCTCCTGTAAAGTGGAAGAGGCATCCCCAGGGAACAGTGGGTTTACCCTCATCTGAGGATTTTAAACAACAGAATGCATGATCACATTCATATCATAAGAGTTCCTATAATAGGTATGGATTGGGCCACATGGTCTGTGAAGTCTCTTCTGACTGAAATTCTTTAATTTTCTGTATGTCTTTTTGTTTGTTTATTTCTTTCTTTCATTGTTTTTTTCTATTTTTTCTTTCTTCCTTTCTCTCTATTTTCCTACTTCCTTTACCTGTTTTCCTTTCTATCTCTCTTTGACTGTTTTCCTTTTTGACTTTTTCTTTTAGTTTTTAATCTTTCTCTTTTTCTTCATGATTCTCTATCTTTCTCCCTCCCTTCCTACTTCATTTCTTTCTTCTTCCATCTTCCCTTCCATACTTATTTCTATTCTTTCCTTCCTTCCTTCCTCTCTCTCCATCTCTCTCTCATTCTCTCTCTCTCTCTCTCTCTCTCTCTCTCTCTCTCTCTCTCTCTCTCTCTCTCTCTCTCTCTCTTTCTTCCTTTCATGCCCCTAGACAGTTATAGCTCCAGTATCCCCCAAGATAGTCAGTTCAGACTAAGCAATGAGAATTACGTATCTAAACCTTTTGTTAAGAAAAACAGTGGTTATTGTGGCTTGTCTCTCTTGTGGGGAGAGGGGTCAGAGACAGAGCTGGTAAAATGCTTTGGTCCCTGTATTGAGCATACCTCCTATCTGAGGCCAGATAGGCCCTTCTAAGAATAACAGAAAACTTCTAAGAATAAACAGAAAACAGGCCACACCTTTTCAGACAGGCCTGAAAAACAGAACTAGCTAGTTACAAAACAGGCATTATAGCCAAACACTTCCCTGGAAGCTTCTGGCAACTCCCTGACTGCTCCAGCCCTCATGAAATTCCCCATCTCTTAACTTTTACAGTATTTCTATTCTGCATCCTACCCACAGCTAGATCCTTGGCCCCTTCCCGCACACCTCTTCAGCAGCATGCTTACCCTCTAATCTCTTTGCTTAATCTCAGCTTTACTCTTCCTATTTCTGAGTAACCCCTACCATGTCCTTTCCTAATCCCCACTAGGGTAAAGTACAAAAACACGCTGGGATTTAGTTCCCTATAACTTCATGCCATTGAACTGGAACTTGAGTCCTCACTGCTTTTTGACAAAAACTTTTTTCTCTCATCAACTCGATGGAAGACTCCAAGATCATCCATGGCATCCTGGGCCTTGTCAGCTGTCCTGACTTTTATCTTGCCACTGAACTTCACTGACTCTGGAAGAGAGAGTGAGGCTAACAATTTTGTTCAACTCTGCCTCACTGAAATCCAGTTCTTGTGCATGATGTCACTGGTCTTCTTCAGAAACAAAGGATGAACAATAGCACTGGCCATCTCAAAGAAATGCCGCCAGCCAGGTAGAAAACCCAGGCCTGCCCCACACAAATTCTCATGTTCACCTAGTATAGTGAATCTGGGTGAAGTCTGCCATACCACAGCTTATTGGTCACTTAATCAGCCTCAGTTTTCTCATCTGTAAAATGGAGATAATTGCTGCTTCTCTGAGTTGTTTTGATGATCAAATGCAATGATAGCTTGGAAATAAAAAAAAATGCTACATAAGTAGAGGTAAAGTTATTATGACTACAGTTAATTAGAGGGAAAATGGAAGCTGTAAAATCAGGCAGAAGACATGTAGGGAGATTTTTAGGGACATTTAGGGTGAAAGCTCATATCAGGGAGGCAGAGACAATTCCCTTGGGCCCCTCCCATATTGTTGTTATTGTTTAGTCATTCTTCAGTCACGTCTGTCTAACTGGAAGAGACCCAGAGTTCCATTGATCCAATCACCTTTTTTTTTAATTAAATTAATTTTTTTTTTGCTTTTTGGAGAGGGGAAGGTAGGGCAATTGGGGTTAAGTGACTTGCCCAAGGTCATGTGGCTAGTTTTGTGTTAAGTGTCTGAGGCTGAATTTGAACTCAGGTCCTCCAGACTCCAGGGACAGTGCTCTATTCACTGTGCCACCTAGCTGCCCCCCAATCACCTTATTTTAGAGATGAGGAAGCTGAAACACATAGAGCTTATGTGACTTGCCCAAGGTCATACAGCTAAGTAAGTGACAGAGCTGGGATCCAAACCCAGGTCCTTTGATTCCAGTTCAGTAATAGCTATGATGTATACAGTATTTTAAGTTTTACAAAGTGCTTTACAAATATTATCTCATTTATCCACACAACAACCCTGCTATCATTATCCCTGTTTTACAGATGAGAAAAATTATGTGTATAGGTTAAGTGACTAGTCCAAGTTCATACAATGATTAAATGTCTGGGGCTTTGTTTGAACCTGGGTCTTCCTTACTCCAGGTCCACAATTCCATCCACTGTATTACCTATCTATTATGGTTTGCCTTTGTGCAAACCACAATACATCCATGTCTTGTATGACGTCCATATGTGATTCTTGTGTATGTCTTCCCACACACCCTCCACCAAGAATCTATCCAATATGCTAGGGGCCTCCCTCTTGATCTTTTCACATTTCATAGGTACCAGTGCAAGGTTCAGACCATCTGATATCCTTCCTTCTTGTCACATAACTAACTCACCTGCTTTTTTATCCATTCATTTCCTTGGTTGGTTGGTTGATTATTGTCCATCACTCTCATTGAGGACCAAAATGACATCACTATGTTAGAATCAGGTTACAGTGTCTTTAACTGTGGCTGATCAGACCAAGATGAGCTTGGAATGCTTTACCACAGCTTGGGCACAAATGTCCATGGGAACATTTGGGGCAGATTCTCTAAATTTGCCCATCTCACATTTCTTTTGATCTACTTCAGTTCTGCTTTGCTCACAGCACCTTCTTTAATGAGGGCTCACCATGCTGGGCAGTGTCTCCCATGTTTCACAGTTGATTCCAGAGAGACCTTGAGAGTGTCCTTGTATCACATTTTCTGACCACCATGTGAGTGCTTTCCTTATATGAGTTCCCTATAAAATAGTCTTTTAGGCAAGCATACATTTGGCATTCATTGGCGTTGTGTGCTCTTCAGTAGAGCTTGAATGGTTGGCAGTTTAGTTCAAGATACTAATACCTTACTTGATACACACTTCTTACATGAAGGCCCTCCATGAATATTATGTGGTAGAGGATGAATGTCTCAATCTTAGGATGATGCATCTGAAGCCCATGTTGAATGCAGCTTTCCCCTTTCTTCCCCATAAAATGATGAAAAATTATCTTCCCTTAGCCAGAATGATTTAGCTTTTCACATACAGCCATATCTTTAAAAGACTGGATCACTTAAGCAATCCTGTGACATGCATAACTCATGAAATTGCAACTTCTTTCTTCAAAATTGTCCTGGCAAATAGCTTTGTCTTTTCTAAGTCAGTCTTCCTCTTTCGTTCTCCAAGGCTATGCCTACACAATGCCAGACATCTGGATGAAAAGCGACAAGTTCATCCCTAAATCCAGATGTTCTCTGTACATAACACATCTGGTCATTAAAATCATCTGGGTTTTTCACTGAATTTTTCACTTTTCAGCTTCATGTTCAGAGTTGTTTAGACAAAGCTTTTGGACAGTTATCTCTCTATGCATCTTTCTCCCATATATTTTGAAAATAATATAAAGTCAAGCTGAAAGAGGAGCCAGTAGCTCGATAGAAACTGATAAAGGTTTTTTCTTTTAATTAAGAAAAATAGCATCTGTCCTCCTATCACAGTTTTCATGAAGTATTTATTTACCAATTAGCACTGTGAACTGGTTGATTTAATGATCTCTCATATGATTTATGTATAACTTGTATTAATTGTACCAGTGAAGATGAAGGGAAGGTAGAAATTAATGCAGAAAGTGTCTTACTTGTCGCTCCTTTAAAGAAATATGTGTAGTTCCCTTCCACTAGCTTTGTCTCCCCCTCCCCTCCCCACACCTTTAAGTGTTTCTTGGATTTTAGAAATGTTTACTTAAGCACCCTCCAAATAGCAGGCTGTCTTTCTGTTATTGCCCCCCTTCAATTACTAGAGAGGAACTAGGTTTTGATGTTGGCCTTTCACACTTGTTAACATAGTGTTAACAAGACTTTTTATTGATCTGTAACTTGACTCTTGATAGTTCCGGTATTTCAAAGGGAGAAACCAATGGGTCTGAGTAAAAAGACAACTTCCAGTATCATGGTCAGAAGAACAGAGCCTCTGAGGCAGAGCTTTTCAGACTCTGCTCTTGTGATGCCACCCCACAGGTGGGGGGAAAGAATCAAAATGAATCACAAGACACCTCAGAACCCTAAGAAGTTTCTTTCTGCAAACTATGAGCTTCTTGAAGACTAGCATCATTAATTTTTCCACACTTGCCATAGGACCTAGAACAGTTTTATACACATAGGAGACATTCATGTTCCCCAAACACTTCACTGGTCTGCAAAATGCTTCCTAGCTATTTGTGTCATTATTTCTGGTGATTCCTTGAATGTTTAGCAGCCTGAGCAGCAGCAGCACTTTAAGAAAGGGTTTCAAAGCCACTTTCTTTGACCTAGCCATCCCTTAATCTTTACTGGAGAAGAACTTCTCATTTCTGTAACTATTTAGCATGTAAACGCTCAACACCCTAGAAAAGTTCTAGGAAAAGCAAGTCATACACTCTCCTTTAAAACGTGCTTGTTCTTCACAAAACCATGTGGAAAGAACACTGGGTTTGGAGTCAGGGAACCAGTAGAATGTAAGCCTCTTGCGGGCAGGTACTGTTTTCTTTTTTGTCTTGGTATCTTCAGCAATCTCGTACATATAGTAGACCCTTAATAAACATTCAGTTTAATTTAATAGAAGTTTGAATCCTGACTCATTTATTATATGAGTAAATTTTATTATGTAAGTATATTTTATTTATTATTATATAAATTCTATGTAAGTGTATATCATATATACTGTGTTATATTATATATAATCTACTTCTCCACTGTGGGCAAATGACTTTCAGCCTCTCTCTAAATCATATGATCCACTATATCAGAAAGGCCTACTGCATGGTTTGCATTCCTGTGAGCATACCCCAAGTTCCTTTTGTGCCACAAGTGAGTTGGCCCAGCAGACTAAGGGGTATATTTTGTGATCATGGAACAGAACAGAACACTAATGAGGATGAAGCCAGTATCCTAATCCTCCTTGGCACCATGTAAGGACAAAGGAGACTGCCAGAAGAATCCACATAGCTGTGCCAACTGGGTCCATTACATATTTTCACTATCTAATCTCAACTGGGCCCTCCAGACTGTATTGTATGAGGTCCTGCCATTCGAAGGTCAGATGAAAGCACTGGAGATGTTTAGCCTAGAAGAAAAAAAGAAACAAAAGTCTTCAGAGGAACATAATCATCATCACATATTTGAGGTGCTGTCTTGTAGAGGACAAGTAGAGGATACCACAAGTCTTCTGCTAGGTCCCAGGAGGCAATATTGGGAGTTTCAATGAAACGACATAGTTTAGGCTGGAAGTAAAGAAGAATTTTCTTTTGGGGGCGGGGAGAGGGGGAGGGAAGGCAGTGAGGGTTAAGTGACTTACTTGGCCAAGGTCACACGGCTAGTAAGTGTCAAGTGTCTGAGGCTATATTTGAACTCAGGTCCTCCTGACTCTAGGACCAGTGCTCTATCCACTGTGCCACCTAGCTACCCCCAAGAAAAAATTCTAATGAGAGCTACTGAAAGGTAGACTGTACCCCTTCAGGAGTCAGGGGCTCCCTTTCACTGGAGATCTTGAAGTGAATGCTAGAAGACTGTGTGTTGGTTTTTGGAGTTGCTTTGGGGTTTTTTTGTTTGCTTGTTTTTTTAACTGCTGAGACTGGTTCTTCCCATTTCACCCAGGCTGGAGTGTAGTTAACCACTCTGGGTTGTTATTTGTTGTGGTGGTTGTATTGTTTCAATCATGTTTAGCTCTTTGTGACCCCATTTAGGGTTTTCTTGGTAGATAGTGGAGTGGTTTGCTTTTTCCTTCTCCATCTCATTTCACAGATGAGGAAACTGAGGCAAACAAGGTTAAGTGACTTGCCCAGGGTCGTACAACTAATAAGTGTCTGAGGCCAGATTTGACCTCAGGAAGATGAGTCTTCCTGACTCCAGGTCCAGCATTCCATTTACTGTACCTAACTGCCCACTAATGAGCCTAATCCTAATACAGTTCATGCCTGGAAACTCTGACCTATGACATGGGATGGTTCACACCTCCCTAGGCAGCCTGGTACCTCCCTCCATCCTGGGGGCTCATGATGAGTTTTAGCCTGATACAGCTCAGAATTTCTGAGCTCAAGTAATCCACCAGCCTCGGCCTCCCCAGCAGCAGGGATTACAGGTGTGTCACACCATACCCAGCTTGCTGGTTATGTTATGGAAAGGATTATGGTTCAGATATGGGTTGGATCAAATCACCTCTAAGGTCATTTGCAATTCTATTCTTCTGTGAGCATTTCATTCATATTGTATCCAAAGGAATGAGAAATAAAATCAAGAGACTATAGTTGCCTAATTCTTTTGTGCATTACACTCTCCCAAATTAAGATAGACCTCTGTCTATGGATGAGCTCTAATTTAAAGGATAAAGCCACTAGTATTTTGGTCATTGATTTCACTGGGCCCTCTCCAGTCGTCCTGATCTATATCTTGCCACTGGAACCAGATGGCTCCAGAGGAGAGAGTGAAGCTGGTGACTTTGCACAGCCCTCCTTCACAGTAATCCAACTTACTTGCATGTCATAGAATCACCTCCCTGATGTCATGGTCCTCTTTGAGAACAAAGGACAAACAACAACAACGACAATGACAACATTTATTTAATGATAAGTAATGTAGTGGGGCAGCTAGTTGGTACAGTGGATAGAACTCTAGGCCTGGAGTCAGGAAGACCTGAGTTCAAATCTAGCTCCAGACACTTCCTAGCTGTGTGATCTTGGGCAACTCACTTAACCCTAGTTGCCTCAGTTTCCTCATCTATAAAGTGAGCTGGAGAATGAAAGGTAAATCACTCCAGTATCTTTGCCAAGAAAACCCCAAATGGGATAATGAAAAGTCAGATACAACCAAAATGACTGAACAACTAAAGTGCTTTATACAAGATTACTTATCTGATTCATCTTCCACATAGCTACCAAAATCTTCCTAAAGTTAAGAATGGCCAAGCCATTCCCCTGCTCAAGGAGCATCACTGTTTCTCTATTAGTTCTAAAATAAAACACAAACTCCATAATTTGCCATCTTGGTCTTTACACTCTGATTCCAGGCTCATTTCCCTTTAACCCCCTTCACATTCTCTTGACTTTCTTGACATCTTCCAAACATAATTCCACCTCCTGTCTTTCCACAGGCTGTCACCATGTCTGAAATACCTCTTTCTCCTCTAGGAAGCTTTTCCAGATCTGCTAGTTATCGATCCTATCTCCTTGAATTGTAACATATTGGTTTTTATCTATTTACATGATACTGTATTCAGTATAATATAAACTCCTTGAGGGCAGGAATTTTTGTCATCTTTGGTTCTGTGAAGTTGACACGAATTGGCCTGGATCAGGTTGAAATGGATTGGATTAAATTGACGAGTTATTTCCATGATTATAGACTGGCCCTTTACCAATGTGATTTATATGTTTTACTTGGAGATACTGCACACTGAGACAATGGTTTCGCACAGAGATTTTTCTGATTATCTTTTTGTGTGCATCGGTTCACCACATGGTCCCTTAATTTAGAAAATATTCAGCAATTACATGTGGAGTTGATATTTTACATAAAAGCAAAGATGGTCCCTGTTATGTATATTACTGGGGAAAAAAAATCTTTTTCTTTCTTTCTTTTTTTTTTGGCCACAGAGATACATGGCCCCAGAAACAACTCATTATTTTTGAGTTTCTATAAAACAAAAAGTTCTTCATTTAAAAACAGAGCTGCTCCTGGATGCTGGTGAACTTTGGCAATTTGGGCTTCATTTGTTCCAATCTTATTTGAAGGCATTATAAGTCTTGCCTTGCACTTGAAGAATTTTTTTTTGATGGATTTAAAACAAAAAACTTCCCTACTGTGCTGATTCCCTCTGAAGAATTTCAGTTCATAGGATCCTACCTATCTTTACTCTGAAAACTTTGAAATCTGCTCTCCCCAAATTTAGGATCACAAGATCCTTGCTTTATTTATAGCTGGAAGGGACCTTGGAGGTAATTTAGTCTAACCTCTTATTTTACAGATAGAGAAACTAGAAGCCCAGAAACTACCGTGTTTCCCCGATAATAAGACTTATCCCAAAAATAAGCCCTCCCCTTACTGTGTAAGATTCCCCTAAAATAAGCCCTCCCCCGAAAATAAGCCCTATTGAGATTGCTACTGTAGTGAAGGTGATCCCCTGCGCTACACGCTACATTACGGTACCCTCTGTATGCACCATTCCCCCCGCCCCGGTGAAACGCACGCCACGCTCTGAGCTGCATCCAATCAGAGCTGTAGCAGTGAGCGCGTCATCCTGTTCTTCCCCAGTGATTTTCTTATTAAATAAAGGTACATTTTTTTGTTCACATTTACCTGTTTATTAAAATTGCTGTCAATGTTCATTAAAATAAGCCCTCCCCTGAAAATAAGCCCTCTGGTGTTTTTCTGTCCAAAAAATTTAATAAGACAGTGTCTTATTATCGGGGAAACACAGGTAAAAGTCCAGGATTTTCCCAAATGTGCTTTAGTGTTAAAATGGCATAACTCCACAATTTTATTGGAGGTATGTTCATGGCTTATTCTTTTTTTTTTTTAAGCAATCAGGGTTAAGTAACTTGCTCAAGGTTACACGGCCAGTTATTTCTGGGTGGGTGCTAAGTGTCTGAGCCCAGATTCGATCCCCAGGTCATCCCAACACTGGAGCTAGTGCTCTTACTCTCTGAGCCACCTGGCCACCCCTCATGGCTTATTCTTGCAGAGACTAACACAACATGACAATTTGTCAACTAAGAATTTATATGACCTTTATTTGAACAACATTCAATGAAAAGCTTTAGGACCCAATTAAGAAAAAAAGTATAGTATATTGGCCTGCTATCTTGTCAAGCCTCCCTTAATGCCAGAAAGCAGAAGTTTCAGAGTTTAATTCACAGAAGGCAAAAGCAATTCCTCAACTGGGCCTTCAGAATCCAGAGAAATCAATTCATCTTAGTCTGAGCAACAAGAATTAGCTAGATTTTCAGACCCAGTTCTGGAACAACATACGCTAGGTTTTTTTGTAATGCTTTGTTGTTCAAGAGAAGGCTTGAAAAGGCAGATTTTCAGACACAGAATAATGTCAAGTTCACAGCGGGATAAGCCAAATCAAAGTATGCTGCACATGTGTCCCATTGAGTTGCATTCTCTAATGAATGTACTCTATCTTAACCACTTTATGAGGCCCCTTCCCACTCTAAATCCTCTGATTCCCATATTATAGATGAAGAAATCAAGTCTCATAAAGAGAGACAGCTTGGGGCAGAAAAAGAAGTCTAGTCTTGCAGTCAAGGACTGCCATCTCACCCACACTGTCTCTGGCACTCTGGGAAAATCATTTAACTTCTCAGGCCCTTGTGGAAACTAAGATTTCAAGTTACAGAACTTATTGATCTGCATTGGTGGCAAGAATTTCTTTACTAGTATTTCCTCATACCCATAAGATCATGTTTAACTTGGGGAGGGGGGCAAAGATAGAACACTGTGCTTGGATTCAGAAAGACTCATCTTCATGAGTTCAAAGCTGGCCTCAGATACTTACTAGCTGTGTGACCCTGGGCAAGTCACTTAACCCTGTTTGCCTCAGTTTCCTCGTCTATAAATGAACTGGAGGAGGAAATGGCGAAGCACTGGAGTATTTTGCCAAGAAAACCCCAAATGGGGTCACAAAGAGTTGGACATGACTGAAATGATTAAACAACAGGAGGTGGTTTTTTTTGTTTGTTTTTCTTTTTAAGTTTTTAAAATTGTGACTTACCACAATGTCACAGTAAGTGTCAGAATTAGGATTCAAACCTAGGTCCAGTGTTATTTCCACTATTTATCTTTCCCCCATATCAATGAAATAGTAAAGATCCCTAAATTGAAATTGTCAAAGGCTTATTTTTATCTATGATGGTTTTTCGGGTTGGGGAATAATCAGTCTTTTCTGTAGATTTCTAAAACTTTACAGGCTTATCAAGGTTGACATCCCATTTCTTTGCCTGACAGGTTTTTTAAATACAAATGGAAATTCTCTTTCATTTTTAGTTTAAGGTTGAATAAAATTTCTTATTTTAAGAAAGGAGAAGCTGGTCGTTGTCTGACCTATATCCCATGTGGTTCAGTGGAAAGAGTTATAGATTTGGAGTCAGAGGACCTGGGTTCAAAACATAGCTCCCAGCACCAGCCCTAAAGTCAGGAGGACCTGAGTTCAAATTTGTCCTCAGACACTTGACACTTAACTAGTTGTGTGACCTTGGGCAAGTCTCTTAACCCCAATTGCCTTGCCTTCCCCCCTTCAAACAACAACAACAACAAACCAACAATGTACCTCCCTCCTTCTTGTAGTGTGGGCAGGTCATTAAATCTTTCTGAGCTTCACTTTCTCCATCTGTAAAATAAGGGGGTTGTACTAGATGACCTCTGAGTCCCTTCCAGCTATAAATCTAGGGCCCTGTATTCCTAGATTTGGAGAGGGCAGATTTCAAAGCTTTCAGAGGAAAGATAGATGGAATTCTATGAACTAACATTCTTCAAGGGAAGGTCAGCCCAAGAGGAATGGCAAATTCTCAAAAAGAAAAAAGAGAGAGAGAGAGAGAGAGATTTGTGAAAACACAAAGAGAATCAATTATGTGATGAAGAAAAGGGAAAGCTGTCTAAATGTACAGGGAACTCTAGTCCAACTTGGATTTTTAAAAATACATTTGTAGAAAAAGGAAGCCAAGGCAAATAATGATGGATGAATACAAGAGTGTGTCATGATCCTGTAAAAATAGTGTCAGGGGCACTAAGGTTCAAAATAAACTGACAATAGTGAGGGCAAAATAATATAGGCAAACCTATGCTTCTATGACAAGAAAAAGGGTTTTTGAAAGTTATTCTGGTGAAGAGGATAAAATAAAGAACCAGATAACCATGTGTGGTGGATGAGACAATGACAGTATACGATGGAGAAAGAAGACAGAGCTATACAAACTTTATTTTGCTTTGAATCAGAAAGAAAAGAGTAAAAATGAGTCATAGGATGTTGAAACCAAAGAGAAGTGGAAGATAACAAGAAAGCACCCAAATATCCTCACTGAACTCAAGTCACAAGGCCCACATAATCTACATCCCAAGGTATTGAAAGAACTGGAAAATATGATGACTGAGTCACTATCAGGTCCTCTGGAAGATTGAGGAGAATGGTAGACATGCCGCAGGATTAGAGAAGGGCAAACGTCATTCTTTTTTAAGAAATGAAGAAATTAAAGTCTGCAAATGATAGATCAATTAGTTTGATTGGTACTCTCGTACGTGATAGATCAATTAGTTTGATTGAAACTCTAGTAAAATTCTAGAATGTGTTATAATCAATAGTAAAATAAGCATCTACAGGGGAGGAATGAACAGAAAAATATGAGATGACTTAAGAATATGTCATAATAGATTAATCTCATTTTCTTTTTTTTGATGGGCTTACTAAGCTAATAGGGTGAGGAAATTTTACACATATTTTACTCAATTTTTACCAAGAAAAGTTGGCCAAGTCTCTCAGGCTATTCTTGTTAAATAAGATAAAGAGTTATAGGCTAAACCAGTAATTCCCAAACGTTTTGGTCCTAATACCCTTTAAACTCTTAAAAGTTACTGGGGACCCCAAGGAGATTTTGTTCATGTAGGTTATATTAGTCAACATTTGCTATATTAGAAATTAAAATGGATAAATTTTAAAATATTAATTTAATTTCATTTAAAATAAACTTATTTTATGTTAAAATAAATAACATATTTTATTAAAAATAACTATATTGTCACCAAAAATTAGTGATAAAAGTGCCATTAGTGTACATATTTTTGCAAATCTCTTTAATGTCTGGCTTAATAGAAGACAACTGGATTCTCATATCTGCTTCTGCATTCAATCTGTTGCTATATGTTGGTTTTGGTTGAAGTATATGAAGAAAATTCAGCCTCAGATAGATATGTAGTGGGAAATTGAGGACTATTTAATATGAAAATAACATCTTAGTATCATTATGAAAATAATTTTTACCTTGAAGACCCCCTGAATGGGACTCTAGGACCCCCAAGGGTCTTTGGACTTCATTTTATGAAGCTCTAGACTGACTGTATTAGTACAGTTAGGTATATTTAGAATTAATTGAATGACTGGACCTAAAGAGCAGTCATTAGGGTTTCAATGTGAACTTAGAAGGCATTCTCTCCTGGAGAGACTAGATATTCCATTCTCCACAATCTTCCAGAGGACCTGATAGTGACTCAGTAATCACATGTTCCAGTTCTTTCAATACATTGGAAGGTAGGTTATCTGAGCCTAAAGATGAACTCAATAAAGACATTTGAATGTGTTCTTATTATCTCCTACTCCCCTTGGCATCAACTCCCTTTTAACCATTTTTATGCTTTGTATCTTATCCAAAGCAAAATCAAGTGTATGTGGCTGTCTTCTCTGCACAGTGTCTATTGTCATGACTGCATCTGCCACACACGGCTGTCTTATTCCTTCTTTGAGCTCTGGTTGAACATTTTTATCAATGATCTGGATGGTGGTGAAGGTAAAATGCTTCTCAGATTTGCAGTTGACATGAAGTTTGGAGGGATGGCTAAAAAGGTGAAAAACAGACTCTAACATACAAAGATCTCAGCAAACTAGAATGTTGGACTGAATACAATGACATGGAAGCTAATAGGAATAAATATATAATCTTACATTTGGGTTCAAAAAATCAACTTTCTAAGTAAAAAGGTGAGGGAAATGTGACTAGATAGTATTTTGTCTGAAAAACATCTAAGGGGATTTTAGCGTACTGCAAACCCAATGGGAATCAATAGTGGGGTGAATAAATCAAGCTAAGAAAGTGGATCAGAGAGGCAGAGCATCCAAGACTACAGAAGTGACCATCCTGCTGTGCTCACCTCTCCTCAGACCACATCTGGCGTGCTACATTCCATTCTCCACAACACATCTTAGGAAGGACATGGGCAATCTGGATAACTTCCAGAGGAAAACAACTAAAATAATAAAGCACTTCAAGCTTGTATTATATAAAGTTCTTTTTGAATAACTTTGAGATACTTAGCCTAGAAAAGAGAAAACTTGGTGGAGGGAGGGGAAGGTGGCTAGCAGGGGTGGGGGGGGAGAAAAGGGGAGGAAGGACATGAGCATTTCTTCAAGTATTAGAAGGGCTGTCCTATGGAAGGTGGATTAAACTCTTGTGTGTGGCTTCAGGTGTCAGAACAATGGGTAGAAGTTGCAGAGAGGTCTGTTTAGGTTTCATATAAAGAAAAGCTTCCTCACAATCAGAGTTCCCCAGAAGTGGAATGGGTTGCTTCAGTGTTACCCCTTTCCCTCCTCATGAGAGATATTATAAAAGGAGGCTCTTTGGGGGGTATAAAGTAGACTAAACGGTCTCTGGGACTGAGATTCTGTGTTTCTGTGATATACTGCTTGCCCCTGCACATAACTGGCCAGTGGTGAAAGGAAGGATGGGGAAGGGACTGGAGAGAGGAAAATAAAAATGAGAAGGTGGGAAAAAGAAAGATTTAAAGGGAAGGATTAAAGGAGAAAGAGGGACAGAGAGAAGACTGAGACAGAGACAGAGAGACAGACTCCTCTATCTGCAAGCCCCAGAGAGTCCATTCCTCACCCCTTTTTCCTCCTGTCACCAAAAGGAGAGGAAATCTATTAAAGGGAGAGATCTTACATGACAAATGCTCTCTCTGTCTTTCTCTGTCTCTGTCTCTCCCTCTCTGTCTCTCTCTTTCCCTCCCCCCTCTCTCCTCCTCTCCTCTCACTTTTCCTCCCAGAGGAGCAGGGTTCCTTGTTAACAAAGTCAAGCTGAATTTGGAAAGGAAAGAAAAGAAGGGAGCACTATCCTCTTTGAAACATGAGGACAGGGTATATTATCCTTTGATAGCAAATTTGGAATCCCACTAATAGAGAATCATTGAACAAAGTGTTTGGCAAGGCTTCTAGGGTGCTGTTGTGAACAGCACTTTTGCTAGAATGTGCACCTCTGCGGTGACACTGATTTGGGCCTTGGAGATGGAATCTCTGAGTCAATTGACTTGAGAGAATGTGTCCTAATTGAGGAAAACCATTGATGTAAACTTAAAATGAGGAGAGCCATGATAAACCAGATATTTTCTGACTCCTTATCTTCTTCATCAGAATGCCAGCTCAGTTCTCAGCATTTACAAAGTATACATAATCAAACCAGGCTTTTGGAAACTTTGTTCTAGGTTTTTCCATATTCTGCCCTCCTCACTTTACTATTTTTTTTTATTTTGTTGGACACCTGAGGTATTGAGAAATTCCTTTTATCTAAAAAAAAAATTATAGCAATTAATTTGGGTTTCTCTTTTCGTTCCTTTGTGTGCATTTTGCTGGTCATGGATTTAAGAGATTACACCGTATCAATTAATATGTGCCCTGTTTCAGGCCTGCCTTCCCAAATGCAAATCTTCTCCTATATAGATTAAACTTCCAAGGTTCCTGTGCTAGTGGAAACATGGGGCTTATTAATGTTTCTCATGATTAAGTTAAATGAACAAAAACTTCTTTCCCTATGATTTCCAAAATTAGAGTTAGAAAGACATCTAAAATATAGACTATACTCCATCGTCATTTTTTCTATAAAAATATGAAGTTATATATATTGGAAAGCCTCAATAACCTGAAAAGGGTAGGTAATAATAGAAAGTCAGAGAATATTTTTTTGTAAAAAAAAAAGGTCACTGACAAAAGATAGGAACAGGCAATTTTCAGTTGAAAAACTCAAAGCTATTTATAGTCATATAAAAAAGCTCTAAATCACTATTGATTAGAGAAATGCAGATTAAAACAACTCTGAGGTACTACCTCACACCTATCAGATTAGCTAATATGGCAGAAAACAAAAATGATAAATTTTGGAAAGGATGTGGGAAAAATGGGACACTAATGCACTTGTGGTGGAGTTGTAAACTGATCCAACCATTCTGGAGAACAATTTGGAACTATGCCCAAAGGGTAATCAAATTGAGCATACCCTTTGATCCAGTAATACCACTGCTAGGTCTATATCCCAAAGAGATCATTAAAAAGGGGAACGGACCTGCATGTACAAAAATGTTTATAGCAACTCTTTTTATGATGGTGAAGAATTGGAAATTGAGGGGATGCCCATTAATTGGGGAATGGCTAAACAAGTTGTGGTATATGAATGTAATAAGAATACTATTGTGCTATAAGAAATGATGGGTAGGCTGATTTCAGAAATACCTTGAAAGATTTACATGACTTGATGCAAAGTGAAGTGAGCAGAACCAGGAGAGCATTGTACAATGATCAACTATGAATGACTTAGCTCTTCTCAGGAATACAATGATCCAAGACAATTTCGAAAGACTCATGATAGAAAATGCTATCCACATCCAGAGAAAGAACTGGTGGAGTCTGAATGAATATTGAAGCATACTATTTTCATTTTCTTTAGTTTGGGTTTTTTTCCATTTTTGTATGCTTCTTTTTTCACAACACAACTAATATCGAAATATGTTTTACACAATTGCACATATATAACCTATAGCAAATTACTTGCCATTTCAGAGAAAAGGGAGGGAGAGGGAGGAGGGAGAAAATTGGGAACTCAAAAAAATTTAATGAATATTAAAAATTGTCTTTACATGTAATTGGAAAAATAAAATACTATTTAAAAAAATAATAAGGGCACCAACCATACCTCAGTAAATCACATAAATTCCTTGACCTTAATGGATCCCTTTCCCAGCTTCTTGCCTAAATCACTAATGATTATCTCTCTGTAAATATATACAAATTCTTCCACCTGGTTCTAAAGTCATTGATAATCTGGCTACAACGTAGCTTTCCAGATTTATTTAATATTACTCTCCTTCATGTACTCTGTTCCAGTCAAACTCACTTATTGGCCATTCCTTTGACACATTCTCTCTCATTTTGTGCCTTTGCTCCAGGTGATCTCTCTGCCTGGAATACCCTCTCTTATTCTCATCTCTAAAAGTCCCCGGTTTTCTGCAAGGCTCAGCTCAAGGCTATAGCCCTTACCTGAAGCCTATTAACACCCCCCCTACCCGCTCTGTTAGTGGTCTGTCCCACTTCAAATTGCTTTGTATTTTACTTATCTGTGTACTAATTGTATCACCAGAAGCAGCAACAGCAGAATTTAGGCCAGGAACTGTTTGTATTTTTGTATCCTCAGCATTTGTTTGTTGAATATATGTATATACAATAGATAATTCATGTTGAATTGATATATAATGCACACAAATAAACATATATTGTTCATATGTGTTATGCATAATTTGAAGTTATTGTCTAAACCTGTGATTTCACTGGTAAAAAACTTAGAGAGAAAACTCCCTCCACCAATAAAGGTCATCAATTGTTCTGCAATAATCCACTCTTATAGTTACCAGTAAACATTGAGAGACTAAGAGACTTTGAGTATCTTATAGCCACAGGTTGTACTGATTCTTGAGGTAGGTTATCCAACACACACCCACTCGAGCACGTGTGCACACACACACACACACCATCTTCTAGAGTACCTCATAATAACATGAAGTTGTTGGTCCTTAATACTTAAATGGGGGATTGTTGGCTTTTCTTTTTAATTGAATGTTATGTCATGAGAAGGTGGGTCTTACTGAGATGAAAAAGCTTTGGGTACAGACTCTAAGTTGGATTGTATGACTTCTCCAAGGATCAGCCAAGCTAAGCAAGTTAAGAAGGAAAGCCTTATCGCCAGGTTGGTTGTCAAAACAAATGTCTGCATTAGCCATGTTCTGAAGAGGTGAGAGAGAGAGAGAGAGAGAGAGAGAGAGAGAGAGAGAGAGAGAGAGCGCACTAGCTTGAGGTGGATAGCATTTTTTCATCATGAGTCCTTTGGAACTCTGGGGGAGGGGAGGGTCCTTGTGTTGATCAGAGTTACTAATTATTTTACATTTGATCATCTTTACAATATTGTTATTACTATATAAGTTGTTCTCTCTATTCTGCTTATTTCACTTTGCATCGATTCACATAAATCTCCCCGCATATTTTTGAAACCAACCCTTTTATCATTTCTTATGGAACAATAGTATTCCATCATGTTTATATATAACAACTTGTTCAGCTGTTCCTCAATTGATGGGCATAACTTCTGTTGGCCACTACAAAAGAGTTGCTATAAATATTTTTGTGTATAAGGGCTCTTTACCCTCTTCTTTGATCTCTTTAGAGGTATAGACCTAGGAAAAGTATTGCTAAGTCAAAGAATATGCAGCTTAATAGCTTTCTGGGCATAGTACCAAATTGCTTTCCAGAAAGGTTGATCTAGTTCACAACTCCACCAACAGTGCATTAATATACCCATTTCCCTACATTTCCTCCTGCATTTAACATTTTATTTTTCTGTCATCTTAACCAGTCTTATGGTTATGAGGTGGTATCTCAAAATTGTTTTAGTTTTTATTTCTCTAATCAATAGTGACAAAGCATTTTTAAATATGGCTATTGATAATTTTGATTTCTTTTTTTAAAATAATGTTGATAATATATATATATGTATTTTTTTAAACATTTGATTTTAAAACTTTGAATTCCAGATTCATTCCCTTCCTCCCTTGTCACCCACCCTTACTGGGAAGATAAGCAATTCAATATAGGTTGTACATGTGTAGCTATGCAAAACATTTCCATAATAGGTATATTGTAAAAGACTGACTATATTTTCCTCCCTCCTATCCTACCTCCCACTTATTCTATTCTCTACTTTGATCCTGTCCCTTTTCAAAAGTGGGTGCTTCCAACTTCCCTCCCCCCCCAGCCTTCCCTCTCTTCCATCATCCCCCCTCTCATTCCCTTCCCCCCTACTCTCCTGTAGGGTGAGATATGCTATTTAGTGTGTATGTCATTCTCTCCCTAAGCCAAATTCACTGAGAATAAGGTTGACCCATTCCCTTTTGCCTCATAGTTTTGATTTCTTCATCTGAAAACTGCCTGTTCACATTCCCTGACCACTTATCAATTGGGTAATGACTCTTATTCATATAAATTTGGCTCAGTTCACTATATATTTGGGAAATAAGACCATTATCATAAAAACTTATTTCAAAGATTTTTCCCAGGTTCCTTCTTTTCTTCTAATTTTAGTTGCATTGATTTGATTTGTGCAATTTTTTTCATCTTTATGCAATCAAAATTATCCATTTTGCCTCTTATGATCCTCTCCATCTCTTGTTTGGTCATGAACTCTTCCCCATTCATATATCTGACAAAAAAATCGCTTCAATCCTCCACTAATTTCTTATAATGTTACTCTTGATGTTTAAATCATATCCCTATTCTAAGTTTGTTATGGTAAGTTGTTGGTTTATACCCTATTTCTGCCAGACTACTTTCCAGTTTTCCCAACAGTTTTTGTCCAATAGTGAGTTCTTGCCCTAGTTGTTCAGATCTTTGGTTTTATCAAATAATCTGTTACTGTGCTCATTTGCTTTTGTATATTGTTTAGCTAATCCATTCCACTAATAAGAAACTCTATTTCTGATACAGTACCAAACTGTTTTGATGATTACCATTTTGTAGTGTAGTTTGAGAGATCTGGCACTGCTAGGTCTCTTTCTTTCTCATTGTTTTTCATTGATTCCCTTGATACTCTTTTTTTTTCTTTTTGGAGGGGGGAAGGTAGGGCAGTTGGAGTTAAGTGACTTGCCCAAGGTCACATGGCTAGTTTTGTGTTAAATATCTGAGGCCAGATTTGAACTCAGCTCCTCCTGACTCCAGGGCCACTGCTCTATTCACTGCTCCACCTAGCCATACCCCCCTTGATATTCTTGATCTTTTTTTCCTCCAGATCAATTTTATTATTTTTCCTTGCTCTATAAAGTAATTCTTTGCTATTTGGCTCAGCCTACCCACAAGCAATTAATATTACTCCAATTATTTAGATCTGTCTTTATTTGTGTGAAGAGTATTCATATAGTTGCTGTGTGTGTCTTGGCAAGTAGACTCACAAGTATTTTATACTGGCTCTAGTTATTTTACAAGAAAATTTTCTAGCATCCTTTCTGGATTTTGTTGGTAACATTCAGACGTATTGACGATTTATGTGGGTTGTTTTATATCTTGCAACTTTGCTGAAGTTATTGATTGTTTTGATTAGGTTTTTTGTTGACTTTCTAGGGTTCTTTAAGTAAACTGTCATGTCATCTGTAAAAAGTGATAGTTTTGTTTCCTTGTTGCCTATTCTTTTTCCTTCCATTTCTGTTTCTTGTCTTATTGCTATAGCCAGCATTTCTACTATGATTCTGAATAATAATGGTGATAATGGATGTCCTTGCTTCACTCCTGATCATATTGGAAAGACTTCTAGTTAGTTTGACTTTTTTAAGTCCTCCACAATCTAACTCAAGCCTACCATCCTAATCTTACTGTGTATTATTCTCCTTCATATATTCCATATTACAGCCAAACTGATCTACTTGCTGTTACCCTCACATGACATTCCATTTCCTGTCCCCATGCCTTTGTAGAATCTGTTTACCATGCCTGAAAAGCACTCCTTCCTTTCTTCTACTTCCTGGAATCCCTAGCATCTAATGTTCACTTCCTATAAGCCTATTCTGATCCCAACAGTTGCTGGAGTTCTCCCCAGCCAACATTACTTTGTACCACTGTGTATGAATGTTGTATTTATTTGTCTATGATAATGTTGATTCCCCCCAGTAGAATGTAAGTTGCTTGAGGTGAGGGACTATTTCATTTTTATCTTTGTATCACCAACACCTTAACAGTGCCAGGCCTACAGCAAGCACTTAATAATTGCTTATTGGGTGACTGAATGATTTGTCCATGGCATTAAGTGGCAGAGTTGAGTATAGTGTCCAGAATGAGAGGTGATAGCCCCAATATATTCTGCCTTGATAAGACCACCTCTGGAGTATTGTCTTTAGTGAATGGCCCTGTGGCCATTGTGGATTTTCCTAAGTTCCATTAACTCCCCATATCCCCACAGATCCAAAACCTACCCATCCTTCAGTATTTTAGTAAAGTCTTACCCTCTTGCACAAAACTTGCCCTATCTAGATCATTCACTGCTTTTCTCTGAACTATAATGACCTTTCACTCATAATCTAGTGTTTAGTTGTTTTATATTCTCTAATTGTTTCATGTATATTAAATCTTGCCTCTCCAAATAGATTTTGTGGATTATTATTTAGCATTTATTAATATTGTTTGAACCTAGCTTTAGGTGGCTAGAAAATAGTCTAACCCTGACCTCACTGCAGAGGTCAGGTTGATCTCAGAGACACTCTTGTGAAGCTAGATGATTGTAATAAATGCTTAGATCCCACCCAGTGTTTGCTTAGGGTTCTCTCAGGTCTTATTTTTTTTTCTGGGTAATTTAATCATTTCATCAATAAGGATAGCATGCTTACTAATAAAAGGATGGTCATTTGACCATCCCTCTCTTAGACCTAAGACTCCTCATGGCAGTGGGCTTATAGTTTATATGCCCTTGGAAGAGTAAGTGTTCCTGAAGGTGTCAATCAATTCTGATTGGTTAACAATGAAAGAATATTATAATGGGAGGTGGACTATATTATAATAAAGGTCTTGTGGGTATATGACTTGGATCACTTAAGTCTTTAAAGACTTGTCAATTTCCATATCATTAGGTCTTGTTTTGAGTCAACCCAAAGTTTGTGTTTTAGTTTCCCCCAAATTGATTGACTTACCTGCTGATATAACACTCAAACTGCCCTTCTCTTGGAGACTACCTACTGCCTACATGAGGCCAATCAAATGTATTTATGCCTTATGTCCTCACAAAGACTTGTACAGGGAGCCACCCCTTTTTCCTCTCTCTCTCTCTCTCTCTCTCTCTCTCTCTCTCTCTCTCTCTCTC
>NW_027187419.1:99290966-99296492 GCF_028583685.1 Petaurus breviceps papuanus
CTCTCTCTCTCTCTCTCTCTCTCTCTCTCTCTCTCTCTCTCTCTCTCTCTCTCTCTCTCTCTCTCTCTCTCTCTCTTCTCTCTCTCTCTCTCCCTTTCCCTCTCTCCTTCTCCCTCTTCCTGAAATGGCCTAATAATTTTCTTTCTAAAACTATTTCAGATTCTGTGGTTTGTTCATGTGAAAAACAATTTCAAGTTCTTTGAGGACAAGGACAATACATCGTATTTCTCTGTATCTTTACTAGAGATTTGTAAAGTTCCAGGCACATAGTAGGTACTTAATAAATACTTATAAACATTTAATAATGCAACTTAACCTACCTAATATTAAAAGTAGGGGTAAGAGGGGGTAGCTAGATGGCACAGTGAATAGAGCACCAGCCCTGGAGTCAGGAGGACCTGAGTTAAAATCTGGCCTCAGACACTTGACACCCTTACTAGCTGTGTGAACTTGGGCAAGTCATTTAACCCCAATTGCCCTCCAAAAAAGAAGCAAAAAGGAAAAAGAAGAAAAGTAGGGGTAAGAGACCAAGGATCACAGCTTTGCCACAGTCATGGCCCCAATATGGGGATTTGACTTGCTTGACTATGTATATTTGTTACAAGGGTTTCTTTTTCTTTTTCAATAGGGGGGCAGGGTGGGATAAAGACAAAATTTAATTTTTGTTCACTGAAAACCCTATTATCCTATGACCCTGATTCCTTCCTCTTTCCTTTCATCATCACTTTATCCAAGTACCAGTGGCTTGGTGATTTCCCTGGATGCCCAGAGTCTTCCCTTCACTGTCTTCTCCTTCTCATACTGCATGCTCAACCAGACTTTTTCCACTCCCAACTAAATAAAAAATGTCTGTCCTATATCAGGTTGTTAACTTATATGACCAAATTAATGTGATATGTTTGATGATAATGTTATTAATAGAACCTTGGGGCAACTAGGTGGTTCAGTAGCTGGAATGCAGGAACTGGAGTCAGAAAGACTTGAATTCAGATTTGGTCTGAGATACTAAACTATGTCAACCTAGGCAAGCCACTTAATCTTTGTGTGCCTCAGTTTCCTAATCTATAAAATGGGAATAATAATAATAGCATCTACCTCTCAGGGTTCTTGTGAGGATCAAGTGAGATAATTACAAAGGACTTAGCACAGTGCCTGGTCCATAGTAAATACTATAGAAATGTTAACTGTTGGCTATTATTAGAATCATGGAATCTCAGGGTTGTTAGGCCATCTAGTCCAATCCACAGCTGAGTAAGAATCCCTTCTCTAATATACCCAATAAATGGTTGTCCAATTTCCACTTGTAAACCTGTATTAATGAGGAACTCTCTACCTCCTAAGGCAGCCTGGTTCACTTTTGGGTCACTTTTTTAATCATTTGAAAACTTTTCCATCTATCAAACTTAAATCTGTTTCTCTGAAGTTCCCATCCATTGATATTAATTATGCCCTCTGAAACCAAGAAGAAGTCATCCTTCTTCTATAAGAAAGCTGTTTAAGTACTTGAAGACAATCACCATGTCACTCCCAAGTTATCACCTAAAGAAACATTCATCCTCAGTTTTGTCAACAGATATTTGCATGACCTAGTCTCTAATTAAACAACAGAATCAGGATGCAGTTGGTCACTAAGCCAGTCCCCTTTCTTTGGAAATCTTCTAGTTTGTCAACATCCTTCTTAAAATGTGAAGCTTGGAGCTCAACACTATAATCCAGATGTGGTCTTCTCAGGGCAGAGAACAGCAAGGCTATCAACTAATCTTATTCATTAACTTGTGTCTCCATTAACATAGCCTAAAATTATATCTGCTTTGGGGGTGTAATGTAATGTCAAGGAAAGGCAACTTCCCAAGGTTCAAAATACCAGCATAGGTGCTCTCCATTTTACTCAGTGACAAACCAAGAACAGAGAAGACCAAAACATGACATCATTCAAAATACAGCATTTACTAAGTGTGATTAAATAATCTCCAAGTACTACCCCACCCCAGGACCTTCCATTCATTCAATCAATTACAAAGTCCCTGTCCTAAATACTACTCCACCCCTAGGCTGTACCTTCATTTAGTCCACCACAAAGCCCCTCTTCTCAAATGGAGATTATTTTCCAATCTAAGTAAAGTACATTCATTTGTTCAACCATAGAACACAAAAAGGTCAGAAGTTCCCCACCCCTGGATCACAATTGAATCTACCCCACAGTTACAACAAGTTTAAACACAGAACTTAATAACCGAATGGAGGTCTTTTCTTCATCTTGACACCAGGCAAGTTCTCAGCAATCCTAGTTCCTGGGGAGACAAGGCTTAGCAAGGCCACAAGATACATTGCCAGTCTCTTCATTGATTCATCCTCTGTCTGCAGATTCATCGCTGTCCTAGAACCCCTGAAAACATTAGCAAAACCCTCTCCCAGGATTTCTGTAAACATACAACAAGAAAATCTTTCTTCAGGGCTTCTGAACCAACAGAAAGGTTCCCAGACCCCTGCAACAACAGCACTGTCCTTCACCAGTGGACAGTATTCACTCTCTGTCTGCAGGACAGTCTCAGTAGCTCTGAACCAACAGAAAGGTTCCCAGACCCCTGCAACAACAGCATTGTCCTTCACCAGTGGGCAGTATTCACTCTGTCTGCAGGACAGTCTCAGGAGCTCTTAGCCAACAGCCAGGTTCCAGGACTTCTTCAACAGGACAATCTTTCACCAGTGGACAAATCTGGCAAAACAACATCAAAACAGACAGACAAAGTACCAGCAAAACAGCCATGTCTCCTCAGTCCTTGGCAGCTCCGGAGGCAGGTCTCAAAAGTCCAGGGCGATTCAAAGTGGCCCTCAGCAATCCTCTCAGTCTCTCTCTGCCTCCACGAGGGTGCTGCTTCCAAAAAGTTCTTCTGCCTCCCTCTTGTGTCTCTCCAAATCTACATCACCAGCTCCTCCCAGTTCAGGACTCTCTTTTCACATCAACAAGTCCATCCCACAGGTGGGATTAACAAGCTCTGGGTTTTAACACAATCAATTTGAAAACCAAGCCAATACAGGGGGATCTTTATATTCCATTACTATCACATTCCACCCCTCCAGGATCCTTGGCCTTACAATCTCAATATAAATGGCCATGGATCCTGGAACAAATAGAGGCACTATGCTTTGTACTCCTTGCCAACTACGCCATAATGTAATGTAATGTCAAGGAAAGGCAACTTCCAAGGTTCAAAATACCAGCATAGGTGCTCTCCATTTTACTCAGTGACAAACCAAGGACAGAGAAGATCAAAACGTGACATCATTCAAAATACAGCATTTACTAAGTGTGATTAAATAATCTCCAAGTACTACCCCACCCCAGGACCTTCCATTCATTCAATCAATTACAATGTTTGAAGAAGTCCTGGAACCTGGCTGTTGGCTAAGAGCTCCTGAGATTGTCCTGCAGACAGAGAGTGAATACTGTCCACTGGTGAAGGACAGTGCTGTTGTTGCAGGGGTCTGGGAACCTTTCTGTTGGTTTAGAAGCCCTGAAGAAGGATTTTCTTGTTGTATGTTTACAGAAATGCTGGGAGAGGGTTTTGCTAATGTTTTCAGGGGTTCTAGGACAGAGATGAATCTGCAGACAGAGGATGAATCAATGAAGAGACTGGCAATGTATCTTGTGGCCTTGCTAAGCCTAGTCTCCCCAGGAACTAAGATTGCAGAGAACTTGCCTGGTGTCAAGATGAAGAAAAGACCTCCATTTGGGTATTAAGTGCTGTGCTTAAACTTGTTGTAACTGTGGGGTAGATTCAATTGTGATCCAGGGGTGGGGAATTTTTGACCTTTTTGTGTTCTATGGTTGAACAAATGAATGTACTACTTATGTTTGGAAACTAATCTCCATTTGAGAAGAGGGGTTTTGTGATGGACTAAATGAAGGTACAGCCTAGGGGTGGAGTAGTATTTAGAACAGGGACTTTGTAATTGATTGAATGAATGGAAGGTCCTGGGGTGGGATAGTACTTGGAGATTATTTAATCACCCTTAGTAAATGCTGTATTTTGAATGATGTCATATTTTGACCTTCTCTGTTCTTAATTTGTCACTGAATAAAATGGAGAGCACCTATGCTGGTATTTTGAACCTTGGGAAGTTGCCTTTGCTTGGCATTACATTACAGGGGGCTGTCACACTATTGATTTATATTAAGATTTCAATTAATTAAAATGCCCAGATTTTTTTTTCACCACACAAACTGTTCTCTTACCAAGAACTCTCCCATCTTGTACTATTGAAATTAGTTCTTGGAACCAAAGTGAAAGAATTCTAACTTCTATTAAATAGCATATTCTTTCATTCAACCCAGTGATCTAGGCTGTCAAGTTCCCTTATCCAGCATGTTATCTTACCTCTCAGCTTTGTGTCATTTACTGATCTGATGTGTATGGCAACTGCACCTTCATCCAAGTCATTGATAAAAATGCTGACCCAAACAAGGCTAGATCAGTTCTCTGAGACATTTCTCTAGAGACCTCCCTCTAGGACCATATGAACTGAATAATGACTACTCTTTGAGGCTAGTCATTCAACCAGTTCTAAATCTATTGAATTATACAATCATATAACCCATATCTCTGTATCTCATCCATGAGAATGGCATGGAAGACTGTCAGATGTTTTCCTGAAATCCAAATATACTATCCATGGCATTCTCCAGCTCCAGTAACCTGTCAGATGAGAAAGTGAAACTGTCTGGTGTCAAGACCATAGATTTAAACTGAAGGAACTAGTCCAGCTCCCCTACTTTACAGATGAGTAATTAAATGATTTGCCCAAAGTTCCAAAGATAAAGACTAGGGAATTGGGATTCAAACCCAAGCCCTCTGACTCCACATCCAGTTTGCACTTACCCGCACAGTTTTTCATGATCCCATTTGATGAAAACAAGATGATTCACAGGAATTGCCACTTCCCTTTCTAAATGCTCACAAATATCCCTTTAATAGTACAGTATGTTCTAGAATTTTGCCAGGAACTAACTTAACCTGAAGCCCCACCCTCTTCCTTCATTAGAAAGCTTAGTCTTTTTGCCTGTCCCCAGTCCTCCTCTCTTGTTAATGACAGCTTTTTAGAGATCACTGACAGTGATTCATCACTCATATCCTCCAGTTCTTTCAGTGCCCTGCTATGTCCAGACCTGGTGGCTTGAATTACTTGAGAACAATGCTTGATGCTCTATTACCACCTCTTCATTTATCTTGAATTTCATGTACTTGTTAACAATTTTTTTTGTTCTTTTTCCCTAGTTCAAAGATCATTCTCCTTGACAGACAAAAGAGAAATAATCAGGGTGGCTAGGTGGCACAGTGAGTAAAGTGCCAGCCTGGAGTCAGGAGGACCCAAGTTCCGTTGCGGCCTCAGACACTTAACATCCACACAAAAAAAACTAGGTGTGTAACCTTGGGCAAGTTACTTAACCCCAATTGCCCTCCAAAAAGGAGAGAGGGAAAGAGAGAGAGAGAGAGAGAGAGAGAGAGAGAGAGAGAGAGAGAGAGA
>NW_027187419.1:99296502-99389434 GCF_028583685.1 Petaurus breviceps papuanus
AGAGAGAGAGAGAGAGAGAGAGAGAGAGAGAGAGAGAGAGAATCTAGCATTTGATTTCATTGCTGCATATCATCCTCCACATTTTTCATGTATTTATTTCTCTGCTTTCAAATGGGGAGCACTTCTCTTGCAAGCTTTTCATGTTAATAAGTACCATCTACATGCACAATACTTTAATCCAATGTCTCTATGCTAATTTCTGGTTCCAGGATAAGGAGATATTTGGGGACAGGTCTCAGATCATGTCATGTAGATGACTGCCCACAGATGTAGTAGGTTCATCCTAACTCTACCTCCTCCCCCTAGTCCTTCCCTCTTGCTCTTGAAGATTTCAGATGGACCTCAGAGTATAGCTTCAATCCTGTAGGCTAGTGTTTCTAGACATTTTATATGCTTTAAGCATAATCACAGCCTCCTCACTGGGTTTTCTTTGGTTTAAAATTTCCAGCTCTTTGGTTTAAAAAAAAATTAAAACCAATTCTTTGGTTTTAAAATTCCATAAGAATTTGTGAAAAAATAGTAATTCCTTTAAAACAAACATTTCTCCAGTTGTCTTTTCCCTACCCAACCAATCTACCACCTCTCATATGTAGCCCTCTCTTCTTTGTAAATCTCCCCTCTAATCCTGCCAACCCTCCTTTTAAGAGACAGGGTCCTTCAAACTTAGTATTTTGAGAATGGAAGCATTTTAAAGGAGAAAAGTCCTAAATTAAGGTGTATTTAAAAGATCATTTTCATTAACACACTGTAGGTGGTATGGGCTGTCTAATCTATTTGTCTTTGATTATTTAGGAAACAGGATACCAGAATCAGTTCTGAAATCCCATTCTTATTAAATACTAGGTATTGCTTCAGCATCTCCCACCTTTTTTTGCCCAATATCTAGCTTTTATTTTGTCTCGGTTTACATGTCCTTCTGCTGGAATAAGAAAACTCTAATAGTAGATCTTGGTTTTGATGGTGAGTCCTAAACTTGAGGTGGCAAAGTTTGCTGCTAAGGTATATGTAGTAGTACCCAATGTTGGTATCACTTCATCTGCCTCTGAATTTCTGGCTGATTGCTCTGTGATTTCTTATTTGTTGTTCATGGAACAATAAAGCTTCCAATGAAAAAAGGAATCAGAGCAAAGGAGATGGATATTGAAAGACCATAATATTATGGGGTGGGATGGATGATAAGTAATTCTAAAAGGAGCTAGTTGTATAATTTATTTCAGCATAGCATCTAAGCATCATGATCATAGGGTCTGGGGAAAGCCAAAGGATTGATTTTGCAGAAAATATTTGTTGTTTTAATTACAGAATCATATGGGTCTTTTGGCAACCAGCAGATGCCAAAACAGACTTTAAGCACCATCTTGAGAAACTTGTGATTTGCTTAGTGTGCTTGTAATTTAAAGCATATGGCTTCACATTCAATGGCAGTGTCCAAAATGGAGACATTAGTCATGAATCACCCCACTGGAGAAAACGCATTGCTTCTGTAACAAGTCTTTTCAAACTGTGTATTCAAATGGTTCTGTTTAGGGGTATAAACAAAAATCAGCTCTCCCCATTTTAGCAGCATGTTACTGGGATGCACATGGCATCAAAGAGCCTTGCAAACAAATTTCCCCAGTAATCTATGGCTTTTGGCAGTATGGGCCGCCTCCATCTGAGTAAACAAAGCAATTTGGTGACTGAAACGTGGGCTCCGAGGTGAGCAGAAAGTCTAGAAGCATATTTTCTCTTTCAACAACTTTTCCTTCCTTCACCCTCTCTCTCATTCAGTTCTTCAAAGTACAACCAAAATTCAAGGATGGCAAGACCATTTCGGACCACAGAACTGTCAGTGCCTTGGCCTATAGTTGCTCCTCATGTGGGAAGCTGCTGCTTCTTTTAACTGGAACACTGTGGCTTCTATAAATATGGTCTTTCTGCTCAAGAAGGTCTAAGCTATTCATGACAGAGGCTATCATTGCAATTCTGTCTCTATGCCTTACAGACTGTGTAACATGATAGTCCAATGGAAAGAGAGATGGAATGGAAAGAAATTTGGGGCCTGTCACTTAGTAATTAAATAACTTGAACTGATTAAAACTAATAACAACAACAAACAATAATAACAGCTAACATTTCAGTTTTGCAAAGCACTTTACAAATATGATCACTTTCTATCCTCATAAAAAACCTAGGAGATAGGTACTATTATTTTTCCCATTTTACAGATGAGGAACTAAGGCACATAAATAACCTGTCTGTGGTCACATAGCTAGTAAATGTGAGACTGAATTTTAACTCAGGTCTTCCTGACTCATGGACTAAACACTCTATCTACTGTGCCACCTCGCTTCCAAGAGGACCAGGTCTTTAACTTCTCTGGGTCTCAGTTCCTCGTCTATAAGGTGAAGAGGACTGGTCAATCTTGAAGGTCCTTACCGTCTATGAGGCTATTGTCCTGTGATACCTATGATTCAGAATAAGCCATTCTATCACTGATGATTTAGATTTAGAGCTGGAAGGGGTCCCAAAAGCCATCTGGTACAACCCCATTTTACAGATGGGAAAACTGAGGCCCATGAGATTGGTTGACTTTCCCAGTATGACATACTTGTAAGGGGCAGATCTGGAACTCAAACCCAGGCTCTCCGATCCTAGGATCAGCACTCTTTCTCTTGCACCATGTTGCCTCCCAACGATGACTGTATTGGCCAGCCTATTACTATTGTTTCCCAGCAATAGCTATTAGCTACTCAGTTAGTATGCCCGTCCTCATTGCCTTCATTTCTTCTACTCACAGTGCCTTCAGCTCACTGTGCAAGACCTCTTGCTATCCAGCTGTCATCATTTACTACATACATTTAGCCCAGTGTCACTGGATTCTAGCAAAGAGTTCTTTAATAAATAGTGAACTCACTGTTGTTCACGGTTTCATAGTCAGAGATTACATTTTCCTACTTAATAGAAAAGTTTGGTCCCCAGATAACAAACTACTCAGGAGCTGACAGTGGCATCATGAGGAAATTGAGGACAGTCCCTTCTTTTTGGATCATAAAGTCTGGTATTGTGTTGGAGTCACATTCTGAGTTGCTTCCACAAAGCATGTGCTGCCTTTCTTGATTGGAGTTCCTAATGGATTTTAAATGAGAGAATTTTGAATGAAAGTAAAAAAAAACAAGTTGGTATTTGTAAATTGTGCAATTCTTCAAACATTTATCTGGGACAAAGTATTTGCTGAATTGGTACGAATGGATGTGCAAAACATTTTGAAGGAAAAATTGATTGGATTTGGCGACTAAGTAGATATAAAAGATAAAAGGAGGTAAGTCAAAGATGATTGCAAAGATGTCAAATCTATGGGACTGAAAAGCATGTTTATAATTATTTAAAGGTAGGAATGATGCAATTTTTTATCTTTGTATCCCAAGTGCCTAGTAGGGTAGATGTACATAGTAGGTACTAAACATCATTTGTTGAATTGACTGCCAAAAGTAGTGGAAACACAGCATAAGGTGACATCCAAGAGTAGTTTTCAAAGTAAGCTTTAGCTCAGTGCTCCATGCACTAGAAAAAAATATCCACCCATTGGGTAAATGGGATGAAGGTGATAGGCATCCATATGGAAAATAATTAGAGGAGCCAAGGATCAGAGGATCAGAGATAGAGAGTTGGAAGGAAATGCATATCCATTTATAGCCCTCCTACTTCTGAGGCAGGAGGCCCTTGATTTTCACCTTGAGTAATTGATGCTCAGGGTTGTAGCCCTGACAACAGGAATTTGCACCAAATAACAGTGTTTCTGCTTTGTCAGCATCTTGGTCAATGACAGGCACCAATTCAATTCAACAAACATTGATAAAATGCTTACTGTATGTAGTATACCAGGCTGGGTAACAAAGATGAAAAATAGCACCGCCCCTGCCTTAAGGGGCTTACAATTTAGTAGTGCCTTCCCCCCCAGTTCAATAACTTGGGGTCATTTTTGACTTATGCCTCTATCAGGGGTTCTTAACTTTTTTTGAGTGTGTGTGATGGATCCCTTTGGCAGTGTGGCAGCCATTGCTCTCTTAGGCATAGCCAACGAGGGCAGAGTGAACAGGGCTTTGCTCAGGGCACCAGAATTTATATGGTGCTGACAGCACTTGAGATTTTTAGTGGTATACAAACTGCAAGCTTATCCCTTAATTAGCAGTAATCATTAGTTAAAATAAGAAACTACCAGATGGTCTACTTCCTTCCAGTAGGGCAGCACCTCAAATATGCTCCTCCCACCCCTTTGTGGTAGTCTCACCAGCAGTACATTGGAGGGCATGTTTTGTTCACTGGCTCCGGGTGCAGTTTTCGCTACTTGCCTTAGGCACAAAAATTGCTAGTTACTGCTCTGCTTTTAAGATCTTTCTTTTGGGAGATCTTAATGATCTGTTGATATTGTCTCATTTATCTTTACAATTTCCCCCTGAGATAAACAGGGGTTGGGCATTATTAGTAACTGCCAGATTTGATGAGGACCAAATCTTTGAGGCATAGAGAAGTTGGGTATCTTTCCTCAGGACATGCAAAAGACCAGTGGTAACAGTTTGCATTCCAGTCTTCTCTTGGATGATATCTAAGAGATTTTTTTTTTTTTTACTTTTATGGTGTGAAGAAACCTGGGCAAGCTTTTTAAAGAGCAGGCTAATTTGTGTAGAAGTTTTAAGATGTTCAGAAAAACAAAGGTTTGAACAGGGGTTTTTAACCTGGAGTCTGTGAACTTATTTTAAAATATTTTTATAACTGTATTTCAATATAATTAGTTTCCTTTGCAATACTGTGCGTTTTATTTTATGCATGTAAAAACATTATTCTGAGAAGGGATCCATAGGTTTGATCAGATCACCAAAGGCGTCTGTGATCCAGCCCCTTCCAGAAACTGTTACAAGATGAGGGAGCCACTTATACTTCAGGGAGGGGGATATGTGAATGATTTCAAAGAGAATGAGGGATTTCAGAATGAACTTCTGGGAGCAGCAACATTATGTAAAACACAATGGGAATGCTTTTCCATTTCAAGAAAATAGCTCAGTACCATGAGACAGGGAGATAGAAATGCCTGGTGTTTTATAGAATATTTCCATACAGTGGATAGATTGATAAATACATGCATACATATATACATACATATGTACTACTTGATAGATACTTTTATATAATACTTTTAGACAGATTAATAGATAAATAGGTAATGCTGATAGGTAGATAACACTGATAGTTATATAGATATAAAATCTCATTGGATCTTCACAACCTTATGAAATGTTGGGCAGATATTATCCCAATGTTTCAGATAATAAATAATAGTACATTTATATAGTGCCTTGTAATTTACAGAAAACTTTCCTCACAGTAACCCTGGGAGGTTAGTATTACAAATACTATTAGCCTGTTTTATACATTAGAAAACTGAGCCTCAGATAGGTTAAATAGTTTTCCCAGGGCCACCCATCTAGGACTTCTTTTTTTGTTTTATTCAGTGATTTTTTTTCAGTCATCTCCACTCTTCATGACCCCATTTGGGGTTTTCTTGTAGAGATACTGAAATAGTTTGCCATTTCCTTCTTCACTTGTAAAATGTTACTAATGAGGAAACTGAGGCAAACAGGGTTAAGTGATTTATCCAGGGTCACACAGCTAGTAAGTGTCTGAGGTAGATTTGAACTCAGAAGATGAGTCTTCCTAATTTCAGGCCCAGCATTCTATCCACTGGGTCACCTGGGCCTCTACTTGACACCAGAGTTTCTATTTCCAATTCTTTCCAAGTCTGCCATGAGGGCTCTATAAGCACTCTAGTACTTGAAGCTCAGGAAAGAAAACCACCTATGTCCTTGGAGAGACAAATTAAGAAGAGTTACGACTAAGAAATTTAGGGCTGTATCAAGAAAGTGATTGGTACCTATCATTCATCTTTGTATCCCCATAGTCCCTAACACACAGTTGTACATAATAGACAATAAATAAACACTCAGCTTCCGGTTGAAAGGGAGATCACACACACACACACACACACACAGCCAGACAGAGAGAAAGAGACAGAAAGAGAAAAAGGTAGGGAGAGACAGAGACAGAAATAAGAAATATACATAGAGATAGAGGGAGAGGGAGGAGACAAAGACAGAGAGAAAGAGACATAGAGAAAGAGAGTGAGAGACAGAGAGGGAAAGAGAGAAGGAGAGAGAGGAGAGGGGGAAGAGAGACAAAGAGAAAGAGACATAGAGAGAGTGAGAGACAGAGAGGGAAAGAGAGGAGAGGGGGAAGAGAGAGACAAAGAAAGACACACAGAGACAGAGAAATCATGGGAACAAGTTAAAATAAATGGAGTTGGAAAGCAATGCAAAGGTCTTGGACATTACCAGAGGTAGGCAGAAAAATACCAGCTTTTATCTAGGTACAAAGTTAAACCAAGTCTATGATAGTTAAATCATAAAAACAGTACTTAATCTCTATTTAGACATTGTGTTTCTCTTAACCCTTGTTCTATATCATTTATTATATTGCTTATAAGAAGAAAGCAAAAGTAAGACTGTAGGTATTGTTTTCTTAATGAATGATTCTGTTATTGACAAGTTAGCCTTAAGGGAGAGGGCATGGTGGTCCTCTTAGGACCCATGCCTGACTACAGCCCATCCCTGTCCATTGGACCCGAGCACTCAAGTCTCTTCACCTGGTGTCAGTTGTCCAGAGTGCAAAGTGTATCACCTAGAAGGAGTTAACTCACTTCCATGGGGTGAGCTTTGCATCTCCTATCCTATTTTGTGGTAGAAAAAACATGGCACAGGAGGTTTAAATATATTTACATGAATGTTCTAAACTGTTTCTCAAACAATGATCTAAATTTGTTTATGTTTTACTGAAGTAAAAACTCAAAGCTTTTTGAAGTCAGTCTTTCCAAATGGTCATAGACATTGTCTCCAAATCTCCTTTATTAGCTTTGGGTAATTTAAATTTTGTGAGGAGGAGAGTAATGTCATTAGTGACACTTTGGTTTTCCATCTTTTAAAAATAAACAGATGGATTTCAGGAGAATTTTAATAGTTATCTTCCTGATTCAGTTAAGTGCTGGGTGCAAAGACTAGTAAGAACATTAGGTTAGTTTGGGATGTTATGGGTTTTATTGTTAATTTGCTTGGTACCTTTCTTTCGCTTCAAATCTCTTGCCTCAATTTCTCTTTTTGAAAGACAGTGAAAGTCCTCCACAAGTACCTACCTTGCAGAAGAGTAATAACTGGGAATCTCTTCACCTGATGCAAAACCAATGGAGAGTCTTTCCCCCAAGCAAAAGGAAGAACAACCTGGGGGAGGGAGATCAAGATGAGATGGAAGGATGTTTCATGATCCTGGATGCTCCACAGATAGAAGTGGGAGAGGGAAATGCTTCCCTACTCAAGGGAGAGGAAAATGCTTCCTTAAAACAGTGTGAGGGCACTTCAAGGTCAAAATCTTTCTGAATAGAGGCCAGGCTGATTCAAAAAGGGGGTGGACTTTTGTGGACTTCAGAGGGCTAAACTTCTTCAAGGGAAAGGAGCTTTTCTTGAGCAGGAGCAATGTCCCAGGAGGCAAAGGTCTTCAGTGCCTCAGAAATGTCAGGAATGAAGTATTCCTTAGTCATTGAGAGAAGAGGGATTTAACTAACCAGGCCAATGCCCAGACATATAACAAGGCCAAAGCATGAACAGAACGAGGTCCCTGGGCCTCCATCATCTTCCCCTGGAAACTGCCTTCCTCCTCCATCCTTTTCCCCTTCCCAAACATTCATAGGCACAAGTCAGCTAAGGACTTTGTGTAGGGAAAAATATACATCTTCCACTCCCACAATCATAAAGTCATAGATTTAGAGCTAGAAGAAGCCTCAAATGTCATCTGGTCTAACCCTCTCATTTTACAGTGAGGAAATTAAGGCCTTGGGAGGTTAAATCAGTCAATCAAGTGCTGAAGATACAAAGAAAAGCCAAAGACAGTCCCTGCTCTCAACAAGCTTAGAGTCTAATGAAAGAGACAAGATACAAAGAACCATATAAACAAATCACATACAGGATAAGTTAGACATAGTCAACAGAGGGAAGGCACTAGAATTAAGAAGGATTGGGAAATTCTTCCTCGAGAAGGTGGTATTTTAGATGGGAATTGAAGGAAGCAATGAGGCAGAGATGAGGAAGGCATTCCAGGCATGGGGAACAGTCAGTGAAAATGCCCAAATCTGGATGGAGTGTCTTGTTTAAGGAACAACAAGGAAGTCAGTGTTATTGGATCTCAGGGTATAAGGTATAAGAAGACAGGAGAAATGGCAGGAGGAAGTCATGAAGGGCTTTGAACACCAAACTGAAGATTTTATATTTCTTTTCTTGGAGGTGATATGTCAACATGTGGAACAAAACCCCAACCACCCCACCCTAGATATAGCTCTGCTTCCTTACTATAGTTTATAGGGGTGTATGGGGTGTTTAGAAGGACTAGCTCCTTTGGTGGTTTGCTGAGCCCTTTTCAGGCCTGCTCATCCACTTCTGGTGTCCACCTGATTCACCCAATTCTCATCTGTGGCTCCAAGAAGCTGTAGCATGCACAGTGGACACACCCCAGTAAAACTGTCTTGACAGATGGGCTAAACCTCAAGCCCATTAATGACTTAGTGGTATGTCTACCCCAAGTATGTGAAGACTTTCCATGGCAGAATGGGCATATAAGAACAATTTGTGCCAATGGTCATGAAAGTGACTAAAGCAGGGCAATGGGGAGGCTAGGTAGCATAGCAAGTAAGAGCACCGGCCGCAGTGTCAGGATGACCTGGGGATCGAATCTGGGCTCAGACACTTAGCACCCACCCAGAAACACCTGGCCGTGTAACCTTGAGCAAGTTACTTAACCCCAACTGCTTTAAAAAAAAAAAGAAAAGAAAAGAAAGGGCAGACAACAATATATGAGCTTTCATATTTTCAGATGTATGTATAAATTATAAAAAAACTTTTTCATTAATAATCTACCTTGTTTGTAAATGTAGCTATGAAATAAATTCTAAAGAGACTATGCAAGGAAGAAAAGAGATCTATAAACACACAGCAAAAAATGTATTTAAATAATAAGCAACTAATATCTTTCCTTCCCCACCATTCCTTCTTCATAACCATGATGTGAATTTTATATACTCTCACATAAAATCTACATGTGCTTTCCCTTGTCGTGGCACAGGAAAACTAAAGTATGGCCGTTAGTTTCTTATTGTTTAAAATTTCTTTAATAAAAACACATTTGGACCCCTTGGAATCAGCCACCTGTCAGAGAAGACACAAAATTATCCTCAGGCCTCTCTATCTGCCCTGACTGACTTTTGGAAGGGCTCAAATGCATTTCTTCCTTCCACTACCAGATTTACACGAAGCTAACCACTGCTCTGAAAGACAGATATGCAAATCTGGGTGAAACTGGAAGCATTCCAAGGATCATAAATAAATGTTAATCATATAAGGAAAACAACAAGGAAGATTTTTGTTTTCTACCAAAATCTCCTCCCCAGACTGTTAACAATGCTACATGGGGCCTGATCGATATATTAGCGCTTGAGAACCAAAGTCCTTTGGAATAAATTAGTCTGGCAGGAAAGAAATAAACAAAGAACAAATTAACATGTTTTTAGACATTGCTTAAATTTTCATGAATGTAGACCTTGAGATGGTATGATGAGTTCCCAGGAGTCCCCGCTAATATTTGGCTGTAATTAAGAGTTGCCCTTTCATGTTTTATCTGATGTAGGTGGGAAATCACCAACATGCTTGCTGTGTTCCTTCCTCATGCTTCCTAACAAATGCCTCTGTTTACTTCATTAATAATAAATAAAAGCCTCATAAGTAGTCTTATTACCCCGTCATACTTCACTCTTCTTGTATCTCCAGCTCAGATTTGCCACATTTCAGGATTCTAAGCTAGTGAGACACTACAACAGACATTCCTTAGTAACCCACAGACATTAAATTTTCAGGGACTAGAATAGACTTCACAACTATTGCTATTGTTCCCTATGTGTCTGCATGGGCAGGATGGAATTGGGTTTTGTTATTTCAGCTGTTAAGACTGAGCCTGCCCAAGGACTTCTGGTAAGGATTTTTGGGTAGTTCTTACCAGGACTACCCAATATATCAAGGTCTTGAGTTTGAAGGCTAAGAGAGAATTTCAGGAACAAAGACCAAGTAGGCACCTGAGGAAGAGGGACACTTAGATTCAGTGGCCTCTGAAGTAAGAGGGTTGGAATTGATGGCCTCTGAAGTAACTTATAGTTCTAAATTTATAATTCTATGAATTGAACCACAACTTTATCAAGTCAGTACTCAGCATAACCTTTTTATAGAGGAAAACCAGAAGCAATGATATCCAAGATCCTGCTAAGAGGGCTAAGCCCTCTTCCAAGGTCCATTTCCTACTATTGGGCAGGCCTATAGTACTCTTAAATCTTTTCTCATGAAGAAAAGTTTGGGTCTTTTTTTTTCACTATTTATTTTCTTACATAAAATTTCCTATGACCCTTGAAGAACAAAGTGAAAGACATCCATTTTAAATTCTCCTATAAATTACAGACAATCTCTCAAAGGAGGCATTTGGGAAAGGATATTCTTCCTGTTTGCCATCAACCTGGAAGTAATATATTTAATGTATTTAGAACTACATCATGGAATTTGGTTGAACCATTTTTTACTTACTTTTAGTGCTAGGTGTAGGGAGAAATTTTTAATAACCTTAGGAAGTTAAGTACTTTTAAAGATAATAGCTTTTAGACTAAAATAACTTTTTCAAACAGTACTATTTCATAATCACAGCTTAGTGTTAGCAGCTACCTAAAATACATGTTTTGACATAACCATCTTCTTGCTGATATGGACAAATATATCCAAGGAGAAAAACATATGTAGGAATACACTGAAAATGACATCAAATTACTGGGGGGAGGGGGGAAATTTACAGAAATTGTTATACATTTCTCTTTATTTATATAAAGGTCATTTTTTAAAAATGCATGTTTTGGTGTGTTTGCAGTAATCACCTTCTGAAGTAGATAAACTATAATTGGCACATTTCTAGTGCAGATGGGCTTAAGTGTGCCATATTCTCAATATTCAAAAATACTATATGGTATACTGACCTAAAGTTGTTGATTGACCCTAAGGATGGCAAAATTTAGCAAAATATTTCAGGGGAGGCAGTTTGTTCCATAATTGCTAGGTTCTAATGAATATTAAGCTTTCAATGAACAATAGGCCAAATTACTTTTTTTGTAGGACTTTTTCATAATGTGTTAATGATATTGTTGTGAAATGTCTAGTCAAAGCAACATTCTATGGGTTATGCCTCTATGTCAAAGTTGCCATTTACTTGTTTTTCAGTAAAGAGGGGTTAAAGGTAACTGACCCAAGCAAACTCCTGGGCTCAAGGACCAGAGGGTGCCATATAGTCTCTTTGAATCATAAAGAGTGAGATTTTTAACCCAAAGTGTTTTCAAGCTTCTTTAACCTTCTTAAAATATCCAGTTTATCACCTGCTAAAAAGTAAGGTAAATTCATCACAATTACAATGGATAAAAAAAGGGCAATTTACCCCTCACTTTATAATTAGAGGGCAATAACTAGATAAAAAAAACCAGGCTAGTCTGTTTCAACTATGAAATACATCAGCTTATTTTATATATCATATATGCATATACATATATGTGTATTTGGGGTTTTCTTTGCAAAGTTACTGGAGTGGTTTGCCATTTCCTTGTCTACCTCATTTTACAATAAGGAACTGAGGCAAACAGGGTTAAGTAACTTGCCCAGAATCATATAGCTAATAACTGTCTGTGTTTGGATTTGAACTGATGAAAATTAGTCTTCCTAATTCCAAGTCTGGTGCTCTATCCATTGCAACAAGTATACATATGTACATGTTTGAGTATACATCTCTATATAGACACACATGTATGTATGTGTGTATATACACATATGTCTGTATACATGCACATCAAGAGAGAGAATTCAAAGTTGCTTAGACACTTAAGAGATAAAACAGAATGAATATATTTAGCTAATGACTGGGATAGTTTGTTTAAATAATTTTTTAAAGACATGTTCAAGGTCAAGGGAAAAGATCGAATGCATTTTCAATGTTCTTCCCTGCCTTCTGACCTCAGCTGAAAGTGCTATCACCCTTCTCATAAAACTTTAGAGTACTTTGCCTGGAACTCTCGTTTACTTTATCAATTCCATCTTGTATCATACTTATTGTGTACAAGTCATTCACTCTCTGTCAGACTGGTCTCCTTGAAGGCAAGAACTATGTCATTTTTCATCTTTGCTTCTCTACTCCCTAGAAGAGTGCCTTGTTCATGGTAGATGCATAATAATTTTTAACATTGAGTATAATTTCAGAGCTGATATGCTATGACTTCTCAAAAATGGATGTCCATTGTGGTTTGCTTGCTTTTGTTATTTGGAGACAAATGATAGGCCAACTTTTTTTAATCTTTTCTTTTTGATAACTTTTTTTTTACACCAGTCATTTCCCCAGCTAGGTGGCTCAGTGGATAGAGCCAGGAAGACTCATCTTCCTGAGTTCAAATCTGGCTTCCAATACTTAACTAGCTATGTGACCCTAGGCAAGTCACTTAACCCTGTTTGCCTCAGTTTTCTCAGCTGTAAAAAGAGCTGGAGAAATAAATGGCAAACTACTCTAGTTTCTCTGCCAAGAAAACCCCAAATAAGGTCACGAAGAGTCAGACACAACTGAAAAAAAGTGACTGAACATTTCCCCATATAAGACCTCTATCTCATTGAACCCTCTCTCTCTTGCAACAAAGAAAAGCAGTTATTTAAAATCGCCTGACAAAGGGAAAATATCCATCAGAAATATAGCAGTCTACACTTGTAGTCCCCCACCTTTGTACTGAGAGGTCATAAGTTCATAGGATCATAGATCTGGTGTTTTCTATTATCTGTTCTCTAGGAGCAAAAGTGGTCATTATAATTAAGCTGAATAAGAATTATATACATTTTTATGTGACAAGAGAAAAACATCAACAATCAGATCCTGAAATACTATCAGAAACAGTTGGACTAGATGGGAGAGCTGGCAACCTTTTAAGAAAGAAGAACTGTTTTTGTGCTTGTCTTTGAATAGAACTTTTTAGAACCATATTAACAACAATTAATTTTCCCATTAACATCAGGGATGTCCCCATCCTTGGAATCCATTCCATCCTTATAATCCTTCTTTCAGAATCCTTACCTTCTTTCAACACTCAATTGCACAGAAGAAGAAGAAGAAGCCAATAGTTGTCACTTTCTAAACAAGATTATATATAAGAATCCTTTTAGTTTTCTTCTGGACAGCCACTAAATTTAGATGTAGAATTTGTAGCCCTTGCATATATGACCTGAGGTGCTGAATAGGCACCTGACATAGGACTTAGTCTTTTTTATAAAAACCACCTTAGAAATTGAGCATTTTGTTTTATTATTTTAGGATCATAATTTTTAAAATGATCAAACGAAATATGACATAACTAGAGCTGACTGATTTTCCTTTTTTATCTTAGATCATATCTTTAAGTTTAAAGAGAGCCCAGATTTGTTATTAATTATGAGTCCCATTGCATGATACAGGTGCTTTATGTATTGGGATTATTGTATAATATATATAAGTTAACTGACTATACATACTGAAATTACCAGGACAAAAATTTAAGTAAAGGACCAGTGCAACTAATTGTATGTAACCGAAATTCATAGATTCGGTCTCCGTTTTTTTTCTTTATCTACTGGAATGTTCGCGTTTGTTGATAATTGGTAAATTCACAATAAAAAGAAAAATTAAATTAAAACAAAAAATGAAACACTGATGCCCAAACAAGAATCTATACAGATTATTGAGCCCAGTGGAGTAAGAGACTGAAATTGGGTCAAGAGAAGAGTAATACCCCATTCCTTTACTCCTGTCTATTCCCCAGAGGGAAAACTATTAAACAATAGAGAAGTCCACATTGGGAACCAAGCACTACAGAATCCAAACTCTGCAAGGTGTTTTTTCCAAGAAGGGGATTTGAGCTCCATGACTTAAAAAAAAATGCCAGCCTCAGCAGAGTTCACTTATCAGCAATGAGCAGCTTTTCCCCCCCCAGTCCAGATGGTACATAGAGCCAAGCCAGGCAGAGACCCTTAGTCTCCTGCTGCCTTTTTATGCTGGCCCTTGATTGCTAATGACCCCCAGCTGGACTAGCTCCCTGACCCATTTAACCCCTCTCGGCTGGACCTCTCCAGCTCCTGCAGGGAGAGGAGAGGTATGAAAGTCGGGGGTGGAATGATGCCAAATCATCCAGGGCTGTCACCCCTAGGTCTGAGACAATGAAGTATATCTCAGCAGCATCACCAAAGGTCTTTCTGAACCATCCAATGGAGAACACATGTTAATCCATTTTTCTGTAATAAATTCAACCTGATAAATATGACCAGATTTTCTTACTGTCACCATTTTATACAGATTGAAGCTAAGACAAAGTGGTTCACTAAAGATATTTCCTTCAGGTTCATGGGGTGGAGAGCACCAATATAACACCCAGAAATAAATTTTTGTTAGTTTGAAAATTTTAAACTAACCTTTGCCAAAGCTACTAGACAGATATAGTAGAATGCATGACGAAAAGTCAGAATAAATGCAGCATAAGAGAAGAAGACAATTTCCTGAGCAGATTCTGTAATAGGGTATATCACATAGGAGATGCCTTCATTTGCAGATGCATCTCTAACAGTTTTATATATTTTTTTTTCTTGATGATGCTATTTTGGGTTCTTTTTTATATGTTAATTCATAGAAAAAACCTTTTGTCCAAATTCATGGAATCTTATAAGCACTTTATTACAGGATAACCTCTTATTAGAGGGAGAAAGATCACCAGGCTATGTCTTGTTGCTATAATTGGGTTGTGTTGTTCTGTCTTGTCTGATTGAGGAAAACCCCTTGAGTTCGTTGTGAGTAAACAGAACAGTGAAGCTGAGTGGTTCTGTTACCCTAAAGAACAAAGTACTAAATTCTTGATCTGAATACAACTACAAAAGCATTCCACCATTCTCTCTTTTTTTCTCCATCTTTGAATTTTTTGTTGGATTTTTGGACCAAATTTGCATCCTGCATAATGCTACAAAGATTTCCCTAAAGAGCTAAATGAGATAGAAAGTTAACCCAATGATATTAATGTGGATTTTTTTTTCACTTAGTATATTTCCCTTATTATTTCATTGGAATTATAGAGAACTGGGACTAAAGTAACCTTGATGTTCTTATTTCTCATCACTAATGTGGCAAGCTTTTTTGTTTTGTTTTGTTTTGTTTTCATTTCCCTCATCTACTGTGAAGCTAAGTCCCATATTTCTAATTTCATTCTGGCTTATACTTCACTTTCTTTTCTGTTTCTGATTAATTTTTCTTTCATATCCACTAGCCATTTGGTTACACAATCTTACCAACCTAAAACAGCTCAGCTTAAACATAGATTATAAATTTGGCTTATTCGGGGAATCTGTGATTTCCCTAATGTGAATCCTTTCTCCACTAAGAAAACTCACAACCCCCACAACCCCTAAGCCCCAGTAGACCATTTTCATGAGTAGTTAGGAGCCAAAAAAAAATTAAATCGACCTATGACCAACCTTTAAGTCTTGGCAAACTAAGGTTGTAGTCAAATGACAGTTCTAGTACCAATGGCTAGTGCTTGTAACCTCTCCATATTGGTGTGTGTTTTCTATTGGTTTAGCCTTTGAGAACCCTGGGGGCACTTGTATGCCATGGTAAGGCCTCAGAAGGATGAATTTTGTGAGAGTTTACAATACACATGTACATATTTCATTTATTGAATGGATTCACTCATATAGTATAGTACTTACTGAATTTGCAGTATTGACGTAATCTCACACCTTGTTATTTTACTGCCATAGCAGTGGGGTTGCTTTATTGTGACATCTTTGCAGGACTTTAGTCTTACTAAATCTCTTCAGAAGAGATCCATTTCCTTTTATATTAAATTAGGCAATCAGGGTTAAGTGACTTGCCTAGGGTCACATGGTCAGTAAGTGTCTGAGACCTGATTTGAATTCAGGACCAGGGCTCTAGGCACTGTATCAAGCTGCCTCTCCATCCTTTTTTTTTGCCTTTTTTGGAAGGCAGTTGGGGTTAAGTGACTTACCCAAGGTCACACGGCTAATTTTTTGTGTTAAGTGTCTGAGGCTGGATTTGAACTCCGGTCCTCCTGACGCCAGGGCTGGTGCTCTATTTACTGTGCCCCCTAGCTGCCCCAACTCTCCATCCTTTTTATAATGAATAGTATTATAAAGAGGGACAGAATGGAAAAGTGGATTTTGAGATGGTTTCAGAGCCAAGAAGACCCAGATTCAAATCTTTCCTCTCATACATACTAGCTACAAGACCCTGCTAGGGGCAGCTAGGTGGCACAGTGAATAGAACACCGGCTCTGGAGTCAGGAGAACCTGAGTTCAAATTTGACCTCAGACACTTAACACAAAAAACTAGCCATGTGACTTTGGGCAAGTCACTTAACCCCAACTACCCTACCTTCCCCTCTCCAAAAAGCAAAAAAAAAAAAGACCCTGGGCCAGTCACTTAACTTTTCAATGTCCCCAAATAACTTTCTAAGACTATAAATTGAAGAGGTGCTGACTCATATGGATTGACAGGTCCAGTCTCTATTCTTACCCTATAACAAAGTCTCAGTATATTTATAATTTTTTCTGAATATCAATTTGAAGTTGTAATACCTGGATTCATATTCTGGTTCTGCTACTTGACTCAACCTTTCTAGGCTTCCTTTTTCTCATCTGTGAAACAGAAGGAAGTTTAATGAGATGTAGCTTTTTTCTCTCTTCTTCTGTGTCACGGGCTCCTTCAGCACCCTGGTGAAACTGAGGAACCCCTTCTCAGAATAATGTTTTATTGCCCACATTCAAAATTGAAGGATATACTAAAATTCAATGAGAAGTTAGTGAAAGTAGATACATAATGTCTTTCCATTCAACTTCACAGACCCCTTGAAATTTATAAACAGATCACTTGGGAGTCTGTGGACCCCAGGTTAAGAATCCTTGAACTAAAACATCCTGAAGGTCCCTTTAAACTTTAGATCTGTAACCGCATATGCTTGGACAAAGTGTCAGGTTATCCGCCTTCATTAAATCTTTTTCTTAAAAAAATTGTCTAGAGTCAGGTGGCCTATAAAAGCAAAAGCACTGAATTTTTTAGTCAGAAAACCAGGATTCCTATCCTAGCTCTCAGCTCCTTGCCCCTGTATGACCCTGGCTGGGCAGTCACAGTCTCTCTGAGATTCATTTTTTAAAAATAAGTGATTTGCACTAGAATATCACAAAGGTCCCTTCCATGGACCCTCTGACTCTTTCACATATGGGAAATCTGTATTTCAAAAAAGCTAAGTGACTTGCCCAGAAAATCACAATTATTGGTTCTGTCATAACTAGGATCTAGGTCTCCCAATTCTGTTTTCTTAGCCTTTTTGTGACTTTGTCAGTATATTTGTGGCAAGGAGTTTCTGGGATCCTTGTCTCTAGCTCACCTAAATCTGGTATCAAATGTGCTTCTTCTTCAAATGTTCATCTTGTTTGGCCAACCTTCAAAAAGACCTTCTTTAGTTGGGTTTTTATCTGCTTTTATATAAGACCTCATTTCAATGTTCCTTGTTGGTCATTTTGATTACATATTCTCCTTGAAGACTGAGACTGTCTTTTAAAATGTTTTTCTCCTTACTCCCTTACACACTATTCTGTATAGAGCAGGTTTTTAGCAAACATCTTAATTCATAGGGTCATAAAATCATGGATTTAAAGTTGGAGGTTCTCTGCCCCATAGTTTCATTTTACAGATCAGTCAATTAATCGATAAATATTTATGAAGTGCTTTCTTGGGGCAGGCATTGTGCTAAGCACTGGGCATACAAAAAGAGGCAAAAGACAGTTCTTGCCTTCAAAGATCTTACAATCTAATGGGGCAGATAATGTGCAAACAGATATAAAGCAAGCTATCTGCAGAATTAATAGGAAATAATTAATAGCAAAAAAGCACTAGAGTTAAGAGGGATTGGGGAAGACTTCCTATAGGAGGTAAGATTTTAGTTGGGACTTAAAGGAAGCAAGGGAAGTCTGGAGTCTGAGTGAAGGTGGGAGAGCATTCCAAGAGGGGACAGCCAAAGAAAATACTGGGGGGGTGGGGGGTGGACAGGTAACACAGCGAGTAAGAGCACTGGCCCCAGTATTGAGATGACCTGGGGATCGAATCCAGGCTCAGATACTTAGCACCACACCCAGAAATAACTGGCCATGTAACCTTGAGCAAGTTACTTAACCCCAATTGCTTAAAAAAAAAAAGAAAGAAAATGCTGGGAGCCAAGAGATAGTATGTCTTGTTCTTAGAACAGCCAGGAAGCCAGTGTCACTGGAACAAAGAATAAATATCAGGATGAAGATGATTGTAAAATCAGAATTTGAGAGTTGAAAGTGACCTCAGAGTAGATCTAGTCTGGCTCATACATGAATTCGTACAATAACTCACCAAAAGAAAGTTTTGTCCAGCCTCTGCATAAAGGCTCCAAGGAGAGATCCTTGAAGTCCAGGAGGTTTAAGTGACTTTACCCAATGTTATGCCAGCACTAAGTGGCAAAGCCGGGCTTTGAATATAGATTTTCTGACTCCAAGTCCAGAATACCTAATTGAATTGACTCAAATTATTAGGAACTCCAGATTGCCCCCAAAATATGTAATTGTAGCTAATACATAGCACCACATATTTTACAAAGTTCTTTCCTCACAACACTGAAACAGTGTCTCAAATATTCCACATGGTGACATTTCAAAATAGTTAAATTCACTTATCATTTGTGCATAATATCTATCACAACTGGAAATCCTTCCATTGCCCCCCAATCTTTGCCATAAAGTGGAGAAGTTTGAGAGCAGCATTGTGAAGGTGGGCTCAAGGCAAACAACTAATTAATGTTTTAACATCCAAGTGAAATATAGGAAATAAATGGCCATTTACCAATGGCCTACTATGTGCTAGGCACTCTGTTAGGAAACACAAATTACAAATACAAAAAAAAAGATAGTCCCTTTTTCTCAGAAGTTTACATTCTAATAATGGTATACAAAGCATATTGAGAAGTGAGGGCAGGGAAGGGAGTGCTAGTCTGGAGAATCCCAAGAACGGTGAATGGAGCCACAGGGAAATCAATGATTATTACATTCTTTCCAGGATTCCAGTTGGGTTTGTAAGATTGATTTGATTACTGCTCACAGGGCAAGAGTAAGGGCAGATGGCAAGATCCTACTGGATAGGCCCTGGTTTCTTGACGCATGACTGAATGGGATGGCATGGTCTAGGGTACTAAATAATGATAATAATACAATAGCTAGCATTTATACAGTGATTTGAAAATAGTATATCATTTGATAATCATAACAACCCTGGAAGGTAGATGCTATTACTATCTCCATTTTACAGATGAAGAACCTGATGCAGAAGGAGGTTAAGTGACTTGCCCAGAGCCACAAAGCTAATAATTGATATTAGATTTGAACTCAGATCTTCCTGACTATGGATCTAGCACTCTATTTACTATACCACTGAAAAGCCTCCATTATAGATTCAGCTGCAGGGGTTAGTTGAACATATTACCACTCATCCACTAACTTCTCAGTATAACTCAGTCCCAGGAGCAAAGGCCAAAGTTGAGTGCATTAACCCCCCCAGGGTTAGGAGGAAGGGCATCATTTATGGGTCTCTGGTCCTCCTGAAGAGAAGGGAGGAGGTAATGAAAGGGCAAATAGAACGATGCCCATGCTGTGCAGGCTCTGATGTTCCTGGAAACAAAAGATTGTGAAGATTTGGAATGAGTGAGTCATTAATAAATTCTTGATAGGGGGAGGGAGGGAGATATTGCATCATACAAATATCCTGAATAATAAAAAGTAAAACAAAATGGAAGAAAATCCAAAGGCAGCTAGCAACTAGCTCGTGCTGAATCTGCAGAAACTTTTGAAAGGACAGTGTTTTTCAAAACTTTCCACATCGAACCAACCCTCATGAGACATTAGAGTTTTTGCCCTAAATTTCTGGTTTGCTTTAAAGAGAATTTCACTAGGTCAGAGTGACTTTTCAGCCTTGTCATCTATTCACAGCTCAACCTTGGCAAACTCACTTTAAAGCTTCAGACTTCTGGAAAATGTAGATAATATTTCTTTATTCAGCAAAATTGTTCTCTTGTACAAAATTGTTTCCCTGCCTCCCAGGGGATTAGAAGCCATCATGCTCACTCTGACCAACCCCAATCTGTTTGATGCTGTCTCTAGTCCAAAGTATGTATTAGTCTTTCCCTCCTAGGTCCTTCTCCTCCCACTGACTTGCCTTCCCAGGCTTCCTCTGCATGTTCCATCAAAACTTACTTGTTCTATGTTCTCTCCTCTCTGAACACTGTCTATTTTATAAAGATACCTGGTAATCTAGTGTTGTAGAGTGGGCCTGAATCAAGTTAGTTCCCTGATAGTTTAGGTCTAACATTGGAATGAAATGAAATAACTCATAGGTCATTCAACAGTCAACTAAAGGAAATTTCATTAGCAATAACAAAGGAAATCCATTCGACAATGATATTCAGTGATATGAGAAAGGAAGAGAAGCAGCATTTATTAAAAGCCTACTGTGTGCCAGGCACTGTGGTAAATGCTTTACAAATATCATTTTTAACATCATTTTTAACCTCCCAACAACTCAAGTAGATGTTATTATTATCCCCATTTTACAGTTGAGAAAACTGAGGCAGGCAGAGATTTCAGTGACTTGCCTAAAGTCACAGAGCTAGTAAGTGGCTGAGGCAGGATTTGAACTCTAATCTGCTTGACCCCATGCCCAGCACTCTCTCCATTGTGCCCCCTAGCTGCCTCACTTTCCACATTGATTTGTCTGAGCACAGCTTCCTGATATTAGTTATACTTTTGTTCCATAGTAAAAAGCCTCAGAGAAGGAGCTGGAGCTTCTTGTGACCTTTTGTATTCAGTAGAACGGGAAGTCATTCCAACACGGGGAGCCATTCTTTTGGACCAAACAATTCACAAGAAGAATACCTCCTAAGGAAAATTACTTGTCTAACCCATGTTGGGCTAAAGCCTTAGGAAAAGATAGACCAGTCTATGTGGCAGGGACCTTGGGTATTGCTTCTACCATACTGTGCCTTTTGGTGTCAGGATCCTACAGCTTCCACCATTTAAATTATTTTAGGACTGTTACTGGACTAGCTTGGCCTTAGAGATGTAAGAGACCTGTCATAGGCAGAACTGGAGGGGAAAAAGTGTTGTTTAAAAAAAAAGGAATTGAATGAATGACTCCCTGAAGGAATGATTGAATATGTGAAAAGGAAGATGAGGAATCCTGGGTTTTGCCTTGTCCCTTCAGATGAACTGAGTCCCATATCTAAACAATCTGGTCCAGGAGGTGGGTGATAGCAATAGCTTTGCAATTCACAGTGGATTGCCAATGAAAAGAATTGACTGTGAACAGTGGAAGTGTCAGGAACATCAAGGCTAAAGCAAAGATACTGATAAATCTTGTATGGTCATTTATTCTTGTGATGGGTCAGGGTCATCTATAATAAATTAAATAAAAGGTCATTGCCCTCTTACATGTAACCTGTCCCAATGCCAGGCCAATCCTGAAAATTTCTCTGTGCCACCAGTCACTTAGTATGAACTGTCCCCCAACTAGGACCTCTCAGTCCCAGACAGCACATTGGGCAGGAGGGAATAGGAAAAGGGGGAAAAAATAAGGAGTCTTTGTTTAATCAGAAGTCTCTGAGGAACTGCCTTCCCTTCTTTCTTGGAGCTGGGTAGAATCACTTCCCTCTTACTTAGAGAAAGCAAGCTATCTCTCAACAATGCCAGTCTATTGTACTCCAAACCCTCTCTGGGGAGAAGTTGTCCAGTGACCACTGAGTGCCATACTGGCAGTAATATGGAATGACCAATCAATTCTAGAGAGTAAGAAAATGGCTTCAATGGGCCTGCCTTTGCCATTGGCCATGTCAGTATCACCGTCCACTGGGGCTTTCCCTTTTACCAGCTGCCACTGTGGGCCAGCAGCTGCCACCACTGCTGGGACCCAGGCCAATACATGCCTCCATGGGTGCTGGCCCCTGCCATCGCTTCCCATCTCACCAAATTCAAAAGCTATCCCTCTTCTCCTGTTGGTGGTCAATTGTGCTGTCACTGTGCCCCTGTCACTAGGAGGGCCTAACTCTGCCTCCCCCACACAGACATACTTTATGCCATGACAAAGTATAGCCATGGGTCTAATCACTGCTTTGGCTTTGATCTATTCCCCCACCCCCACATACTAGGGAAAAGCACTGAGGACCTGAGAACTGCTTTGTTTCTTCTCTAGTACCAGAGCAGGAGTGTTGCCATGGGTATTGCCATTGCTGGGCTCTGCCTCTGCCTCTCTGTGTCAGGCAGGGAGTTAACCATAGACTCAATGCTGCTGGCTAGTCCACCATGTTGATGAGGTCAGGAATAGTTCATTGGGATGGTTCAAGTAACTTAGAGGGACCACCCAGGCTCAGGATGATTCACCTAAACTCAAGAAAAAAGACGCAAAGCAAAAGAGATAACCATGAATTTCTCTAGGCTAGTATATATTCTCATATCTACCATCTTAAAGCAGTTGCCAGCATTTCTTCCAAAGTGGGAGAGGGCACCTGGGTCTTGAAATAACTCATCAGAGCCCTTGATTCACCCTTCACTAAAAGTCTCAGAAAGCAACAGAGATTCCCAGTTCATAGTTCCAGATGAAAAGGAGAAGCTATTTCTCATTTTTAATTAATTCAGCCTTCCCTCCCCCCAATAAGGGGCAGTTAGGCGGCACAGTGGATAGAGCATGAACTTTGGAGTCAGGAAGACCTGAGTTCAAATTTGGCTTTAGATACCTACTAGCTGTGGGCCCCTCAGCAAATTATTTAACTTCTGCTTGCCTCCATTTCCTTATCTGTAAAATGGGGATAATAATAATACCCGCCTCCCAAAGTTTATTAAGTGAGACAATAATTGTAAAGAGTTTAGCACAGTGCCTAGCACATGGTAAGAGCTACATCAATGTTAGCTATTATTATTAACAACAGTTGGAATTTGTCTATATCTCCAGTATAAGAAAAGCCTCTAGGATCCTGGGGAGGATCAAGCAACTTCCTTTCAAGGGTTTTTCCCAGGACCTTGTAACAAAAAGTCCAAACAAAGTTCATATGGTACAGCGCTCAATGGCCTCCAGATGCCCCATTAAATAGTTTTTTTTAGCACAGTGTTTCAAACTATAGCAAACTATTCCCAAAGGTGGGAGGGAGGGGCAGTCCCAGGCCCAGACCTAGGCCTAGCAGTTAGTGGGTCTAAAGACCACTATCACTCCCAAATTTTAGAAATTCAACAAATGACCATTTACTGCTATTTTCATCAGGGTATAGCTCTTCATAATATAGAGCATTTTCACACAGGTCACTCCTTGCTGAATGACCTCTGACAGTTTACTCCCAAGAGTATCAGAGGATGTCTCAGGACAAGTCACTAGAGGCATCATCATCAACAACAAAAAACAAACAAACAAACAAAAACTTCAAGTAGCAGGAGGCCAATCAGGGCTCCCTTTTCTCTGCCTCACCCATCCCCCCATTTCAACCAGATGGCTCTGTTACAATCCTGCATGGCTACTGCTAGTTGTTGTGGGTTAAATAGTCTTGCAATATTGAACTTACGCTGTTTTCAATTATATTCAACTCTTTGTGACCCAATTTGGGTTATTAGGAGGGCATAGACAACAGTCTCGGGATGGGTGGGTGTGGGTGGATTATGAACTTACCCATTCAAGGAAACAACCAAATGGACATCACAGATCCATCTGAGGATTGGGTATCGTGCTAATAACCAAAGATATAAAGACAAAACCAAAAATAGTCTCTTTCCTCAAAAAACTTGTATTCTACTTGAAAGGAAGCCACAGATTAGTAAATACAAAATATGTCCATAATAAATACAAAGTAATATAGGGCAGGGTGGAGATCACTAACAATCTTGGGGATCAATTAATCAATAAAGTATTTATTATCATTTATTTTATATTATGTATAATATCAATATATACTTATATACAATGTAATTATGTACTTATATATGATAATGTTATATTTATATTACATATAATATATTATTATATTTCGGGGGCTACAAGTACAAAGAATGGAATAATCTCTACTGGCAAGGGGCTTAAATTCTAATGGAGAGCCAAGGATATAAAAAAAATTGAGCACAATTATAAAGTGAATAAATACATATATATACAAAATAGGTAAAATATGAAGTGGTTTGTAAGGAAGGGCACTAACATTTGGAGGGATTAGTAAAGGTTTCCATGAAAAGTAGTGTTTGAGCTGTATCTTAAAGGAAAGGGGCTCCAGGAAACAAAGGTGAGAAGTGAATACACTCCAGGCATAGGGAATGACCAGGGCAATGACATGGACATGAAGATGAACTATTGTGTGTGAGGAATAGAAAGGCCAGTTTGACTAGATTGCAGAGAGCAAGAGGGTGACAAATAGCCAATGAGGATGGAAAAGTAGATTAGGGTCAAGTTGTCTGGAACTTTTAAGGCAAAACAGAGTAGTTTGTGTTTTATACTAGAGACAATAGGAAGCACTGGAATTGGTTGAGTGGAGCAGTTCTATGATCCAATCTGTGCTTAAGAAAATTTAGTTAGTGAGAGACAGAATGGTATTGAGAGAGACTTGAGACAGGAAGACCAACTAGGAGACTATTTGCAATAATCTAGGCAAGAAGTGATAAAGGTTTTAAAAAGGGGGGTCAGATGTATGAGATACTGTGAAGGTAGAAATGGGAAGATTTGACAACTAGTTTGATATGGGGGGTAAGAGAGAACAAGGAGTCCAGGATAATATCAAGATTATGAACTTGGGAGGCTGGAAGGATGGTGTCACTTCCAAAGAAATAGGGACATTTGGAAGAAGGGAAGTTTTAAGGGCAAAGATAACGAGTTCATATTTGGACAGGTTAAGATGTCTCTAGAAATTCAGCCTGGAATATCCAAAAGGCAATTGGTGATGTAGGAGTGAAGTTCAGGGGAGCTGAATTCCACAAAGTTTCACTTTGCATCTGCTGCCCTGCCTGGTTTCAGTTCCACTGAACAAGGCCCCTGTTGGGATAAGCTCATCACTGCTAAACTCACACCCCCACTACTAACTCAAGCCTTGATTGACTCTACCTCCCTCATCCTTCTCTCCCCTGTTTGGAGAGCAGAGTGCCAACTTCCTCTCAGTGACTTCCTTTATAAGGGGACATAAATTGGACTCTGAGATCACTTCACGTTGCATCTGCTGCCCTATCTAGTTTCAACTCCACAGAACAAGATTCTCCCACACCGGGTATTGCCTGGCACCCCATCCCCCCCCCACTTTTCTGACTCCTTTTGTATGTTGTCTTTCCCTTTTTAGATTGTAAACTCACCGAGGGCAGATACTATCTTTCTTATCAATTGCATCCTCAGTATGAGCACAGAAGATGGCACATCATAGGGGCTTAATAAATATTTATTAAATTGGATTGGGGAGCAACTAGGGGTGGAAATATAGGTTATATATACATATATAAACATAGAGCCACAAACATACACCTTTATGTTTGTGAATGTATACATATGTATATCTATATGTATACACATACATGTGCATATGTGGATCGGGGTATATCTAGAATTCTGCAGAGAAAGGATAGTTAAATCCTTGAGCTGATGAGGCAAAAGAGTATAGAGGAAGAATAGATGCAGGTCAAAGTCATAACCTTGGGGGCCCCTAACTATAGGGGCCATGATATTTATATAAGCCAGTAGAGGAGACTTACTTAGAAAGAGTAATTAGATCAGAGAGTAATGTCATAAAAATCCATGTGTAAGAGATGACACTTGAGCTGAACCTTGAAGGAAGAAAGAAAATCCAAGAAAAAGGCAAATACAGAGCATTTCAGGGGAGGGTAAAAGCCCATATAAAGACTGAGAATTGAGATGCTACTAGTGGACTGAAAACTCATCGTCATCAGAGCTCACTGCCAAATGTTTAGAGGTTTGTACCTGTTCGGGTGTTAAAATAAAAGAATCACAAAAAATACATGATTTCCTCCAATGCAAACATTTACCCACCTCCATGCCCTTTAAGAGGATACTGGAAGTACTAGAGAGTTTCTTTTTCAGTCATTTCAGATTCTTTGTGATGTCATTTGGAGTTTTCTTGACAAAGATACTGAAATGATTTGCCATTTCTTTCTTCAGTCCATTTTATAGATGAGGAAACTGAGGTAAACAGGGTTAAGTGACTTCCCCAGGGTCATACAGCTAGGGAGGTCAGATTTGAACCCAAGTTCTCCTGCTTCCTGGTGTTCTAACCACTACACCCCCTAGATGCCTTAGAGATAGTTACTTCCATGGAAAAAAAGGAATCTTAGTTTTCACGCAAATGTCACCATGTAGGTGAGATTTTTTAAAGCGTTAGTACAATAATAGTAACTGAAACAATGTAAGTGGTAGACATGACATGACACAGAGACTGGGTGATTTTCTGATAAACAAGAACAGTAAATACATCAAAATGAATGATTAAGACCCCCACCCCCAAGTGGATTTTATGACTCGAAACATCTATTTTGTTTTTTTAGATTGAGCAACTTATCCAGATAATGCTATCGGTTTTAACAGGGTAGAGATATAGCCCATGATTTATTTCAAATCTGGTTGAATATGGGAATTATTTCCTCTGGTTGGAAACCCTGCAAAATCAGTCAGATTTACAAGTAAAAGGATGGAACTGATCATTATTTGTAGCTCTGCCTCACGTAACCTAATTATCTTTCCAGGGCCACTTTCTATCATCCTAAATACAACCCAATGAATCTCAGAACTTAAACTATCAGGTCCAGAATGGATCCCATTCATGGCGTTAACCCTGGAAGTGCTGGAAAGACCTTATTCTAATTTTGCTTCACCTCTAACACAGTCCCTGGTCTGGGTCCTGAGATCTGCACCAATATTAGTCAAGTGAAACAGTTGGGGGAAAAAATCAGTACCTGCCCTCTTTGTGAAGGTGGGGAATTAAGGATATGGAACATTGAGTATACTGTCAGACTTGGTTGATGCACTGATTAGTTTTATTGAACTGTTTTTTTCCTCATCTTTCTGTTTTATTCTTTGTTAATATCTCTTTGTTATGGGGAGAAGGAAATGATATATTAGAAAATAAAGGTGAAAGGGCAGCTAGATGGCAGAGTGGATAGAGTACCAGACCTGGAGTCAGGAAGACCTGAGTTCAAATCTGACCTCTGACACTTACTAGCTGTGTGACCCTGGGCAAGTCACTTAGTCCTGTCTGCCTTAGTTTTCTCATCTGTAAAATGAACAGGAGAAGGAAATGGCAAACCTCTACAGTATCTCTGCCAAGAAAACCTCCAAAGGGGTCACAAAGAGTCAGACCCAACTAATGGACAAAACCACAAAAAATAATAATTATTGACATTTACATAGTGCTTTATGGCTTACAAGATATTTTATGTATTATTTAATTTGATCCTTTCAGAAACTGTGTGCAAGCACATGTGTGGGAATGTGTGTGTGTGTGTGTGTGTGTGTGTGTAAATGAGGTAGAGAAAGTAATGGCAAACCATTCCAGTAACTTTGCCAAGAAAATCCCAAATGGAGTCATGAAGAGTTAGACACAACTAAATGACTGAACAAAAACAATGAAAACAAAAGATAACAGTATTTTTTTAAATAAGGAATTCTGTGTATTAATTTGATATGTTACAGAAATAAAATACAGAACTCATCAATGGGGTATTAAGAGATAGGCTATACAAAAGAAAAAGCATTGGATGTCATTAGGCATGAAAGGGTCTGAGCTCAAACCCCATTTTCCTCAACTTCGTGGCTTTGGGAATGATTTCTCTTTAACCCCTTTCAGCTGTCATTTCCCCATTATAACACTAATAATACCTTTATTATCTACTCAGAAAGTTGCTATGAATATCAAATGAGATTCCTATATGTGGAAAGACTTTGGAACCACAGAGCACTAGATAAGTATAAACTAATATTATTGTCAAAAGCTCCAGGGTTTTTTCCACCCAGATCCCTGACACTGTTGCTGTGTCCTTATCCTTAATGGGGGCTGGGTCAGCCCATGACTGAGCAAGGTTCATCATGCTGATGGAAACCACCCTTGCTTGGGAAATAAGAAGAGTCATACCAGATGAGTATTAACATAGATTGAGATCAGAAACACAGAGCCAATATCTGGGGCTAGAGAGACAAGTAACTCATGGGGGGAAACCAGAGATAGGCTTAAAACCAGGGATTTGCTACAAGGTGATAGAAGTGGGGCTGGAGAAAGGGAAAGGAGAGGTTCAGATTTCTGGCCTGCAGCATCTCAGTACCAGAGAAGGGGTCAAGGTAGACATGGGTTCAGTTGGTTTCGGTGAAGGAAGGGTTTTGTGAATACCTGAGAACCTTAAGCCTGCCTGCAGTCTTGGCCAAACCCACTCCCTATCCTGCTGCTGCCTCCAGGGAATTCACAGGCTAGCTGACATCCAGAGGACATGAGCAGTGACATTTACTGGAGCATTGGACACTCTCTGAAGGAACAGCACCCTTCCACATCACAAATCATTACAACTGTCACTGAGTTCATTCTTCTCTCTTCCTTTGAACTGTGACCTTTGTGTCAAATACAAGTGTGCTTTTCCACTTTAACAAAACAAGGTACAAAACCTGCTAAATAAGGAATAATTGCTTTGAATAATGACATCCCCTAGGGAATTTTAAATTAGGATTTAATTTATAGAAATGCAGTTTACACACAACTTTTCAGGAATGTATTTGTATTTATAACTGTATTTATTTGTATCTCTAGGACAGCACAGTGCCTGGCACATAGTAGGTGCTTAATAAATGCTTATTGCTTGATTGATTGAATGAATGTGTTTATTCCTTAGAACAAAGTTTGACTGTATAACATGACAAGTATAACTGCTTTTTATTTTTCTTCATTTTTCAAGTGGCTACTATGTAGAGACATGATTTAACTACTCAAAAACAAGGAAAATAAAATGTATCGCTACAGCACTACCAACCTAAGAAGACTAATGTAACATTCTTTCAATAACACATTTAAAAACATTTTTATGAGAAAAACAAACAAACAAACAAACCCTAGACTGGGAGTCGAGATTTAGATATGAATCTTGTTTCTGACGTTTACTAGTTGTGTGATCACTGGCAAATCTGTAATCACAAGATCATAGATTCAGATCTAACGGGAACCTTGGAGGTGATCTAGCACAACCCCTTTATTTACAAATGAGAAAACTCACTAAAGAGGTGAGACCACTTGGCCTCAATGTGTTAGTTTCTTCATCAGTAAAATGGGGGTAATAATATTTATAGGAATCACTCCTGCCCCTTGTGTAAATGTCAACTGTTATTATTTTTGTGGTTTTGTCCATTAGTTGTGTCTGGCTCTTTGTGACCCCTTTGGAGGTTTTCTTGGCAGATATACTAGAGCAGTTTGCCATTTCCTTCACCAGCTCATTTTTCAGATGAGAAAACTGAGGCAGACAGGGTTAAGTAACTTGCCCAGGGTCACACAGTTAATAAATGGCTAAGGTCAGATTTAAACTTGGGTCTTCCTGATTCCAGGGCCAGCACTCTACAACTCCACCTAAATCACCTCTCATTCATTTTAAAAGGAAGTGTCCCCAGTGTTTAAGTATGGAGCTCCATTAATGTAATTTCTTCAACTCCTGTTCACTGAAAGCAAAGAAACAGTTGGTTCAATTTTATGTTTGTGCTATGATATGAACATTAAAAGGGTTCATTTATTAAAATCCATGGGGAAAAAATGAAAACAAACTTGATAATCTGCCATCATCAGATTTGGTAACTTAAAATACTACCTTTCCTTCCTGGGGTTCAGAAGACACTAACAAGGGGTTACTACCCCAATTCTCAGGAATATCCCTGAGAGTTAAATGGAAATACTGTGTTCATTTATTTGGGCTGTGTTAGCAGAATCAGATCAACCAGGAAACCCATGAATAGCTAAGAAACCAGCAGTACCGGTGTGTGCGTTTTTCTCTCTCTCTAAAAGTTATTGTATTTTAATAGCTTGCTTAAGTTGACTCAGAATGACCTGAGGCACAATGAAAAACTGAAAATACCTTTCCCTTTCTTAGATTATAGAGCCCTTTTGGAGGGGGGGAGGGGGCATTGAGGATAAGTGTTCTATAGGTCTGTATATTGGCAAGATCTCATGAGAATCAGATCTTATTATGGAGATGCAGTGGAAAGGACACCAGATTCCATGAAAATCAGTTGCTTGTAAAGGAAATGGACCCTGGCTTAATTTGACAAGTTATTTTTACTTCAGAGATTTTAAGCGCACTCTTGTAGGAGGATTCCAAAACCAGGCCTATTACAGAGTAGCTTCTTAGTGTCACGGTTCAATTGACCTTTTCCTCTTCTTACTTCTACCACCTCTAAAGAATGCAGAGATCAATTATATTTTTCAAAGCATTTAACTAATACTAACTCGGGCCCTATTTTCTACAAAATACAGCCCTCTAAAAAAGCTTTCCGTCTTCTCTGCCCGGCAGAGTGTGTGCTCCAGATGGCTTTCAACTCCCTCTCCGATGAACTGCAAATTATCTTAAAGCAGCATCTCCCAGATTGGTTTCATTGTTTCATACCCTGATAGCCTACCAAGGAAGCTGCTCCTCTGTGTTGGACTGAAGCTGACCACTCACTAACCAGGAGATTCCTTTCCTGAATGCCCAGATAGGAACTTATCATTTGGCTCAAGAAAGATGAGGGCAGAACTGCAAAGATGTTAACACCTGACCCTTTTCTTAAAGATAGCTTCTCTCAAAGCTACTATATTAGAGTATTCTCCAAACATTTATTACAATGGAACAAGTTTGCTATTAAGGACATTTGTAGAAAGTACTTTTTGGAGTTTTGGCCTAAAAATACTCAAAGATTTTTTGCAACACCTGGGATGGCTCAAAACCAGATTTTGTGTCCTCTTATTCTAGGTTCAGAAAACTGTGTTGAACAGAAGCTGAGAACACCTCGCAGAAGATGTCAGCAGCCCAAAATGCTGAATAGCCCTGAGGATAACATGTACTATAACCAGTTAAACGTGAGTTCAAAGTGGCCATAAAGCGTTTTACTGGCTTTGTTTCCAGTTAATAATTCTGTTATTAATACCTGTTCCAGCCCCTCCAGCCCCACCCCCATGCTCTTCTCCTCTCCTCCTGAACATGTGCTTATGCTCTTTATCTGTTGCTTTCATGTCAGGATGTCTGCCTTCACGGTGAATAATTGATGCGGTTTATCAAAGACGAGCAAGATGCATGCTTCATCAGGCTCACTTGAGCCCTTTGATCAAAAAAATTATGCTGTGACTTCTGATATTATCAGCATCTGCTTGCATTCAACACAAAATCACTTTGAATTAAAAATTAACGACTTGCTGCTTTGCTTTGACTGTGTGTTCTTGGCCCTCTCCACAGGGAACTCTAGAATATCAAGGGAGCAAGAGGAAGCCAAGAAAATTTGGGTAAATATCTGTCTTCTTAGTTCTAAGCAACTGTAAACAGAAGGAGTCCTTTGTGATATTACAGAAAATGCAAAACTTTCTAGAGAGATTTCTAAAAATAAGCAATTAGAATACTCAGCCATTATTAACACTGGGAACTTTAACAAAAAATTGTAGCAAGTATACAACTTTTATCTGCCAGTACCTAAGAAGGCTGTCTGATGAGGGGGTTGGATTAGATGGTCTTTAAAGTCCCTTTTGGAAGCAGCATTCTAGTACTCTGGGAGTCTGTGAAATTGTCTCCTACTGGCAAGTATTCTTTTCCCATAGGTACTCCAGAGAATTTTAGTTTCCCTTTATTGTGAGAGAGATAGGAAGGTTGTAGCCTTTTATCTACAAATTAGATTTAGTATGCATGCACACACATGCGCACACACACACACATACTGCAAGTATGACAACTTTTACAGAATAACCCTGGATCGGAATTCTATCTTTACCTGCAAAGATCATCTGCAAAGGTCAAAGGAAAATTTGACCTTCTGATTCTTGGCTAGTAGGGTGAAGAGACAAAAAGAGGAACTCATTGGGGCTCAGACTCATACTCTTGTATTTCTAAGGAACCAGAGACAGACAATTTGTTTCCCATAAATCAGCAATCCCAATACGATAACAACTTCCAGCCACAGCTCTCTTTGCCTCATTATAAGTGTGTGACCCAGAAGTGAAAGGTGTGGCAGGCAGTCATTAATCTCCCTAGACACATAGGTTCCCTAGAAAGTGATTTAAAGAGAAAGAGAATCCCTTTGGGATACCCTTGAGCAATGATGCTTCCATATGATTTCTGCCCTGTCCCGTTCAGACTGTTTGTATAACATTAGCAGCCCTAGTGATGCTGATGACATCAGGAATGCTTTCGCTCTGTTTTCTTTTCCCCACAAAATTAATTCCCTTTCCTTGTCATAGCCAAATCAAACTGCTTGATGGGGAAGATGAATATTACAAATCGCTGTCTGCTGTGGATTCTATCCCTGAAGAAGATAGTTCTGTCCACTGTTTCCTGCTTTCCTCATCCTCTGGAGGAGAGCCTTTGGCTAAAAGCTGAGCTGTGCTACCTGCCCCTCAATCTGCTGCTGCTGGTAAGAACAATCATTATTAAATCCCTGACCCAGCCTTTAACCTGAAGGCATGGAAATCACGTCAGGGAGTCTGTCTCCCCCTTGTTAAGTGACCCACCTTAACAAAGAGACACTTGTTTCTAGTACAAACCACCTTAGTTCTGGTACAAATCATTGTTTCAGGCTTGACTCAGCAATTTGATGTCATATGGCAAAAGAAGAATGACTTCTCACTGAATGTTGAAATAACCCCTTAGCATGTGCGCACACACACACACATACACAATTTAAACAAACACACACGTGCACACACAGAGACATGCGATGTATGGCATTACATCATATCCTGTTTGAGCAGAAACATCTGAAAACATGAGTTAGACCTTCAAAACCACCCAAAAGGGGGGGGGGGATGTTAAGGTCACTAGGAAGACTGGGTCTGGCTTTCCAAAACATGCTCCTTAAAAGTGGTATTTCACCATCCTCCAGCTCAAAGCTAAGAATCTCTCTCACAATGCTACTGGCTTCCACCACTGCCTGCTCATTAAGTGTTTGCTCTCTAATTGATGAACTCCTTTCTCTGTGAGTAAAAGTGAGTTAAGCTGAAAAGACCAAATCAATTGCACTAACAGAGGAGCGCTAGAGGGAATCATTTAACTGACCACACATCATTATGGATTGTAAGCATTAATTCAGTTTTGAAGGTACACATAAAGCAAATATGTGATGGGGGAGGAGGGAATAAGGTGTTTATTTTCGTAAGCATTGAGATGCTTATAGAGTAGTAGATGGCTGACTATCTCCAATGGGTAGCAATAAAGCTCAGACCACAGTTTGTATTTCAAAATTTAGAAATGTTTTCTATAGTTCATGGGTAGAATTTCTTAAATTCAGTTTATTTTCAGTGGGAAAGTATTATCTTGCATCCATTAATCACGCAGTTTTTATCACATTTTGTTACCCAAAAGAACTTGTATTTTCTGAAATAGTTTCATGTACAACCTTCTCTATTCTTATCTGGATTTGGATCAACACTCTTCTCTTCTCCTCTCTTTTCCTTTCTTCTCTTCTTCTTTTTCTTCTTCTCTGTCTCTCTCTCTCTGTCTTTCTCTGTCTTTCTCTGTCTCTCTCTGTCTCTCTCTCTCTCTGTCTGTCTTTCTGTCTCTCTCTCTCTCTCTCTGTCTCTGTCTCTCTCTCTCCTTTTGCTTAAAAAATGGTTTTTTCTCAAATTGACTAATCACACTACCCACTCATTAATGGCTACTAACTGGATATGAACTGGCCTGACTTAAATGATGACTTATAAACTAAACTAAACAGCAAGTTATAGAAGGCAGTGTAGTGGAAAGAATCTATCAGAAATGATTTCAGAGGAGTAACAGTGATGCTCATATGCCTCTTGACTCTCACTCAGCAAGAGCTGGTGAACTGTAGGTATGGCATGAGGAAGACATTGTCAAAAATGGTCAATGTGTTGATTTGCTTTGCTTGTTCTTTGTTGTTCTGTTTAGTTTGGGGTAGTCAGAAATGGGGAAGGAGTGGGAAAGAATGACATTGCTATGAAAAAAGAACATTGATGCTAAAGCGAAAAACAAAAGAGAAGTGGGTTGTGAATCCAACCATTGGGGGTTGAATCCCGACTGTCTATGGGATCAAGTCCCTTGATCTCTCTGACTTCAATTCCTTACCTAGAGGCAGTGTCTGGCACATAACAGGTGTTTAGTAAATGTTTTATGACCATTGACTGACTGACAGACTGACCCATTTCTCTGTAGAATAGGGAAAATAATCTGGAACCATCTACCTTAAGGGGTTGTTATGCAAAAGTACTTAATAAATGTGTGTTCACTGTCACATTATACATACAAACTAGTATAACTGGTGTAACCATGTGACCAGAAACACCAGTTATTCAACCTGTGTCAAAACTGTAATACCCATTTGTGTATTTAGACATGGCCTCCCAGCACCCATCCCTATGCCTCAGCTTGTTTACACAAATATCCGATTATTTGACATTATATGAGTTTGTTGTTGCTGTTGTTCAGTTGTTTCAGTCCTTTCCAAATATCCCTGATCCCATTTGTTTGTTTTTTTTAATAATATTTTATTTCCCCCAGTTACATGTAAAGACAATTTTTAACATTCATTTTTATTGTGTTGCATTATACTTTTATTTATTTTTGTTAAACATTTCCCACTTACATTTTAATCTGGTTAAGGCTGCATGGGGGAGTCTTGTCCCTTTGACACCCTTGACTCTGTCACACTGTCACATTTAACATATGTTTTTTATAATTCTGAGTTCCAAATTTTTCTCTCCCTCTTTCACCTCTCCCATCCCTGAGACAGTAAGCAATTTGATGTAGGCAATAAACATTCAATCATGTAAAACATATGATCATATTAGTCATGTTGCAAAAGAAGACCCAGACCCAAAGGGAAAAAAAAAACATGAAAAAATAAAAAAAGTAAAAAATAGTACACTTCAATCTGTATTCAGACTCCATCAGTTCTTTCTCTGGAGGTGGATAGCATTTTTCATCATGAGTCCTTTGAAACTGTATTGTATCATTGTATTGCTGAGAATATCATTCACAAATCATTCACAGTTGATCATCATAAAATATTGCTGTTACTATGAACAATGTTCTTCTGGTTCTTCTAAATTCACTTTGCATCGATTTGTATAAGTCTTTCCAGGTTTTTCTGAAATCAGACTGCTCATTATTTCTGACAGCATAGTTATATACCATTACAATCACATGGCACAGTCTGCTCAGCTATTCCTCAATTGATGAATTCCCTCAATTTACAATTCTTTACCATAACAAAAAGAGCTGCTATATTTTTGTACAGATAGGTCCTTTCCTCCACTCCTTTATTCCACTTCTTTTTAAAAAAATCTCTTTGGGATACAGACCTAGTAGTGGCATTAACCTTTTGGGCAAAGTTCCAAATGCTCTCCAGAATGGTTGAATCAGTTCACAACTGCATCAATAGTGCATTAATATCTATTGGGTGTTTTCTTGGCAGATACTGAATGGTTTGCCATTTTCTTCACCAGCTCATTTTACAGATGAGGAAATTGAAGCAAAAAGTATAACTTGCTCAGGATCACACAGCTAGTTAGTATCTGAGGCTGGATTTTAATTCATGAAGATTAGTATTCCCTGACTTCAGGGCTGGCACTCTACTTGCTGTGACACTTAGCTGCCCCATGAGTTAGTTAACAAGCATTTATTTTAAATGCCTATTGTGTACTAAGCCCTGGTATATAGAGTTGGGATCACAGAATTTAGAACTAGTATAGGGACCTTAGAGCTTCATGTAGTAAAACCTATAAATTTACAGATGGACAGAGATGTGGCCCAGGCAAGTGCCACAAACCATACTTTGGACAAGCTGCATGAAAGGCACCCACAAATCTGTCTAACATTTTAGACAAATTAATTTGGGGGAGAAGTAAGTAGCATAGGAAGAAACCTCAAGGCAGAAGGCCTATAGAGGAGGGCAGATCCCAGGGCCATTGGCCCCTTTGGTTGAAATCCCTGAGGCTTCTTGAGAGGTCATCACAAGAGGCAGGAGCACAGCAAGGCTGGGTAGTAGACCCACGATCTGGTAGCTTCCTATTCCAGCCAATTATTCTACATAACCAGTTGCTAAGATCACTTCTTTCTACCTGCTGAAGGAGTAAAAATGTCATCAGTGTTCTCTAAATGTAGGTGCTTTAAGATAAAGCCCTGATTGCTCCACCCTAATTATATCCAGGTTGATGAGGAAATTGAAGTCCAGAGATGACTTATACATAGTGGCAGTAATGCCGGCGGTAAATAATAGTGCCAGGATTGGACTTCACTTCAATGGAAATTTATCAAGCATTTGCTATGGACTGTCCATTAGGGGTGCAAAAACAAAATGAAACAGTTCCTGCCCTCAGGGAACTTGTATTATAGTTGTTGTTATTGTTATTGTTGAGTCATGTCTGACTCTTCAAGGGCCTATTTGGGATTTTCTTGGCAAAGATATTTGAGTGGTTCGCCATGTCCTCTGGTTCATTTTACAGATGAGGAAACTGAGGCAAATAGGGTTAAGTGATTTGCCAGGGTAACACAGTTAATGAGTGTCTGAGGCTGGATATAAGGATTTAAATTCAGGTCTACCTGACTCCAGGCCTGGTGCTCCATCAACTGGCCACGTAGTTGTAACATAGGAGAACAAAGCTATCAGGAAAAGGCTCAGACAATAGGCTCCAGGAATGTTGGAGAATGGAACTTTCACTAATTCCAGGAAGGATCAAGGATGGCTTCATGGACATGGTAGCACTGAGATGATCATTAAAGGGAGGAGAGAGGGCTTCTCTAAGGCTAAGATGAAAAGACAAATATATTCCTAGCCCAAAAGGCCTGCCTATGGGAGTTCTAGAGGCAGAGGATGGCATGTCCACCTTGGGAAATAGCTAGTAGGCTGAATATGGCAGTCAGATTGAAATATAGAGTATGTAAAATAAAATAATGTGAAGAATAAAGTTGGGAAGAGATTAGGGCCAGCTTGTGAAGAGATTTAAATAGTAGTATAAGGAGTTTGTAGTTTATCCTAGAAATAACAAGGAGACCTTGAAGGTTGAGTTTTGTTGTTGTTGTTATTGTCATTGTTTGTTTGGGGTTTTTTTATTTTTTAGCAGAGAAATGTGATGGTCAGGTACTGAATCATAGGAAAATTATCTTGGCAGTTATGTGAAGGTTGGATTAGAAAGGGGAGATTAGAAGCAAGAAGATTAATTATGAGCTAATTAGAGAGTCCAAATGAGAAGTAATAAGGCCTGAACTAAGGTGGTGGGCATATGAATGGACAGAAAGAAATAGATGAGTAATGTGTAAGTAGATGTGGTAAGGCAACTTATTATGAGGAAGCTTTGTGGTACAAGGGAAAGGGCAGTAACTCTAAGCTCAAATCCCACTTCCATCACTTATTATGTACATGACTCTGAGTGAGTTGTATAATCTTCTTGAGCTTCTGTTTTCTCATCTATAAAAAAGGAGAGTTGAACTAGTTCTTTCTAATTCAAGATCACCCTGTGATGAGGGAAAAAGAAGAGTCAATGATGCCTCCAATGTTATGAACCTGAGTGACTAGGAGGAACCCAGGTCTTTTGACTCTAGATTTAGTGCTCTTACCATTACCCAACCCTCTCTACTCAACTATTTCATTAGTGTGGCATCAAATAAGATTTATCACTCTCCTGTGGATGATGCTACTAAAACCAGTTGCTATTCAAGGCCAACCTTGTGTAGCAGCAAGCACCCTAGCATACCCAGGATGGCTGCTAGCACAGGTTGTTAGATCTGCTTTTCTAAAGGCAAGCAACTCAAAATGGGTTAACAATCTTACTTTAATCAAACAAACATATATCGTTTACCTAGTTCAGGGGTAAAAATCAGCACCCTGAACTTCAGAAAATACAAACAGAAGTTACAACAGAAAATAACACAATTCAGCAGACAGGGCTTCCAGCTGTCTGACCATTACATCCATACCTAGTTAGTTACCAGAGAGGGAAGCACCAACAGCTGGGTTTTCAAAGCCGGGGTCTCAACGGCTGCCCAGAGTCTCATCTGGCTAAATCACACAACTCTTCCCAAAGTGAGCCCCAAAGCAAAACCTCACTTCAGGGTATATATAGCCTTCTCCTGGATCAGAGAATGTCACAACCCTCTTGACCCACTGCCCAATCACAAAGTAACAAGGTATAGGTGTTCCTCAAAAACAAGTCTCCCGCCACAGGCTCCATGTGACCACATTCAGCCTATTAGCGGGCAGAGTATATTTTCAAATCAGGGAAGGTTCTTAGATTTACCCAAGCCTACCAAGAGCCAAGGGGCAGAAAAGATCTTCAGATTCCCATTACCATAACACCTTGCCTCTTGACTGAGTAGGAAACTACTTATGTGGGATGAACACATTCCTCAAATGATCAACCCCCAAGAAAAACACCCCCCAAAAAAGTCTGTCCCACTGTTTATGTTACCAATGCCTAAAATGACCATGTTATTCCTTTAAGTTCTGGTACCTACATCAATGTTTTGCTTATAGTGAACACTGAGTAATATTTATGAATTTTACTCAAAGCCACTAAATACTACTGCTTTAACAACCACAATAACCACAACCACAATAATAATACAAATAATTCCATAATAAAAGTACTGATCTCAAAATATATTTTAGAATTCAACAATTAAATGTACTGGAACCAGACAATTATCACAGACAAACAGAATCCCATAATTGTCCCAGTATAAAATTGAAATTTAAAGTCATATTTAATAGATATAGCTGTGCCAAATATTCTTAATTCCCAAGTTACACAGAATAAAAAGCTTCCAAAATATAAAGAAAAAATCTCTAGCAAAAGAAATAAAAATATGGGGAAAGGATTAAATACAATTCTTCTCCCTTGTCCTGTCTGCTGCTCTTCTCTAAAAGATGCTTCCATCAAGTGTACAGGAAATTTGCTGACATCCAAATACTATTATTCAATTACAAAAAGGCAATTATTTTTTCATCTGTTTAAATAGGTCATGTAACATTAAATATAAAACAGCAATAATAGGGTAGTGACTTGTTCCAGAACTGTTTCTTTCTGAACTCCACTGAAAAAGATGAAAAGAGAGATATACCTACATATGGTGCTTCTCAGCATATTAAATGCTTTTTCTCAAAAATATTGTGAGGTAGATAGTACAATTGTTAGAATTCCTATTTTACAGATGAATAAAGCAAACCTCAGAGATTAAATGACTCTAAATGAAATATAGTAATAACTTCTCAACTGGAGTGATATTAAACTTTAAGGATAAATTAGTTTATTGCATTCACTAATTGCTAAAAACAGGATCTGTAAGGATATCATCTAGGATGGGTAAATTTGCTTTGAAAAGGCATAAGTGAGAAAATCTAGAAAATGAGGCACTATTAGGTAGAGGTCTAGAGGAGGGAACACAGAAGTAGAAGGCCTGTGGGCAGTCAGGAAATATCATTAGGTCATTAGATATCTATTCTCAAAGGAAGACTGGACAATTAAAAGAGGAGATTGGAGGGACAATGAAGATACACATCACTCACTGCCCAGTTTTGCTTAGGATCAATCCTTCTTCATCTATGACTATGACTATAGGGACTCCATACATCAAGATTAAACTAAAATGTAGAAATATCTAGTTTTTATGTTGCTGTTCTATCATGTCTGACTCTCCATGACCCTATTTGGGGTTTTCTTGGCAAAGATATTGGAGTGGTTTGCTATTTCTTTCTCCAGTTCATTTTACAGATGAGGAAACTGAAGCAAAGAGAATTAAGTGACTTGTCCAGGGTCACAAAGCTAATAAGTGTCTGAGGCTAGATTTGAACGAAAGAAGATGAGTCTTCGTGACACCAGGCCCAGCACTCTATCCATTGCACCCCCTAGCTGCCCTGGCAGGTTTTATGTATATGAGAGCAAACATCTGGGTATTTACTTTTAAATGTCTGGGTTACTGACTGTACATGAAAATGTTTTCTTCAGAATTTAAAAAAATAAAATAATAGAATCTTACTGTTTGAAGGTATTTAGAAGTCATCCAGTCTGCCTTCCCAAACAATTCAGGAATCTTTCACAGCATCCTTGACAGCTGAACAGGTAACCTCTGCTTAAATTCTCCCTGCTTTAAATCCTACAATCTTGTGACTCCCAATGAAAGGGAAATCATTACTTCCCAAAACAACTGGTTTTGTTGTTGGATAGCTCTAATTGTTAACAAGTTATTTCTTTATATTAAACCAAAATCTGCCTCCTTGTAACTTCCACCCTATCATCCAAATTGATAGCTATCATGTCTCCTTTACAATCTTCTCCTCTGTAGGCTTTTTACCCTCCATTCTCTACCCAGTCCTCCTGTGACATAGTTTCTAGACTCTTCTCTATCCTAGATGTCATCCTCCATCATAGGTCCCAAAATGAACAGTACTGCCCCCTGGAGGGTGCTAGAATGATCCAGGGGGTCAGTAATAGCCTTGGGTACAGTTGGGGGGGCATTGAGTAAAAATAAAGGGGCATAAGGAAAGAAGAGAAAATTTTGAAAAACTGTTTGTACATGTTTCATCTGTTGTGTAAGAGAGTCAAAGTCATCATGATTACATTATTTTGCAAATAAATTCACAAAATACAAGTTATAACCAATCAGAGGTCAAGTCTACAACAAGTCTTAATAAGCAAATATTGGCAGGAAAGCCTGTCGCAAATGGTCAGAAAGTTCAACATGTATCAGCAGGAATATGTGTGTGTGATGATTTGTTTGTAATATGATACTATACAGTTACATGATGCAATATTGTATCATCAAAATTTCAGTGCAGGAGAAAAACCATAAATTTACAATAAATTATTAAATTTAGGATGTCATTTTTTTAAATTAATTTTTTGAAATGATGCAAATTTCAAAAACAAAAAGAATTGTTAAAAGGTTAAAGAAAGTAGATTTCTGGGGAGGGGGCTGAGTAACTTTTTATTTAAAGGGGGTGATAGGCCAAATAAGTTTGGGACCCTCTGCTCTAGATGCACTCTTTAGCAGTGTCCCTATTAAAATGTAATGTCTAGTATATAACACAAGTGTCTAGATGTTGCCTTCCAAACTAGTGTGGAGTATAATAGAAGTAGTATCTTCTGTGATCTGTCTGTATGTTTAAACTTCTGATAATAAAGCTTAAGGTTGTGTGTGTGTGTGTGTGTGTGTGTGTGTGTGTGTGTGTGTTGTGTTTATAAGATACAGACAAGCTAGGACTGGAGTCAGGAATTTAGAAGACCTAAGTTCAAATCCAGTCTCAGACATTTACTAACTGTGTGATCCTGGACAAGTCATTTAACCCTGTTGTCCTCAGGGACAAATCTGATTTTTGTTGATAATTGAGCCTAAGTATAAAGAGCAGCCAGGTGGCACAATGGATGGAGCACTGGGCTTAGAATCAGGAAGACTCATCTTCATGTGTTCAAATCTAGCCTCAGACACTTGCTAACTTGGTGACCCTCAATAAGTCACTTAACCTGTTTGTCTCAGTTTCCTCAACTGTAAAATGAGCTGGGAAAGGAAATGGCAAACCCCTCTAGTATCTCTGCCAAGAAAATCCCAAATGGGGTCACAAAGAGTCAATCACGAAAGAAAAATTATTGAAAACACATCATATTGTTCATTCATATTAGTCAAATTCCCAGACCTTTGACGTATGACCCACTAAGTCAAATCTCTTCTGCATTTGTGCAATTAATCACTTTAACCAAAGTGTATGGTTTTACATTTATCTTTGTCAAGTGTTGTCTTATTTAGCTTTGTCCCACCATAAGCTTTCCATTAATTCTAGCAGCTTCTTGGCTTGTCCTTCATAATCAGCCCTGACTATAGTCACATCCATGCCAGAGATATGTGAATTTAGGGCAACATTTCTCAGTCTGCTGAGGACATTTTGAATCTTATTTTTTAATATAGTATATTAGTTACACCTTCTAGTTTGGTTTCATTTGCAAATATGTCATCAATATCTTTCTATAGCTTGCTAATAAAATGTTGAATAGGACATGTCCATGAATGTACAGGTATTATGTCTGTTGCATAATCAATAATCCTTTCCTTCCTGTATACATATAAATGAGATTGCCTTTCATTTTAGGTTATTTTAAACTCTTCCCCCTGCCATATATTCTTAGTGTTAGTCACCTTCATTTTCTCTTTCATGATTCAATGAGGCACAATAAAATTAAATCATTCCAGAGCTTTTACCAATTCTTAGAAACTAAAATTTTCTCTTTAATCCTAAAGAAAAAAGGAAAGAATACCTTAAGCAACTGAAAAATTTTCCCTTCCATTCAGCTATCCCATCATTGCTGATGTCCTTTTAACTTCATTTTGGCTTAGCTTACTTGACCTTGTACTTAGATTTATAACCTCTCCTCAGATAACACTAGACAAAGCCTATGTCAATAATTTTTCAGCTTAAAATGCTACTCCTACTTAAGAACTGACCTTCAACTCCGTATTTCCAGAAGAAACACCCTTTGCACTGTGCTACCCACTAGTTACGGCCAACTTTTACATGAAAAGACTTGAACTCATGGATGGCCAGTGACATGAGAGCAACATCAGTTACTTATGTCACAAGATTCATAACCTATATGTAAAATATTGTTTGTTACAGATCATTGACATTTTTAGCCATTTGTAAATTTTCAGATTTCTCCCCTGAAATATACCAAAAAATGTTGCTGTCCATTCAAGTTGTCCCTTCCCAGACATAAAAAGGGTAAATCAGATGACAGGTCAGAATCATAGGCTGTGTCTATACTCACAACCCAAGATAACTTTATGTAAAAAATAGTCTGGCCAAGAGTCAAGACTTTAGTTTGTTACTCAAAACAAACCAAACAAGCAAAAAACCAAAACAAAAAAAAAGCATGGAAGATATTAGTATATCAACTATACTTCACAGAATCCAAACTTCACAGAACAAATCCTCTAGAAACCAAGGAGATGTCCATCAGCTAGGGAATGGCTGAACTAATTATAGTTAGCAGATGACTTCATATTTATATGGAGAGGCTTATACGAACTGATGCTGAGTGAGAAGAGGAGAGCCAGGAGGAATTTGTACACAATTATAGACACAATGTATGTGTGACGACCAACTTTGATAAACTGAACTCTTCTCAGCAATCCAGAGACATAAGTCAAACCCAAAAGACTCATGATGGAGAGAGATGTTTACATCCAGAGAAAGAACTGCGATTGAACCCAGATTGAAGCAAACTACCTGCCCTTTTTCATCTTCATTCCATCTGTTACAATCCTTCTTTATAACCTGACTAATGCCTAATGTGAAAATATTTGCAGATACTAGATTGTATGCCGACGGGGGGGGGGGGGGGGGGAGAAAATTTGAAACTCAAGGAGTTGTGGTAATGAATCTTATACACTAAAAATAAACAAATTAATAAAAAAAAAATAGAACATCATTATGCCCTAAGAAGTAATAAAGGGATAGTTTCAGAGAAACCTGAGAAAACTTTTATGAACTCAGAACAGCTATGGTGAACCAGAACAAGAGACATGGACAATAGAATCAGAGCTCTTTTCTAGTCCAGTCCCTTCACCTTTAAAATGTAAGGGGATTAGATTTGATGGACTCAGGGTGCAGAATGAGAAATAAATTTTTTAAATATGGCCAACACAGAAATTTATTTTGCTTGACTATTTATATTTGTTACAAGCATTTTTTTTTTCCAGTTGGTGGAAGGAAAGGAAAGAAGTAAGTGCTTGTTGAGTGGGGGAAAAAAAGGAAAATCATTTAAAATGCAAAGGGCAAACTATGTGCTAGGGATATAAAGGTGAGAAACAGCATAGTTCCTGCCCTCAAGTTGTTGATGAGCTAATAAGAGTAAGGGAGAGGTTACAGAGGACTGGAACAAGACAAATGGAGAGCAGGATCAGAGGTCCTTTCAGGGTCCTTTCCAACTTCAACTATAGGCCTTTGTATGTTCGTTAAGTTCATTGATCTAGAGCTGAATGAGACCTCAGAGGCCATCTAGTCTAATTCCCCTCTTTTTATAGGTTGGGAAACTGTGACTCAAAGAAATTAAGTGATTTGCCCAAAATTACACAGGGAATAAGTGTCAGAGGTGAAATTTGAGCCAAGGTCTTCAAACTCCAGAGCCAGTATTCTTTCATACCACCAACTTCCCAGACTAACTCTTCCCCTTCTAGAGCAACTGCACAAACTACTTTTAGGTAGTTCTAGTTATTAGGAAGCTTTTTTGTTGTGCTGAGCTGAAATCTGCCTATCTGCAATCTCTACCCAGTGTTCTGCCCTTTAGGTCAAATAAAATGAATTTAATCTTTCCAGTGTCTGCTTTCACAACTATTTCATTTTTTATTGGTCAGAATCAGGTCAAGAATGTCCATTCCCCTCATCATTTACTCCTTTTTATCTCAATTTTATTTTATTTTCAGTTTCAAATTCTTTTCCTCCTCCTCCCCCATTCACTGATATAGCAAGAAAACTAAAATCATTACAAAAATTTATAGACACACAAAATAAATTGCCATGTTAGCTATGTTCTGAGAAAAAGAAAGGAATAGAAGATAAGTTTCACTCTTCACCCTCAGTCTCTCCACTTTATATCTGGAGAAGGATAGCATGTTTCATCATGAGTTCTTTAAAACTGTGATTTGCTATGGTGTTGTTCAGAGTTATTAAGTCCTTTAGAGTTGATTATCTTTACAATATTGCTGTTACTATATAAATTGTCCTCCTGGTTCTACTCAATTCATTTTGAACCAGTTCATACAAGTCTTCCCAGTTTTCTCTGAAACTATCCCTTTTAGCATTTGTTCCAACAAAATAATATGCCATCATCTTCATATATCACAAGCTCAGCCATTCTCCAATTAATGAGCATCCCCTCAGTCTCCATTACTTTGCTACCACAAAAACAACTGCTACAAATATTTTTGTACACATATTCCTTCACCTTTTCATGGATGAAATTATTAACAAGACAAGTGAAGAAAATCCCAGATGCTCTGCTTCAAGCAGAGATATTTCCAACATATGTCCAAATAATAGAAGTTCTTTATCACCACTCTATCCTGCCTTGCTTTGACTGAGGCAACACCCATGCAGTGATTAAGGCTAGGCAAAAAATGAGGCAAAGAAAGACCTCTTTTACCTAGTTTAAAATAAATCAGTCTGGGAGGATAAGACCCTTAGGGACTCTGGACAAAACAAACAATTGCTATTTACACTCTCTCTCAGTCAAATTGAGACCTGGGAAAGACATTAACTTAAAAAGACCAAGGTGTTCCACTCCAGGGCTATCTCCAATTGTCCTGATCTATATCTTGACTCTAGAAAAGAGAGTGAAGTAGTTGCACAGCCCTCTCTCACTTAAATCCAATTCACTTGCAAGTCATCACATCATCTTCTTGTCTTGTTTGAGAACTAAGGACAAACAACATATATCCTTCCTTGGTGCCAAATTTGTGATCTGCTTTTAGAATTCAGCATTCATTTTCTCCCTTTGGCTGAGCAGTGTTTCATATACTACCACCATAATAACTCTTCAGCTTATTTCACCATCTATCCTCACCCAAATACTTTCTACCACATTGACCCTTCTGGTTAGTAGATTCCCCACACAGTAGTGTTTTCTTTTGCCTGTACTTATATATCACGAAAAGAGATTTGGACTCAGCTAAAAGTAGGATCACTTTAAAGCCATCTAACCATTCTCCCTGAAACAGATTATCTTTTAGTATTTTGTTTTTCATGTACTTGCTGGAGGGAAAAACCCTCTTACTTTTCCTTTCTACCTTCTCTCCTCTCTCCTCTCTCTCCTCTCCTCTTCCCCCCTCTTCTCTTTCACCTCTTCCTTTCTCTTTTATTTCTCTTCTCTCCTCTCTCTCCTCTCCTCTTCTTCTCATCCCTAGAGTTGAGATTATATATAGACAACTACTTGAAATACAACACACAGAGAAACTTTTAAATATCATTTTTATAAATATACAATTCAACAAACATTTTTTTTTTTAAGCAATCAGGGTTAAGTAACTTGCTCCAGGTTACACGGCCAGTTATTATTTCTGGGTGTGGTGCTGAGCGTCTGAGCCCGGGATTCGATCTCCAGGTCATCCCGACACTGGGGCCGGTGCTCTTACTCGCTGAGCCACCTGCCCGCCCCTAGTTCAACAAACATTTATTGGGCACTTACTATGTGGTGCTTTGGGGATAAAAATAAAAGCAAACATCCTGGGGAGGGGGGAGGGAAGAAGGGTTCAAAGTGTATTTCGATACATTAAGTACAAGGTATATACAGATGAATGCAAATAAAATCAAGAGGTAGGGAATGGAGGCTTGAATCAAGAAAGGCCTCATATAGGTGGTCAAAATGCATGCATTTTTTACACACAAAAAGTTTTCTCACTCTATGATAGGTAAATATTGATTACATGTTACTGCAAAGCCTCGGAGCTTCCAATTCTGTCATGATGAACACAAGAAGATAAACGCAAGTAAAATTCAGCCTTATCTTGGCGTACCAAGGCCTCGACTCTGTCCATGCCCCTCCCTTCTCTCGCTGGTCTCCTTTACCGTCTCCCTTTCTTCCATTATTGACCCTACTGAGAGAAGGTAACGGAGTCAATAATACCTATAGTCACCTTCAGTAGACAAACCCTCACCAACAATGACAGCGCTTCAGATAGAAACTGGTTGATCATCAATCAAGGATGTTGTAAGAGAGATTCCTGCATGGGATAATTAGTTGGATCGAATGACCAAAAAGGAATCTTTCAACTCCCATTGAATTTTGAAGAGAAGATATGTAAATGTGGAGGGATAACAGTTAATACTTATCAATATATGAAAAGTACCAAAAGATACGTATGTAAATAATAAGTAGTACAGGATTTGAGCGATAAGTAGAAAGATTAAGCTAGGAGACACTCCAGGAAAACTTCAAGGTAGAGGTGAGGTGTGAGGAGAGCCCTGAAAGATAGATACGATTTAGGGTAGGTAGAAAGAAAAAGGGAGGACATTTCAAGCAAGGGGGAAGTCCCCACAGGGAAGAATGTGTTTGGTGAGCAGGTCAATGCTTTGGGCCAGGCCTGACTTGAGCCATTCTGGTAGTTTAGGTTCAGGATTAATGCCAAATGAGACATTTATTAACAATTATTGTTAAAAAGTTTAACTATAGCTGGGATAGAAAGGTTCAGCAAAGATACAGTACTGATTTCATTTGGGTACAGCTTACCTACCTGTGCATTTGCCCTGCTGGTATACCCATCAGAAGCATGGGTCAAGCCTGATGAATATTACATTACTTTCCTCTTGCCTTGTGACCAGGAAGCTATATCACTAATTTGAGTCGTAATCCTCTTGGACCAGTTAAGCTTTGAGTATGGTTTCATTACCTTTTAATGGAAAACTAGCCTACTTTGTATGGGGGAGATGTTGCTCCTATAACAACCAGAAGGTTTAGGAGAGAAAGACTAGGCCGGAGCCAATTGTGAAGGATATTGAATTCAGGTGATTTGAGACTTTTCTCAGTTGTGTCCAACAAGGATAATGCAATATTCTAGGAGCTAGCTATTTTCTAGTCTCTTCTAAGAAGAATACTTCAGGGATGGTTAAGTGGTGCAGTGAATAGAGCACTGGCCCTGGAGTCAGGAGTCCCTGAGTTCAAATCCAGCCTTAGACACTTAACACTTGCTAGCCATGTGACCTTGGGCAAGTCACTTAACCCCAAGTGCCCTGCCTTCCCCCTCCAAAAAAAGCAAGAAAAAGGATGCTTCGGTTATTAAATTAATAAATATCTCTACCTTTCTCTAAATATAGATATGCATTAGCACATTTATTAAAAACCTGTGATGTTCTAAGTGCTATGGATATGACAAAAGCGACATAGACCCTGACCTTTCATTTTAGCTGGAGGAAACATGTACATATATGGGCAAATATGTAATATAAATAAAATGAGTACAAGATCATTTGAAAGGGGGTTCACTAGTAACTGTGATGATCAGGAAAGGATTCATGTAGAAGGTGGTGCTTGAAAGAAAGGTACTGCGCCTTGAAAGAAAAGAATGATAAGATGCAGGAATGAGTAGGAAGTGCATTCTAGGCATGAGGGTACCACCAGTGCAAAGTCATGGTGATGGGAAATGGAGTACTATATATAAGAAAGAGCATTTCAGCTGGATTGTAGACTATGTAAAGGGGCATAATAGATAATGTCTGGAAGGTATATTGGATCCAGGTTTTGAAGAGTTCCAAATGTGTAAAGGAGTTTATATTTTATCCTTGAGGTAATGGGCATTCACTAGGGACGTGTTGAGAGATTTGTGGAAATAGGAATGACAAAGCTTGTGAGTAATGGCAAGCAAAGTACTACTTTACTCCTTGTTTCAGCTAATCAAGTGCCTTTGAGTCTCACCTTTGATTGTGTCAAGTCTTTGTTGGAAACAGTATACATTGTGTTGTCCTTAATAGGCCTAAGGGAGTTTGAAGACCTTCCCTACCTTTAATAGGCCCAAGATCATCACATGGAGCCCATGGTGGGAGGAGCTTGCTAAAAGGGTGGAACAGGAGGGGAGGAACAGGAAGGAGAAGAACAGATAAAAGCTGGAGCATCAGCTGGGGTCGAGCAGAGCTAAGAGAGAGAATGTTTATGATGTCAGCACTCTGTTGTTCTGTCTGTTGTCCTGTGTTGGTGTTACTTTGTCAGATAGAAGCATTATGTCTGTTGAATTGTGTTACTTTGTTAGACAGAAAATGAATTGAGATGATAGTGCAGGCAATGTGTGTAAATATTGTTGTATCCCTGTTGAGCTTTGTTTTCCTAGAAACAGAAACTGTGAAGAGCTTGGGGTGGAGCAGTACCCTTGAGCTGCAAAATGGAACAGGAGAAGAGAGCTGCCTACCTGTGAATCTAGGCAACAAGTGGATGACTAAAGGCAAGAGCTGGAAGTGTGGAAGAGGAGCCATGGGGTTTGGAAGTCAGCCTTGAATTAAGATGAAAGGAGATTTTATTTGGGTACTTAGTGCTGACTGATGATAGAATAACTTGCTGTGATATAGGGCTGAATGGCCTTTGTACTTTCTACTACCCCTTAAGGATGATTGGAAGCCAACCTGGAGTCAGATGAAAGAAAACTTGATTTGGGTACTCTATATTAATTGAGGAGATTGTGACTTATTGAATGATATGTTTTGTTTAAGACCACGTGGCCACCTTAGTAATAAGTTGTTATGTCCTTGTGAATGTTGTACTTTAGTTTCTTGAATGTTTTGCTTTAGTTTATTGCTGAATAAATAGAGAGCTCATAATGTGATTGTGATTAGATCCTGAAAGTTATTCACAGTAGCAGTCCTCAGGAGCGCTGCTCATGATTGGCACTCACCATCAAAATAATAATGTTCAGAAGAGGGATGAATTTGGAGGGAAGGATGAGTTCTTTTTCTAAAATTAAATTTTATGTTTATTTTTAGTTTACATCATTCATTTCCACAAGATTTTGAGTTACAAATTTGCTCCCCTCCCCACCACCGCAAAACAGCGATCCCACTGTATACCCCCTCCCCCAATCTGCTCTCTCCTATATCCTCCCTCTCCCCCCTCCAACTTTCCAGTACAGCAATATGGATCTCTATACCCCAGTGCCTGTATATCTTATTTCCCAGTTGCATGTAAAAATAATAATAATAATTTTTAACATTTGATTTTAAAACTTTGAATTCCACTTTCTTTTCCTTCTTCACTCATCACCCACCCTTACTGGGAAGATAAGCAATTCAGTATAGGTTGTACATGTGTAGCTATGCAAAGCATTTCCATAGTGGATATATTGTGAAAGACTGACTACATTTCCTTCCATCCTATCCTGCTACCCACTTGTTCTATTCTCTACTTTGACCCTGTCACTTTTCAAAAGTGTGTGCTTCCAACTTCCCTCCCCACCAACCTGCCCTCCCCTCCATCATCCCCCCTCTCATCCCCTTCCCCCCTACTCTCCAATAGGGCAATATACCCTGTTTTGTGTGTATGTCATTCCCTCCCTAAGCCAAATTCAATGAGAATAAGGTTGACTCATCCCCTTTTGCCTTCCTGTTCTTCCCCTCTATTGTAACAGTTTTCCCTTGCCTATTTTATATGAGATAATTTATTCCATTCTGTCTCTCCCCATCTCCTCTCATTATATTCCCCTCTCACCTCTCAATTTAACCTTTTAAGTATCATCCCTTCCTACTCAATTGGTCCTGTTCCCTCTGTCTGTGTATACCTGTATACACGCACTCACATATGTATTCATATACCATATACCCTCCTATATAGAAATATATATGTATGTATACATATATATACATATATATACACACACATACATTTATATTCCCTTCAACTATTCTCATACTGAGAAAACTTTCATAAGTTACAATTATCATTTTTCCATGCAGGAATGTAAATAGTTTGACTTTGATAAGTTCCTTATGATTTCTTTTCCCTGTTTACCTTCTCATGCTTCTCTTGCTTCTTGTATCTGAATGTCAAATTTTCTATTCAACTCTGGTTTTCTCATCAACAATGCTTGAAAGTTCTCTATTTCATTGAATGACCATATTTTCCCCTGAAACATGATACTCAGTTTTGCTGGGTAGGTGACTCTTGGTTTTAATCCCAGTACCTTTGATCTCCAGAATATCATATTCCAAGCCCTTCTATCCCTCAATGTAGAAACTGCCAGATCCTGGGTTAACCTGATTGTGTTTCCACAATATTCAAATTATTTTTTCTTAGCTGCTTGTAATATTTTCTCCTTGATCTGGGAATTCTGGAACCTGACTATAATATTCCTAGGAGTTTTCTTTTGGGGATCTTTTTCAAGAGGTGATCCGTGGATTCTTTCAACCTGTATTTTGCCCTCTGGTTCTAAAATGTCGGGGCAATTTTCCTTGAGAATTTCTTGAAGGATGATTTCTAGGTTCTTTTTTTTGATCATGGCTTTCAAGTAGTCCAATAATTTTTAAATTATCTCTCCTGGATCTATTTTCCAGGTCAGTGGTTTTTCCAATGAGATATTTCACATTGCCTTCTATTTTTTTCATTTGTTTGGATCTGCTTAATACTATCTTGATTTCTCATAAAGTCATTAGTCATTCTATTTGCTCCCATCTAATTCTGAAGGAATGATTCTCCTCAGTGAGCTTTTGAGATTCCTTTTCCATCTGGCAAATTTGGCTTTTTAAGGCATTCTTCTCCTCCTTGCCTTTTTGAGCCTCATTTGCCATTTGAATTAGTCTATTTTTTAAGGTGTTATTTTCTTCAGTCAGGTTGTTGACTCTCTTTTCCTGATTTTCTTGTATCATTCTCATTTCTCTTCCCAATTTTTCCTCCACTTCTCTTATTTGGTTTTCAAAATCGGAAGGATGAGTTCTGTATTAGACATGTTGAATTTGAAATGCCTAGAGGACATCCCGTAGACAGTTGGAGACACAGGTCTGGAGTTCAAGAGGAGACTAGGGCTGGATACAGAAATCTGGTGGTCTTCTGCTTAGGGGTGATAATTAAACCCACAGGAGCTGATGGAATCACCAAATGAAAGAGAGAAGAAAAGAAGGCCAAGGCAGAGCCTTGGGATACACCTTCAGTTAGGGTTAAGAAAGAGAAGTCAGACAGATAGAAGAACCAAGAGAGAATAATATCATGAGAACAAGAATAGGGGAAAAGGGAGAGGGAAACAATAAAATTATTGTTCTTCTTCTCCCAATACTGTGTTTGATTGAGCTTCCTATTCTGTGAGTATATGACAGTGTTATTTCCTTCAGGGTGAATGTTCCTAGAAGGCAAGGCCAAATCTATTTCAAATTAATCTCTGTCTAGTACAATGCCATGTACATAGCAGAGTTAATAATTGCATTTTCCAGTTCTAAAACACTTATTGTAAATTGAGAATTTTATAAATGAAATGTGATGATAAATGCAGGAGTAATCTGAACTATGTAGGAGAGGAAAGAGAAAGAAGAGAGGTTTTGTGTAAAGAGAGAAATGTTGAAGAAACAGAAAGGAGGGGGAGAAAAACCTAAATTTTGGAGATGCTGCTAGAGCAACAATAACCTTGTATGTTTAGGACGATGGGTGGCATCCAACCTGTTATTCAAATGCAGGAAAGTTTCTAGTCACTTTGAATTGAACAGAGTGGAAATGATAATGAGGTTATTTAAAGTAAGCTTATAAAGGTAGAGGCCCAAGCTACTTTGAAAGAAGAAAATGTTAGCTAACTCCAGGAGAACTAGACTTGAGTTGCATCAAAATATGGGAATGGAGAAAGATGGGCAGAGGAAAGAGGGAAAATTAAGTGATAATTCAGAATATATGTGAAATATTATCTGTGTGATATGCCCTGACTCTTGAATATTGCTTCCCACCCCATGTATATTTTTTAATAGTCATTTTGCAGAAACAATTGTTCTCCAATGAAGGCAACCAGTTAATGGGAAAAGAAGTGTGAATTATGCATTAGCATTTTTTTTTCTCAGTGGTAAGAAAAAAATTGGAGAAAATAAAGTGGAAACTGTATGAGTGAACTTGGGAGTGAACTTGTCATTGGTAAATGACAACAGGAGCAGAGCCTAAGAAATTAAAACCCCAAAAGGCTTTCATGTATCCAAAGGGAACAGTATCCTATTATAATTATGTTATTTCTGCTGTGTCTAAGAAAAAAATTGTATATGGCTATGTGTGCATGTATAAGAAAAGCCTAAAGTATAGAACATGAAATCTTAAAGGACCTTAGAGCTTATAGGAGTTGGAGCCGGAGATAATTTATTCCATATTGTAAATGAGGAAACAGATGTCCATAAGGGTGATGCTTTTTGTTTAAGTTCATGTTCAAGGAAGTGGCATCATGAAATGGCAGTTGAATAACTTCCCCTTCCTGTTGCCACAAAGTGAAAATATCTTTACATGTGGGCAGAAAGAGCACTGGGGATGTTTGGAAATAGTACTTCATGACAATGAAGAGAAACCCTAACACAGATAGCCTAAAACAAAATTTTTTAAAGTATCATTTTTATTTGGCATTGGGATGCATTTTGGTTCTATATTTGAATGTGGGTATAACATGATCTGAGAATATGTAGGACTTCTCACTAAATTAATCAATCGAGAGGTATGTGCTGATTAGCGTAGATGCTCCAAATGAATTTATTGATTAAAGCTTAAGCTCCACAAGGAAATGCAATATAAAAATAAAAGTTCATTTCGTAAAAGTATCTGAGAAGGGTAAAAGGAGGCACCTTTCACAAGTATGGCTAAGGAAAGAATGCTTAAAAGATCATAAAAAAGTAAATAATTTCTTTCAAATGATATTTAAAATCTTTTTCATGATCAAAATTAATGCAGCTAAAAATAGGAAGAGAAATTGTCAAGAGGGAAAAAAAAATCTTTGCATGAAATATCACAGATACACTATTCCCCAATAAATTACTGGTCAAAGCATATTAACAGATAGTTTTCAAAAGAAGAATTGCAAACCATTATACCTTTTGAAGAATTGCTCCAAATCACTAATAATAAGATAAAAGACAATTTTGAAGTTTCATATCAGACACATCAGACTGGCAAAAAATTTTAAAAAGACAGAAATAATGCTGGGGGAAGTAGGACTGTGGGAAAACAGGTACACTAACACTTGGTGGATCTGTGAATTGGTCCAACCCTACTAGAAAACAATTTGGAATTATGTTGGAAAAGTCATTAAATTCTTCATGCCTTTTGACCCTAACAGCCTATAACTACTAAAATGTTTCATACATTCATAGCAGCATTTTTTAATATATTAGGAAAAAGCTGGAAACAAAATGAATGTCCATCAATTGGGGTTGCCTGAGCAAACTGTGCTCCTATGCATATGAATTTAATGAAAGCTATTGTACCAAAACAAATAACAAATAGTCATAATAAAATGGAAAGACTTTTATGAACTTATGGAGAATGAAGTAAACAGAGCCAGGAGGACAATATAGGGAATGACTGTAACAATGTAAATAGAAACATTAAAACATTAAAACAAGTCAGATAACTGAGTAAGTGTAATAACAAATTCTGAATCAAGATACCCTAGAAATGACTGTGATATAAAAACAGAAGACATCGACAAAATTATTTTAAAAGCCCAGATATTTATTGAGCATCCACTAAGTGTCCTGTGCAAGACATTGGGAACTACTACTAACTGGGATGCTTTACCTGGAGTACCCTGTCCTCAGGAAGCTTAGGTAGAGACATTGTTCAGTCGTGTCTGACTTTTTGTGATTCTATGGAGCATACTGTGCATTAGAGTTTTCTTGGCAAAGACACTGGAGTGGTTTGCCATTTCCTTCTCCAGTAGATTAAGGAAATCAGAGGCTAAGTGGTTTGCCTGGGGCCACACAACTAATAACTGACTGAGGACAGATTTGAAGTCAGCCCTTCCTGACTGCAGGTCCAGCCATCTATCCACTGAACTATCTAGCTGCTGCTAAGGCAAAGGCATACAAGAACTAAATAACAAGAAAAAAAATCCAACATCAAAGCTGTTTAGAGATAGCGTTTTATATAACTGATAGATGAAAATAGCTTTAAAAAGTACTATGCTTTCAGAGATGGGTGAAATAACAACATGGCACCAGGCTTTGTTAAGACAGTTGGACATGAGCTGGACCTTGAAGACCATGTGAGATTAGGATGAGGAGGATTAGAAGATGGAGGCAGGGGGAAAGGGACAGCACTATGTGTAATCACTTTGGTCAGTAGTGGTAGATAAGAAAAGTAATTTGGAGAAGAATGGAAAAGCCTTGAATACTAAGTAAAGTGTTTTCACTTTAGCTTTGGGACTAATGCAGAGCCTGGTTCTGGAGGGTGGGGGTGGGGGGGTTTCTGGGGTGGGAAGGGAAGTGGGTATAAAGATAAAGCCTGTCTGATGCTGGGATAGTGATCTTGCCTCCTCTTCTTGCTCCTCAGCTGCACCTTACAGGCATATGCTAAACACCAGCCTAAGGAGAGCTGACCTCCCCCACCCCACCCCACCCCACCCCCACCTCTTGTTTTCTCTGTCTAATTTGAATATTCTCTCAGAAAGTAAGTATTTAGTAATCTGATCTTTTTCTTGATAATTGAGCCCAAGTATAAAGGGCAGCTAGGTGAAACAGTAGATAAAGCACTGGGCTTAGAATCAGGAAGACTCATCTTTATGAGTTCAAATCCAGATTTAGACACTTACTAGCTATGTGACCCTGGGTTAGTCACTTAGTTTCCTCACCTGTCAAATGAGCTGCAGAAGGAGCAAACCACTCCAGTAACTTTGCCAAGAAAACACCAAAAATGGGTTCACAAGAGTTAGACACAACTGAAAACAACTAAATGACAACAATAACAAATAAGGGGATAGTCATAGAATGTCTATGAATGCTTCAAATCAAGAAGCAAGCTGTCTATTACATATGATCATGCTTTTTAGAAGCAGGTTCCCCATCATTTTGCATGTGGAGATTGAACCCCATTATGCTCACATAGAAGTCTAACTGTGCTACCATCCATAGCACCATAGCTTTGTGTCACAAAATCTAAGGGCTGAAAGGGACCCAGAAGGCTATCAAGTCCAGCCTGCAGCTGACCAAGAATCCTCTCTAATAGAATCATCCGGTTCTGTTTGAAAATATGCAGTGAGGATCCAGCCTCAGACACTTGACACACGTACTAGCTGTGTGACCTTGGGCAAGTCATGTAACTGCAATTGCCTAGTCTTCCCCCCTCCAAAAAAACCCAAACAAACAGAAGATATGCACATTCAACTCATGAGAGCTCTGATGCTCAGGGGATAAATCATGATGAAGAGCTCAGGCAAGGAAGTGTGGCTCAGCTGACTCAATGCCAGGCGTTCTCTGTGCCCATCCTTGGTGATCCTTCTCTGCTATGGCTGAACATCTCCTTGCTTCCCATCTGACTAGCCTGCTTTGGGACTTCTCTGATTTCTCTGCCTTGCCCCTACTGTGGCCACTTTCTCTCTCACCTCCTTTACAATTTCCTTTTATGTGTTCTTTCTCCCCTCCCCCATTAGATTTTAAACTTCTGAAGGACAGGGACTGTCTTTCTTTTTCAAATTTACATCCCCAGGGCTTAGCACATTGAGGGGTACAAAGCAGGCACTTAATAAATGTGTTTTGACTGACTAATTCTTGGGAAGTTTCTCTTCACTTCAAGCTGAATTCCTGCCTCTCTGCCACAGTCACCTGTGACTCCTAGTTTTCAGCCCTCAGGGGCCAAGTAGAACAAGTCCGATACAAATCCTTCAATACCTAAAAACAGCTATGATACCCATCCCCTACATCTTTTCTTCTCCAGATTCAATACAAGTTCCTCCAGCCAATCCTTGTATGGCATGTTCATTAGAGATGTGCTGGTAAGTGTTTAACAACAGGCTCTCTTTTTTAAAAATGCCTATGATAAATTTTTAAGTTTAATCTGCATTATCAGAATTTTTTCCATCACTTTCTTAAGCCTAGACAATCAATAAGACAATAAATCAAGCCTTCATTTGTAGCATTTGCTGATTTCCCAAGTATAAATGCTCACACTGAGAATTTAACAATTAGCTCTCACAAACCTGTATGAGCTAGCTCCAGCACACCTCTGTGTATTTTCCGATTCTTTTAGCATACAGATTGACCTCTTATGGATGTGCTATTCTGGCTTGTCTATGACACTCCTAAAATGTGGTACCCAGGATTAAACACCATGTTCTACCTAGATGCAGTCTGACCAGGCCAGAGGATTGTAGAACCATTACTTCCCTCATTATTGACACTATGGCTCTCATCATAGCCCAAGTGGTATGGTAAATAGAGCATTGAACCTGGAGTCAAGAGGACCTGAGTGTAAAGACCTTTACTAGACACAGACCTAGACTTTTACTAGCTATGTGATCCTGATCAAATCATTTAACTTCTCTGTGCCTCAGTTTCCTTATCTGTAATATGATGATAATTACAGTATCTACCTCTAGGGTTGTTGTAAGTATAAGGTAAGATATTTGTAAAGTGCTAGTTTTAATGATTATTATTAAGAGTTAATAATAATATTTAGCACATACCTAGCCCATTAATATTTACAAAGCATTTATATATGTTAACTCAAGTCTTCCTGGTTCCAGATCCAGTGCCCTGACTGCCTTTGTGCAAGTCATCATATCCTCATCTTAACACCTTGAGTGATTCTTGTTCTTCCCATCTATTCCATACACAGAGGATCTATCCAATATGTGGGAGGTCTTCCTCTTACGTTTTTTGTTTGTTTGTAGTTTATATTTCATGGAGTCCAATGCAGGATGCAAGCTATCTAGTGTCTATCCTTCCATCTTGTTAAATATATGACCCACCTCTTTTTGCATTTGTTTCATTTCCTTAGTGACCCCTTACAGCACTTCTTGAATGCAAGTCCTCAATGAAAATTAGTTGGTGGAGCAGGAGTGCCTCAAGCTTAGGGTGCCTTTTTTTGTGGATAGCCACTTGGCTGCAGCCTTAATGCAGCTCAGAATTCCTGTCCTCAAGCAATCCATGCACATCAGCCTTCATTAGTAGCAAGGATTACAGGCATGGATCTCCAGGTTCTTTAAAAGATCATAGATAATGAATGGCTTGGTAATCACATCCACCAATTCTTTCACTACCATAAGATAAAGCTCATCCAGGTCTACTGATCTGAGCTCATTGTGCTTGATGCCTGACCATCTTATTACCTTGAGTTTCCATTCTCTGCCAAACAGTTTAATTCTATCTTTTGAAATATTAAGATAATTTATATTCTTGGAGAAGCAAATAGAAGCAAAAAATTAAGTATTTCAGGATTTAGTCATTTAGGATGACCTCGGTTACTGTTGATCCATTAACCTTAGACCTCCTTTGATCATTCTCTTTATCCTCAAGAAAGCTTTTAAAAAGAAACAACCCTGGAGTAGAAACAGAACCTCTGTGCAGCTCCAGCTCTCACCACCTCCAATCCATGTAAAAGGGGACTCTGAACAAACTTTGGAGCTACAGAACCCACAAAATGACACAGAGAAGCTAACCTCCTGCTGAGGACAGCCGGGCAGGCCAGAAGGAATTGGCCAGTGCAGCACTCTGGGAGCTGAGCCCAGCCCCATGGGAGCCAAGGTTTTAGCCCCAGGGTGGGCGTGACCAGCCGCTGGCTAGAGGGACTCCAGATCACCAGCAGCTGTGGTGGTCGAGAATTATCAACATATAGATGCTAAGGACAAAGTGAGAGGTCAGTGCAGTGTGGGCTTTGGGACCAGTAGCTGCTAGTGCTTTGGCTTTTGCACCCTGGGTGAGAAGTCGCTGAGGGCTGTGGCTGTGCAGAGTGTAGGGGGACCAAGCATCCAGTCTGAGGGGTAATCACTCTTGCTTTAACCTGCTTGGATCTGGATTGTGGTCTAGAGTGGAGGTCCTGGGGTGTGCGACCAGCTTGCCAGAGCATTGTGGAGGCTTCAGAGAGGGCACCCAACTAATACCTCCTGCAACTGAGAAAACCCCAGCATTTGGTACAAAGCTCCCCTGTCTGGTAGCAGAGTCTTACTGTGGCAAAAAGCCCAAAAGTCAAGTAATTGAGTGGCAATGTGACCAGATAAAGGAAACAAAGAAAACAGAAAAAAACCAACATTAGACTCCTATTTTGGGGACAAAAAGGATCAAAGCATGGAACAGGAGGAAGACAGTGAAGTCAGAACTCCTGCACCAAAAGCTTCAAAGGAAAATACGAGCTGGTTACAGACCATAGAGGACCTTAAGAAGCAGATAAGAGAAGTGGAGGAAAAATTGGGAAGAGAAATGAGAACAATGCAAAAAAATTTCGAAATGAGAGTCAACAGCCTGACTGAGGAAAATAACACCTTAAAAATAGACTACCTCAAATGGTAAAAGAAGCTCAAAAAGGCAATGAGGAGAAGAATGACTTAAAAAGTCGAATTTTCCAGATGGAAAAGGAATCTCAAAAGCTCACTGAGGAGAATCATTCCTTCAGAATTAGATTGGAGCAAATGGAAGCTAATGACTTTATGAGAAATCAAGATGCTGTTAAACAGATCCAAACAAATGAAAGAATAGAAGGCAATGTGAAATATCTCATGAGAAAAACCTCTGACCTGGAAAATAGATCCAGGAGAGATAATTTTAAAATTATTGGACTACCTGAAAGCCATGATCAAAAAAAGAACCTAGAAATCATCCTCCAAGAAATTCTTAAGGAAAACTGCCCTGATGTTTTAGAACCAGAGGGCAAAACAGAGGTTGAAAGAACCCAGCAATCACCTCCTGAAAAAGATCCCAAAAAGAAACTCCTGGGAATATTATAGCCAGGTTCTGGAATTCCCAGATCAAGGAAAGAATATTACAAGCAGCCAGGAAGAAACAATTTGAATATTGTGGAAACACAATCAGGATAACCCAGGATCTGGCAGCTTCTACACTGAGGGATCGAAGGGCTTGGAATGTGATATTCTGGAGATCAAAGGAGCTGGGATTAAAACCAAGAATCACCTACCCAGCAAAACTGAGTATCATGTTTCAGGGGAAAATATGGTCATTCAGTGGAATAGAGGACTTTCAAGCATTCTTGCTGAAAAAACCAGAGTTGAATAGAAAAATTGACATTCAGATACAAGAAGCAAGAGAAGCATGAGAAGGAAAACAGGGAAAAGAAATCAAAAGGAACTTATCAAAGTTGAACTATTAACATTCCTACATGGAAAAACAATAATTGTAACTGATGAAACTTTTCTCAGTATGAGAATAGTTGAAGGGAATAGAAAAAAAAAAAAAAAAAAAAATAAATATATATATATATATATATATATATATATGTTTATATCGGAGGGTATAAGGGCGTATGAATACATATGTGAATGTGTGTATATATGTATATAGGTATACATAGATAGAGGGCACAGGACCAATTTAATAGGAAGGGATGATACTTAAAAGGTGAAATTAAGAGGTGAGAGAGGAATATAATGAGAGGAGATGGGGAGAGGTGGAATGGTGTAAACTATCTCATATAGAAGAGGCAAGGGAAAATGGTTACAATGGAGGAGAAGAATAGGAAGGCAAAAGGGAATGGGTCAACTTTATTCTCATTGAATTTGGCGGGGAGGGAATGAAATACACACTAAATAGGGTATCTCACCCTACAGGACAGTAGGGGGGAAGGGAATGAGAGGGGGGATGATGAAAGGGAGGGAAGGCTGGGGAGGGGGGGTAGGGAAGTTGGAAGCATCCACTTTTGAAAAGGGATGGGATCAAAGTAGAGAATAGAACAAGTGGGAGGTAGGATAGAAGGGAGGGAAATATAGTCAGTCTTTTACAATGTATCTACTATGCTAATGTTTTGCATTAGCTACACATGTACAACCCATACTGAACTGCTTATCTTCCCAGTAAGGGTGGGTGACAAGGGAGGAAGGGAATGAATCTGGAAATCAAAGTTTTAAAATCAAATGTTTAAAATATATATATATGTGTGTGTGTGTGTGTGTGTGTGTGTGTGTGTGTGTGTGTATATACTATTATTAATACTATTTTACATATAATTGGGAAATAAGATATATAGGCATTGGGGCATAGAGATCCACCATGTCCTACTGGGAAAGTCGAAGAGGGTCTGGGATAAAATATGGGAGAGAGCAGATTGGAGAAGGGGATATCCTGTGGGACTGCTATTTTGGGTTGGTGGGTAGGGGAAAGATGGGGAGAAAATTTGTAACTCAAAATCTGGTGGAAATGAATGATGTAAATCAGAAATTAATAAAGCATTTGAAAAATGAAAAAAAAAAACAACCCTCCCCCCCCTTTTTTTCATGGAAAGAACACTAGACTTGTAGCTAAAACATCTAGATTCTGGTTAAGTCCCTTAAGCTCTCTGAGCCTCACAATTTCCTCATCTATGTAGTGAGGCAGTCTCAGGATGTTGGAATCCCCACAGGACCTGGAATTCTTTTCTCCCTCTTCTCTGCCTCCTGCCTTCCGTGGCTTCCTTCAAGGCCCAGCTAAAATCTCCCCCTCCCCCTCAATGCTGTGCATTCCCTCTGTTGATTTCTTCCAGTTTGCCCTCCATAGATCTTGTTCACAAAGTTGCCCCCTCAAAAGCATGAAGCTTCTCAAAGGCAGGTATATTTTTACCTTTCTTTGTATCCTCAGTTCTCAGCACCAGGTCCTAAAGCATAGTAGTTACTTAATAGAGATTTATTGGCTGACTGATCATAAATTTAGAGCTGGATGGGAATGGAGAAATGATCTTATCCAACTCCATTATATAAATGAAGAAGGGAAGGGAAAGGATCAAATATTTACATGGTAGCTACTATGTGGAAGGCACTGTCTTAAGCACTTTTGGCAAATATTATCTTACTTGGTTCTCACAACAACCCTGTGAAGTAGGGGTATTCCAATTTTACAGTTGTGGAAACTGAGGCAAACAGATTAAATGACTTACTCTGGATCCCATAACTACTAAGTGTCTCAGGCTGGATTTGAACTCAGCCCTTCTTGACTCTAAGCTCAGCATTTCATCTGCTGTGATATATAACTGCCTCTTAATGAGGAAATTGGGACCCAGAAAAGTTAAATGATCATGGAGTTTGTAAGTTAACTGAGCTGGTATTCAAACTCAGACTATATGATTCCAAATTCAAGATGCTTTTTCCAACTCAGCAATGGCCCCCCATATTCTCCTCCTTTATTGGAATAAATAATCTCTAAAGTCCCTTCCAGGTCTAAAATTAAATGATCTACAAAAAAAATTAATTTTTAAAGCAACAGGAATCTACTTTAACTGAATAAAAACATTTCTATTATAGAAGTATTTTTCGTTTTATTTTTTAATTTTTTTATATGTTCTGAACTGTCTCTCTCCCTGTCCACCCCAAACTAGAGAAAGGCCACTATTTGACATATACATATATGTGCGTGTATGTGTATATTGATAGATAGATAGATGATAGATAGATAGATAGGTAGATAGATAGATAGATAGATAGATAGATAGATAGATAGATAGATAGATAGATAGATATGGTAAAACCATACTATTTATCAGTTTTTTCTCTGGAGGTGAATAACATCTTCCTTCATAGGTCCTTTGTAGTTGATTTGAGCATTTATAATACTCAGAATAACTTAATCATTCACAGTTATTCTTCAAACAATATTGCTGTTATTATACACAACATTCTCTTGGCATTCAAGCCTTTCCATGTTTTTCTAAAATCCAATAGAGAAGTATTACAGATAATGCTTTTTTCCTCCTATGGTAAATGTGGGGACTTTTGCTATATGTCAAGGTAATTTTCTTTTTTTATTTTAATTTTTAAAAATTTATTTATTTACTTTTAGTTTACAACAGGGATTTTTCAATGAAAACAAAGCAAATACACCACCCTGAGGACTGTATAGTCAATAGGAAAAACAATGACAACTACATTAGGGCAACAAAGAAGGGAGGGTTGAGGGCAAACACGTGATTATACAACTCAGCAGTTTCAAAAATCCAGAGTACCAGCGAATCCTTAGGCATAAAACATTGGGGAGGGGAGAAAATAATTTATAATAGAAACACTTCACTCTGACTAGCATATTGTAAGTGCCAGCTGATCAAGTTATGTCATGGCAATTTAAGTGTGTAATTCTTTTCTGGGAGTGGGGAGGGGTTGGAGAAAAGTTGGATTAAAAATTCTCCCAAAACAGTTTAGTTTATATTTGATCTGTCAGCAGGCACTGGTTCACTAGAGACCAGCATGTCACTAGTGCATTTATAGAAACCAGATTCAGTATATCCTAGACAGGAATTGATTCAGCTACAACTTCTACTTAGTGATTTTTTGCTATTCTTCAGCTGTCCAGACCAATGCTATATCTTCTTGACTTCAAAACATCTGGATGAATAGTGAAATCATTCATTGGAATGTTTATCCTATACTGCACCATTCATCCTGATTTATCCAAATAACAACATGAGTGACATTGAGTGAACTCAGAATCCGGGGTACATTTATCACTTCTCATCTAGATAGTTTGGTATCACTTCCAAAGACAAGTCCAGAATCTTAAAATTGCTGTAAAATAAAGGCTTGTTAATTTGGACTCCTCTCCTTTAGAATCTGCAATAACTTAGATAAGAACTGTATGATTTTTATTGAAGAAAAATTGATCATTCTGTGAATTTCCAAAGTCTTATTAATGAGTGAGAAAAGCAATATGATATGATAGATAAGGGATGGGATTCAAGATAGTATAACCTTGGTTTAAGAATTCAGGGGTGGGGAACCTGTGACCTTGAGGCTACATGTGGCCCTCTAGGTCCTCAAGTGTGGCATTTTGACTGAATAGGGCTGTATTAGACAACGTAGAGGGCCACATGTGGACTCAAGGCCCCAGTTTCCCCACCCAGGAAGTCCTGCCCCACCCTTCCCCCACCCCTGGAGCAAAGTACTTAACCTTTCAATTTCTCCAAGAACTCTCAAGTTTGTAAATTGAGGAAAAGTTCATGATCTGCATAGGTAGCAGGAGTTTCTTTACCATCTGTTCCTTATGTCAATGAAGTCTCAGGTCTAGCCTAATGAAAACTCATTCAATTATCAGTACAATATCTTTTTCAAATCAAGGGTTCAAGAAATTAAGAGTAGTTTCAATGTTCCTTTAATTTATGAATCTATCAATTAATTCTTAAAAGGTCAAGATAATTTCTATAATTGAGATCTAATGCAAATGACAATTTCTTTGTATTAACTGACCTCATTTCACTTTTGCTCTTTATTTACATATTAGCTTGTAATTTGTATTTTGTGTATAAACTGCAATATTAAGTTATTTCTTTGAAAATATCCTACAGTTCAAACTTTTTACAAAATCAGACTGACCCTCCCCCTGTCCCATCTAATCTTATTCCTAATCTTCTCTCCCTCCTAGATTTTATCTATCAGTGCACATATCATAGACAGAAACAGCCAATGGACAGAGAGCTGGACCCAGAATTTAAAAAGAGGTGAAAAGTAGACTAAGGTTGTCTTTAGGACATTGCACTTTCTTTTCATGATCCCGAGCTTCTGCCTAAAAACAAAGATCCATCTTCTTAATACCAATATTCTTCCAGTGATATTTCAGGGCTACAAGCTATGGAATAACAGAGTCCCCAAAGAATTGAAGCTGAGAATCACCAATAAGGCAAGGAAGAGGAGGGCATTGTGAGTGTGAACAATCTGCAACAGATTGAGGAGTTATTAATGAAGATTAAAAATACTTATTAATCACTTACTGTGTTTCAAGCACATGTGATAGAAATAAAAAAGCAAAACAGTCCCTGCTCTCAAGGAGTTCACATTCTCTTGTGGAAGAGAACATTTCTAAGAGGTTTTAATCACTAGGCAGATGGAAAGTCCAGTGGTCCTTAGGATCCAGTGCAAAGCAGATGGTGATGCATCTTCTCTTCATCTCATTTCCATTGATGAAACCATATCTGATATTAGCTTATTTGACAGAGCCAAGAAATTGAAGAGAACTTTCTTTTCCAGGTCTTTAGTAGCTGTGGCTGCTGAGGAGGCAAGGGATGCAGCCCTTGCTGAAATAGTCACCTGATCACTTCTCCATGAGCATTGCTTTCTTGGACAATGACTGAAGGAACACTGTGCTGGAAGCAAGGCCAAGGGGGCACTACTATTTGCAAAGTTTTGGGGGCTCACTTTCCTGGCAATGGTAGTTGATTGGTTGGTAGGGATGGGGATGGTGGGCCTTTTTCTCTACATGATTGGCTCCCCTTGATGTTGGCTGAAGAGGTAGTATAAACAATGTAATCATAGAAACTGGACCAGAATTTTTAAAAAATGGAGCAGTTACATAGTGAGTGAGAGATGTCCATCAGACAGTCCACCTCCAATGGTATCCACACCATGTCAAGTGAACAAGAAGATCTCCAGCATGTTGGATGGAACCTGGTAGTATATTTCTAGGAGGACATGGACCAGAATTATTGCAGAGGATGGACAAATATGGAGTTGGGATCATCATTGAAGAGAATAAACTCACAGAAACGCTGGAGTCTGATTTTATAAAAATCATTAGAGAATGTTTTCCAAAATGCCTTATTTTAGTACAGTGTGTACATAAAACTAAGAAATAGTGCAAAGTAAGATGAGGTCAGTTAATGAAAAATAATTTGCATTTACAATTTTATTACATAATTATAAAACCTATTCCTTTAGCACACTTTAATTTCTGAATTCCGAAATTAAAGTTGGAATCTCTAATTCCTCAAGCCCTTGATTTGAAAAAGATACAACTATTTGAATAGGTTTCCCTTATTCTTAAATCTGAAAATTCACAAAAATAGATTTAAATGTATATTTTTTAACAAAAATGTCTTAGCATGCTAGCATATTCTAGAACCTTACCTCCAAAACCTGAACATGAAAGCAGTGATTTTAGTCCCTGGTGGTGACCTATGTTTCATTTAGTTTCCTCAGTATTCTTTTCTAACTTTAAAGAGGTTAAAAGAAAAAAGTTTTCCTACCACCTTCAAGACCTTTTCATTAGCACCAAATTTGGATGCATTTTTTGGTAACATTTACTCATCAGAGCTAGGACTCTGTTTATCCCATTTTCCACAAGAGTTTGCAATTTTCCACCAATTTCTATACAGAAATAAGTACAACTGCCCTGCCCAACCCACATTTTTCACTGGAGTGAAAACTCCAGTATAAGCTGGAGTTAGAAAAAATTTAGTGCTGTATTATTGTCTAGCTTGATTACCTTATGGGTAATTAGCTAACATTCCTAAAGTGCTTTGAAGATGAAAGTCCCCCCAAAAGTGCTAATAATTGTTAAGTATTATTAAAAGGAAACATAAAATTGACCTATTGTTAACATTAATTTGTACTTTATCATGTCTTCCATCTTCTCCCTGACATTTAACATTTTTCTCAGTGGAACCTCATAAAGTGGTAGGAATTTCCATGGCTATTTCAGTTGTAAGATACATACACTAACCTCATAGGACCATTTGGCAAAATTTACTCAGTGAAAAATGGAGACTGAAGGCATCAACATATTAAGTATTTAAAGGTAGCCATACTTTGTGGTAGCTGGACGAATAACAATTTAAATGAACAACCTCTGCATTCCAGATCTTCAGTAGGAACTGGGGCTGAGAGGGTTTTATCATTTGGAGTAGGAGTTCTTAACCTGAGTTCCCTGAATTTATCTTTTAAATATGTTGATAACTATTTCAACATAATTAGTGTGTAACCAACCCCATGCATTTTATAAATTTAAAAATATTCAGAGAAAGGGTCCAGGGGCTTCACCAGATTGTCAGGGGGGCCCATGACCTCCCCAAAAGGTTGAGAATCCTTGATTTAGAAGTATCTGGAATAAGCATTTTAGCTTTGCCCAATGCACCGCAAAATACATGAAGGAATAGTGACCTGCCTTAACTTGGCTGTATGAGCTTAAAACATGTGCCATTTCTTTGCACCGATAACTGCTTCCTGACCCTATATTATGTAGTAATGACTCTTCTCTATATTCTGCTGTCATCATAGGGAGTTAAACATTTCAGAAGCAGGAGAACTGCTCCCTGTCATCTCACCTCTTGCTTCCTCCTTCCCCCCCCCCCCTCATCTCCCTACCCCACTAAATCCTGGAAAGGACAGATGGACGGAAAAAAGTACACCTCCAGCCTGTGTGGCTGGCAGGCTGCCATTGTCTGATTGGCAGTAGAGAGAGCAGGACTATACAGTCCTCTAAAATAAAACGTTCTTAAATATATTCTATTAGGAAAGCATATTTAATACCGGAAATTATCGATCAAATACATTCAAAACATTTGCAATCCTGCGCGCAGAGCAAAAAGCAAAACAAACTCTTCTCGTCCTCCAAGCTCGCTGGCTTGGTTCATTCATGGTAAACACCACTTCAATTCTAGGGAAGTTAATCCGCAGCCCTGTTACAGGAAACCCGTACTTATTAAAGTAACATTAAGTGCTTTTTTTTTTTTTAATATTGATCTTCTTCTCTAGCTTAATGATAGGAACTCTGATGTTTTAATAATAACCTTACAAGCTTTATCTCATTTTACTTCGCTGTGTTACTAAAAGATGCAATGGAAACTAAGTTAGCATAAACATTTTGCAGATGTCTTTAAAGGCTAGGCAAAAAAAAAAAAAAAAAAGATTCAATTGCGCTGCATGTTAACAAAGATGCCTGCAAAACTAAAAGATAAAAGGGATCCTCCAGTGTGAACATCAAAGAATTGTTAATGACAAGAAATACCATTAGGGTTAGCATCTCTTTTGTTTCAACCCCTTCACACCTGCAGTGTGTTGGGAGCTAAGCCTTTGTTCAAAAATTTGAATTACCTCCATTAGCATTTATAGAAAAATGGTTGCAAAACAAGAGAAATGTGCTTTTGGTTTTCCCCCTGGCTTGGAAAGTCAGAAATTAGTTCTTTTTTTCCTCTCTGTAGGTTTCCTTCAAGTTACAGTATATGCTGCAGTGAAAACTATAGGTCAGAGGCAGCTGAAGGCAAGTGAGCTTGGTGGAAATGTGGGGATCACTTTTTTCACCACACACAAAAAAAGAGAATATAAGCAACTTAGAGCATCACGCATAAGAAACTCAGACATTAGCAAGAGCAAAATCAGAGCGTGAAATTCAGATTAGCCCTCCACAGGCTGTGAGAGGAAGGGGGTACTGGGAGACTTGGCATGGCTAAAGGTGTAACCTGTTTCATTTGGCCCCTGAAAAATTTTAACAGATGGTGGGACCAGCTGTCTTTTTCAGCCATTTAATAAACTCTTCGGTGGTAACAGTTTGGGAAGTGGGGGTTTTGAGTTTTAGGCCAGAGGAGAAAATAAAGAAATCTGTCTCAATTGTCTTTGCCAAGTAGTCAAGTCTGGAAACATTATGAGAAGTTAAAGTGAAAAACCTAATCGATGATACTGTCTTCATCATGTGGAGAGGAAAAAAATTGGGAGCAGGAAAAACAAATCACTTTCTGCTAGAGTAGACAGCTAAATGTAAGATGGGTTTTATATTAGTGCCTTTATCTTGGATTTTCATTTCAGCTTTTTAAAAGGCAATATATAATTAAAATGTTTTCAAGATCCAATGACAAATTAGCCACATTTCGAGGCAACTCTCCATCTATAGCCCGGGAAAAGTAGCCTTTATTAAAATGTAGAACTTACAGAAGATAAACACTTGTCAAGATGAATGAGTCAGCGAAGTCCCTCCAACTTACATCATTAGTCAAAAAATGGCAGAGAAACCTGTTAGTTATGTTGCTGTAAATACACAGGGCTGAAATCCAGACCTCAGTGGTATACAAATTTGCTCATATTCTTAGCTGATTTTCAAATTGACCTATTTTTGATTACCATTTTTGATGGAACTGTTAAATGGCAATTCTCAAGTTCAGAATAGCAAGACCATTTTATTTGCAAAGCGTATCTGCCATCTTAGAACACAACCATTCTTTTTGTGGACTTAGGCATTAACCCAATTGAACAACATCTCCTTCCTTTTGACAAGTCTCTGTTCTCTCTACAATAAAGCCTGTTACATGCAAAGGTCATAGACTACCCTTCAGTTGCAACAAACCAGAAACACGTTTTAAGAGAACATTGACAAATTTTCACATGTCTGGTACATGTGAGATTAAAATGACAACAGAAACAGATCTAATAAATCTCTGATGACCACTTCCACACTACTTCCTTCAACCTCTGAATGGCTCTTGGAACTTTGATTTCTAAGCAGACAGAAAAAGATGGGGTGGGAGGGGCAGAACTGATTCTGCCTTGAATAGGAGACCAGGCCCATCCCAATCCTTAATGAGCTGAAGGCAGAGACACAATTCTATTGCCACTTATTTGTCAAATGTATAAGACAAATTGTTTCCCCTCCTTTGTGATTCAGTTTGTAGCAGACCTTACCTGCCACTTCCCTAGTTATATAAAAGTTTATAACATAAATGTTTTTAAATTCCTTCACACGAAAATCTAAGTGCACATCCATACATCATCAAAATGACCAGTTTCTAACTTGCTCAATCAGTTAATTGCATTGTAATTAAGGGTAGTTTCAATTTATTGAATTCAATTTATTACTATTTTGGTTCTGTGCATGTTTTGTTTATAAGCTGGCTGCTAAATGTTACCAGTGATGATTTACACATGAGGAATCATGTAAAAAACATCATCAAGGACAAGTTTGAGGAGGAAAGGAGATAATCTGGTCATGTAGCAATTGGGAGGTGCCTGAGTGCTATACTAACATCCACAAAATATTAAAGGAATCAAAGGGGGCCCTCCTCTGTGGAGAACTCAAAGAAGTAGACAAGGAAAGGGGAAAATATATATGGTTTGCCATATGTACCTGCAGAGGGAATCCCTACAGGAGTGAGAATATGGATATGTCCAGCTATCAAAGAAAGTTCAGCTCACATTTATACAATGCTTTGTGATCTACAGCCAGCCCTTTGTTTGGAGCCACTCCACAATCAATGGGAATGCCACCAATCGCATCAAGAAGTCAATTTCTATCTCTAAGCATTTCAACTCTAATGCTAATAAATTTTTGGAATTTATGGAATCTTCAGTAAGGTACAGATCATATTCTTTTGGAGAAAGACAAGTCTTTCACTATCACAAGAACTTTATAATATTTTTATAAGTGAAGTTTTAAAAAGGAAAAGTAGATTGGGTCTAACTTTATGGAAGTCAATAATAATAATTGTAAACAAAATTAAATGTGTGATAAGAACACTAGAAGTTTGTCTAAATTAATTTCCTCATATCCCAATCCCTATGACTTCATAGATATATCACAGGGAATTGCCTACAGCACATTGAGGTTAAGTTATTTGCCCAGGAACCCACATCTAAGTGACAGAGATGGGATTTGAACCCCAGGTCTTTCCGATACTAAGCAGTTCTATCCACAACCAGGCCACTTTAGTGGAACTAATTCTAGCTTCTCTTCCAAAAGCCAATACCTTTCTGTCTTATAAACGGGTTAGAAGCATTAAGTGCAGTTTAAATATTGACCTTAATTCTGTCAGACTTTGAAGGGTATATAAATTCCCCCTCAAATGATTGTGTGGGGAAAATCCTAAATTCATTGCTCCTTATTTGCTTACATGGAGGACTTTGTCTATTTCATGCCTTCAAAATAATGGAAAAACTGGAATCAATGTAATTCGATTCATTTCAACCAACACTTTTTAAACACTGACTGGGCAAGGCTCTGGCATCAGTAAATAGAAATGAACATATGACAACCTTACCCCTCCCCCCAATGCCTACAGGTAAATCATGGTTGGGGTCAGTGTTAGGGAAAAGACTTTCATCTATTGCCACATCTGCCAAATTTTTATGGGTCACCTGCATCTAAAGAATACCCACATATACTTCGGTGCTGGTCATCTTGACATCATTGCAGCCAAGGGTAAGGTTCCCAAGAGTGACTGTAAGATAGCCCATACAAAGGATTTTTCCAGAACATCTACAATTCATGGGTAGCAATAGCAGCAGCAACTATTCTAGTTGACTAGATGGGCTTTATTTGTGCTGCCTCCTTTGTGCTATTATTCCCCTATAAATATTCAAATATTTATGCAGTATCTGACATTTATTTGGCTGTGTTTTACTGTGGGAAACCTCCCTTTAGATCACAAAAGACTGCGATGCTAAATCAATTGGAAAGTATTTACGTACCTATTATGTGCTAGGCATTCTATATGTGGATGCCCAGGTGCTTCCCATAGTCATTGTAAGCAAATCAGCACTATTCTTACCAACGCATAACTTTACAGCATTACCCATATTTTCTCAACTGAGATAGGTTTTCAGCCATCTTTATGTGGTTTGTTCTTGTTAAAAGCTACACCCTCTCCATTTGCACACTACTCAATGATGGATATTTTTTTATTATCTACAAAAGATAGGATCTAAATACTTGAAATAGTAAAGGAAAACAATGAAGCTGTGACTTGCCCTTGTCATTTCACTACTGACTCAAAAAAGGGGTGTGGGGTGGGGAGGAGAATGAGATCTTTTTTAAAAAGCTTTTTTAATTCAGTCTCAAAATCCTTTAATAATTGAACACCCCTTAAAGATTGGGGCAACATTTTAGTTTACTAATTCTAGGAAGAGGCAAGTTACAAGCACTAGTGAGATTTGGGATCCCAGACACCTGTTCAGTGGAGGATAGCTGATTACTGGGTCCTTTGAAGAGAGAGTAGATGTTTTATTGTTTTAGCCATATGTCCCTAGAGTGGCTGTAGCATTTGCTTTGAAGGAAGCCTCCTGTTGGCTACCTTGTCTGCTATCTGAGAAGAGGTACAGGGATCATATCCATGGGAGGGGCCACGCGTCATCTAAGAAAGAAACAAGGGGAAATTTCAATATGAGATAAGGTTGATTTTGCATTTTTCCTCCTATAAAAGTAACAGCAACACAACCCAGCTGGAAGCTTCCAATTCTTACTACACACTTCACTCCTCCTGCTCAGAGCTCCCCTAATGCCCAGGGGGACATTCCCTGTGGTAATACTAAGCTGCCTCTGACCACTATATGCACATCTGTTTGAATACTGTTTAAGTAGGTATTAACAGGAAAAGGAAGTCCATTGAGAAATAAGAAAAAAAATCATTAGCTTACAGATTTCTTTGGATTAGCCAAAGCTAACACATTGTTAGCCTCAGAGTTCTCTATGTAAACAGAGAAAAATTAAAGTACCTAGAAGACTTTTGTCTTTCTCCCAAAGAAATCTACCTTACTAAAGATTATATAAATTCAGTAAATTTATTAGCATTGCAGTTGAGATGCTTAGAGATAGAGATAAATCCCCTGACTGTTTCAAGCACCCTGATGGGGTCACATGATTCAGAGTCTGTTTCCCAATTCTGTACTTATGGGAACATAGATTTAGACTTGGAGACCTTAGGGGCCATTGAGTTCACTTTCTTATTCTACAGATGAAGAAACTGAGGCACAGAGAGGTTAGGTGACCTTCATGGTAACACAGCTAATTAGGTGTCTGAAGCAGTATTTGAATACAGGTCTTCCTGACTTCAAGTCCAGGGCTCTAATCATTATGCTGTCTAGCTGCCACTTCATTCTCTTCAATTCAACAAATATTAAGTATTTATTATGTACAAGTCATTCTGCTAGACAAAAATGAAACATTTCATTATGTGTATAGGAACTTAATTTTATCAAGGATGATCAGACTCTTGGGGAATGTTTCTTTCTGACCAAACTCATGAGAGACTGGTCTATAAACCAAGAAAGTATTTTATGAATTCCCAATGAGACCTATAACTGACAAAGGACCAGAATACTCATGTTGGCTGTTCATATCACTCTCTTCTCAATTAAAAAAAAAGGTATTTTAAAATCAGATTGAAATTTCAAAGTAACCTTGTGAATAAGTGGCAAAGCAGAGAGCTCTGGATGGTCTTAAAGGGCAAGATCATCTTATCTGATGGCCCCTTCTCCACTGTCAGTAAATATAGTACTTGCCAAATTTGGGGCAAGTCACTCCCATAGTCAGTGACTGAGAAACACAGACACGACTCCTTACCAGCCAACGTTCTTTTCAATGTTCCTTACCAGTCTCAAAGCTTCTAGATGATTACATCACAATCTTGAATTACAATTACATTTAATTTTTTCTCAATAATATGTAAACAAAAATTAACATTTGTTTTTTAAAATTTTGAGTTCCAGATTCTCTCCTTCCCTCATTCCTCTTCCTCCTCCTTGAGAATGCAAGCAATTTTATATTTGTTATACATATGCAGTCATGCAAAACATTGAATTACAATTAATTACACCACAGCTTATATTATGATAGGCACATTTTGGGATGAGATTGGGGAAAATACCCTAAACCTCATCAGTCACATTTATAAATAATCTCTCAGGGTGGATTATTTCTTGGACAAATTTCTGCTGACAACTAAGCTCATACATTTTATATTGACTTATTCTCATTTTCAGAGGGTAACATTTTCTGACCTTGTCCCACGAATTATAGGACTACATCTTATTTGAGTTCTATAGCACTCTATGTCCAAACTATAATGAGTAAATTTCCAGTAATTCTTTTCATCTGAGAAGCAGCATAGCATAATGGAAAATGTTTAGGCTTCAGAGTCAGAAGGACCTTGGTTTAACTCTTATAAAGACCTCTCTGGATCTTTCAAGCTGTGTGACTTGGGCAGGCAATCACTGGGGTTCTCTGAACCTCAGTTTCCTCACTGTAAAATGGGAATAATGTTACCTCTATTACCAATCTCACAAGTTTGTGGTGAAGTTTAAATGAGATTATATGGGTAAGATGTTTTGCAAGTTTTAAAGCCCTACATAAATGTAAGTTGTGATGATTTTGAATTAAATGTAACTATATATATACAGTTTTAAAGCAGCAACATCAAGCCCCTGGATCATTTACCAAGTTCCAAGATCATTAGTCCAAATTCCTTTTATTATATCACATTAGGAACTTCCAAAGAAAAGATAATGTCCCAAGGGTATCTCACCTTCACAGAGTTACATATTTTGGATTTGCTGACAGCAAAGTTCAGAATATAAATCTTGGCAGGACATTATTCTTTGAGAGTGGAAGAGCTGCATCCTGAATCTTTGAAACAGCTGGGGCCAGATGGAAGGAGAGTGTGAATATGACAATACCTATGAAAGTTGTTGGCTTGACTGCTCTAGGGACCCAAGTTCTCCATCGGCAGAACAGATACAATATGGGCAGTAACACTGACAGGCAGCCCCTGTCACTGTGTCTCTAGAGGTGCCTCAGCCCTGGCCTGTTGGAGACACCCTCTTGGAAGGAAAGTATAATTTGGTCTCTGCAGTGATTTAATCTTTAGCTTAGCTGCTGTGACCACACAAAGGGTGCCAACGGTAAGGATGACCTGGGTTTTGAAGCACCTGTCTGTTAGGAAGTAGATTTTACCCCCTCCCCCAACTCTTCACACAGATCCATCAGCAGTCATCAGATGGTAGCAACTTCTGGTCACTCCCAGAATCTGAAACCTACGGTCAGTCACAAGTCTCCACCGTTATATCATTAGTACCATCCAGATTGCCCATCAGATTGTGGCATTTTAAATGTGCCTAAAACAGCTACCAGAATCTTCTCCATGAATGCCTCCTGGCATAGCAGAAAATGTTTTGGTTTCCTTATCACAGACATACACATACACACACACTCACCCAACTCCCTTTCTGAATTTATACTTCCATTATTAATTCTCCCTTCTCTTCCCCACAAAGTACATTTGTACCTTTGTCTATACCCAGCATGCAGATCTGATTTGACTTCCCATGTAATGTATGTGCTTATTCAGTAAAGGCAGTATGGTCTGAGTCACTAAAACCTTCTGCTCTTGGGTGAGAATCTTGGTTGTATGCCTTACATTGTAATATCCAGGAGGGCAGTGATTAATGGCCAACTTGAAGCTGATCCTCAGAGATGCATCCACCACAGTAGAATGAACATCCCTCCCCTTACTCAGAGATCCAAGGCCACTGGCCTCCTTACTATTCCTTACATAAGACCCTCCCTACTACAAGATCTCCCTACTCTGTGCATTTTAATTGATATGAAATTGTCTGTTTCTTTAGTTCTACCTCCCAGCTTCCCTTAATATATGCTTGTTAAATGAATGAAAGACGTGTTTCCAATGAAGTAGAAGTCTACTCTACCCTACTTCCTCTGAGCAATCCTACAATAAATCACCTTCTACAAACACCCCAAATGACCCGTCAACAACAACTACGGAGGACCATTTTCTGTGCTGGAGGTTCTAAATTCCCAAGGTGACAATTCCTAGGAAACTTACTTCATGAATGAAAATTGACTCAATTTTATATTAGAAATATAACAAAAAAAAACCCCAGCAAGATCTCTTCACATTATAGAGGAATTAGCAGTAATAGGATGGCTATTTTTTGTATAAGTAAATCATAAAGAATTGTATTTGCTATATTAGTGATGTGTCCTTATGGGAAGTGGAAAGATTCAAGTATAACGCTATGGTTTTGAGCATGGTTGAGTCAGGATCATAGATTTAAACTAGGAAGGGAATTTAAAGGTCATTAAGTCCAACAGCCTCACTCTGTAGGTGAAGAAAATGTAGCCAAAGAGGATAAGTGACTAGCCCAAGGTTAAACAGCTGTTAAATAGCAGGTCTGGGATTTGAACCCAGGTCATCTTGCTCCAAATCCAGTGTTCTATGTACAACACCATTAGCACCCGTTATATAGATTAATCCTATTTTATAAAGTCTTTTTGGCAAGGAATGTTCAAGGAAGGTGATTTTACTGTTCTTGAAGCATTTCAGTCGTGTCTGACTCTTTGACACCATTTGGGGTTTTCTTAACAAAGTTACTGGAGTAGTTTGCCAATTCCTTCTCTGGTTCATTTTAAAGATGAGAAGATTGAGGCAAAGAGGGTTAAGTGACTTGTCCAGGGTCACATAGCTAATAAATGTCTTGAGGCCAGATTTTAACTCAGGACAATAAATTTCCCTGATTTCAGGCTCAGCACTCTATCTACTGCACCACCTAGCTGCCCTGCAGTTCCTCTAAATACATGTAATAATTAACCAGTTTATCATCTTTCCAAACCAGCTGACGTTCCACATTTCTGATTTTTTTTCATAGTCTATCATTTACCCAATTCCCCAAGCTTAAAAGTTAGTCTAACATGTTTTGAATCTCCCACTACCCTTTTTTCAAGTCTCATGGATTCTTTCTTCCTGATGATTCTCACACAATTTGTTTCCCACACTACCACCATATTTGATCCTTTTCTTACTTCTTGCCTGAACCATTACAATCATTGCCTAATGATCTCCCTGTTTTTAATCTCTCTTTTCATTCACCTTACATACCACTACCAGATTAATCTTCCTAAAGCATATTTCTGATTAATCACCAACTTAGCCCCTAGACCCTACTCAAAATTGGTGGTGAAGTAGATATAGTGTTGGGTCTGAAGTCAGGAAGACTCATCTTGAGTTCAAATCTGGCCTCAAACTGTGTGACTCTGAAGAAGTCACTTAGCCTGGTTTGCCTCAGTTTCTTCATCTGTCAAATGAGCTGGAGGAAAAAATGGCAAACCACTTCAGTATCTTTGCCAAGAAAACCCCAAATGGGGTCACCAAGAGTCAGACACAACTGAAACTATTCAAAATAACAACAACAACAATAATGAGGACATAGAAGGAGGCAGCCACCTCCCTCATTATGAATTTTATGACTCTACTAATGTAGCCTAAAACCACATCCACTTTCTTGGCTGCCATCTCATCCTGTTGACTTCTATTGATCTGGCAATTCACTAAAGTTCCCAGGCTATTTTCAGACCAACAGTTTATCTAGTCATACTTACCCCACCTTATGCTTATGATGATTATTTTTGGAACCCAAGGGTAGGACTTCATACTTATCCCTATTTAATTTAATCTTATTAGATTTGATCCAATGATCTAACCAGGTTCTATGGAGACCCTGACACTATCATCCAGCTCTTAGCTATCTTTTCTAGCTTTGTATCACCTGAAAATTTGATAAGTATGCTACTTACACCTTTATTCCAGTAATTGATCAAAATGTTGAACTGCCTAGAGCTAAGCACAGATCCCCTGGGCACTTTATTAGAGACCTCCTCCTTAGCTGACTGTTGAACCTTTAAAAGCTGTTCAGATCATTCACCTGGTGCTGAGTCCATTTAATTTCATTGCCATCTAGAATACATGCCTCCATCTTTTCCACAAGAATTATAAGGGAGATGTTGCCAAATGCTTGACTGAAATGTAGATTAACTGTGTCTAGAGCATACCATTCTACTATCTCTTTCCCAAAAAGGAGATGGTTAGTCTGACATGATCTGTTCTTGGTCAGGCTCTTTATGGTCACTGCTTTCTTTTTTAGATAGATATTCACTAATCATTCTTTTAACAATATGTTTTTAATTTTGCCAGGAGTCAAAATTAAACTTACTGGTCTAAAGTTCGCATTTTCTTCCCTTTTAAAAAATAGGAATATTTTATCTTCTTCCATAACACTGCTCCCATTCTTTATAGTCTTTTGAAGGTCACTAATTTCAGAAAACATATCTCCCAGTTCTTTCAGTATATGCAAATATAATTTATCTGGGTCTGGTGACTTAGACTTATGAAGAGGAGTTGGATTTTCTCTTACTACTTCCCTCCTCAAGTTAGATATCAAGTTCCTATTAGCCATTTTTGGTCAGTCCTCTCCAGGCAAAAAGTCATTTTCTGTGTCAGAGAAAGAAGAAGCAAAATTAGTTGAGTAGCCCTGCCTTCTCTCTTCTAGGAGACTGATGAACATGATATAGTAGAAACAACATTAAACTTGAAATCAGAAAGACCTTGACACACTTCCTACTTCTGATAGTAACTAGCTGTGTAACCATGGACAGGTCACTTCATCTGTTTGAGCCTCAGTTTCCAGATCCATAAAATAGGTGTAATGAAATCACCTATCTCAAGGGGTTGTAAGGAGGGTCAAGTAAAATAATACGTGGAAAATGTTTTGTAAACATTTAAAGCACTAGATAAGCATTAGGCATTCTTATTGTTCTGTTCTGTTTACCCTTAGCAATAGTCTTATCCATTCTTTGATTTATCCTCCCTTTCTCCCAATTTAGGGATAGGGGCTAGACTTATAATTCCATTGATATAGAGAAATCCCAGGTGAGGAAACTTCCCCTACCAATGCAGGTCAGAACCTTCTTTGAAACTCATAGTCTTAGACAGTTTCTTTAATATAGCTTTGTAAAAACCTTACCTTTTTCATAATTCTTAGCATTCCTTGCCTGCCTCAGCTTATTCTGAGTTTTTACACTACTGACAACAGCCTTATTGGACTGACTCATATGTTTACTTTAATTCATTCTTTCAATCAATGAAAATCTTATCTTTTCTTCCTCCCACCTCCCCCTCTTCACCTCCCATCCATGCACTGAGAAAGAAAGAAAAACTTAACTCCTCTTACAAACATGTAAAGTAAAGCAAAACAAATCCCCACATTGGACCATATCTCTCTCTTTCTCTTCATATACATATGTGTATATATACATATATGTGTGTACATATATGTCTCAATCTGTATTCTGAGTCTATTATCTCTGAGCTAGGAGGTGGGTAGCATGTTTTACCCTGAGACCTCTGGAATCATGGTTGATCACAGAATTGATCAGATTTTCTAAGTCTTTATGATACTGTGGTTATTGCATAAACTGTTCTTCTGATTCTGCTCACTTCACTCTGCATCAGTTCATACAATTCTCCTCAAGTTTCTCTGAAACTGACCCCATCAACATTTTTATAGCCCAATTATATCCCATCACATTTATACACCATAGTTCATTTAGTCATTCCCTAACTGATGGACACCCCCCTCCTTCCTATTCTTTGCCTCTGCAAAAGGAGCTGCTTTAAATATTTTATATGTATGGGTCCTTTTCCTAGGACTCACTCTTTTATACTCATCCTCTATTATGTTCACTTGTTTCTAGCTTCTCTTTATACCTTTTTTAAAAATCCAAGTTGGTTTGTAAGTTCCCTATGTATCCACGTGGACTGGTTTCCTTCTTCCTTGTTAATTCTTATATCTTCAGCATCTTATTCCTGAAAGTTTCCCAAACCTCCTATATTAACTCCACTGCAAAATTTTAGCCCATGGAATTCTACTTATTCTTTCTACTTGAAATTTACTCTCTGCAAATACAAGAGTACATGTCAGACTATGCCCAAATTTCTTCTTTTCTATCACAATTTCTAAGATGGAGTTATCACTTCCTCCCAAAGATCCCATCATTTCATCTCCAACAACTTGTTCCTTCTTCTTTTGGTGAGCATGATATCCTTTCCCTTGTTAGTTCCTCTACTTTCTGGAGAAGGAAACTATCATTAATAAAATTCAAAATTATTTGCAGCTCTGCTTTGGGCAGGAAAAGGAAGAGTTCCAGAATATATTGGCACTACTGAAGTCCCTGTTTACTTCTCAACCAGTTTGCGGTCTGCTTCTCACATTCCTTATCTAAATTTGGTTTGTAATATTCTCCAATGACAATTATCACTTCTTTTCCTACCTCAGTATATTTTTACAAAAATGTTCTCCACAATGCTTCCTATCTCTGATTCCTTGTTATTCTCATATAAGTATCTCTTCTTTTTTAATATAATGGTAGCTTTTGTTTTTACATCATCCACATTTCCCAACATATCTCTCCTTCCTCCCTTTCTCAGAGAGCCATCCTTTATAAGAATAACAAAGATAGAAAAAACAGATCAGTAAAACTAACCAACAATTCAACCAAGTCTGACTTTATATATAGTGTTCCACAACCTTAGTGCAATTTTTTTGAAAGAAGAACTAATGGTAAATTCTTATATCTCTTCTTTGGGGCCAATCTTGGTCATTATGATTTTATAGATTATTGTATTGTTCTTCTTTCCATTTACATTCTGTGTATTGTTTTTCTGGTTCTACTTATTTTAGTTTTCATCAGTTTATGTAAGTTTTCTCATACTTCCCTGCATCAATCATATTCATTACTTCTTAGAGCACGTGGATATTTTATTGCATCCATTGAATGAGCCACTCATCAATCAATGAACATCTGTTTTGTTTCTAGTTCTTTGCTACCACACAAACAAAATGCTGCTATAAACACTTTGGTGTAAATAGAACCTTTCTCTTTTCATCATTTGCCTCCTTGAGATATAAGCCAAACAGTGGAATCTCTGATTCAAAGAGCATGTACATTTATTTTCTTTCATAATAAAATTCCAAATTGCTTCTTAAAGTATAATGGTGCTCTGGTTCATGGTTCCTGTTACCCACATTTTGTGAATTTATGTATCTAAAGTCATGGGTTTTCTTGCTAGATTCTTTCTTGGATTTTTGTCTCACAAACTTCTGAGTGTTCCAACAGCTGTTTTTTCTTCTACAATGTAGCCACTTTCTATGGTATCCAGTTTTGTGGATTTACAGGTGGCATTCTTTCTCTCCTTTTCACTGGAAAGCCATTTTTAATGAGATTTACAAGAATCTGGGCATGTGCATTCATATTGGCCCTTTGGTGCATTCCATCTCTGTGCAAAAACATATTATTCATATATTTTTAAGCCATGGTCTAGAAATTCAAATCCTGTTTTCAAACACTGTCTTGTTAACATTCCCAAATCTAATGTTGTCTTCTTAAACCCTTGACTTCAATAAGTAGCAGGGATGAAAATATCTGTAAGGTTGTCTATAGAGTTACTTTCTAGTTTTCTTCTGACAATATATTTTGTTTCAGGTGACACAGAGGATAGAATGCTGGGCATGAAGTCAGGAAGACCTGGGTTCAAATTTGGCCTCACACACTGGGAAAGTCATTTAACCCTGTTTGCCTCGGTTTTCTCAACTGTAAAATGAGCTAAATAAGGAAATGGCAAACCTCTGCAATCTTTGCCAAAAAAACCCCAAATGGGGGTCACAGGAACAACAACAGAAAAATACAATGATGGGTCAGTGGAACAGAGTAGGTACACAAGACACAAATGATCATAGTAATCTATTGTTTGAAAAATGCAAACATACAGGCTTTTGGGATAAGAACTCACTTAAAAAACATTTTGCAGGGGGGAAGGCAGGGCAATTGGGGTTAAGTGACTTGCCCAAGGTCACATGGCTAATAAGTGTTAAGTTGTTAGTTCGGATTTGAACTCAGGTCCTCCTGACTCCAGGGCTGGTGCTCTATTCACTGGGACACCTAGCTGCCCCAAGAATTACATTTTGACAAAAGCTACTAAGGAAACTGGAAAGCAGTTTGACAGAAACGAGCTATAGATGAACATCTCATACAGTATATACAGTATACCAAGATAAAATCAAAATGAGTACATGATTTAGACATAAAGGGTAATATCATAAGCAAATTTGGGGAGCATGGAATATTTTACCTATCATATCTATAGGAAAGGGAAGAATTTATGACCAAACAAGAACTAGAGAGCATTTTATAATGTAAAATAGATCATTTTGATTACATTAAATTAAAAAGGTTTTGCACAAATCCAGTGCAACCAAGATTAGAAGGAAAGCAGAAAACTTGTGGGAGAAGGAGGGAGGGTAGGGTAATTTTACAACAAGTTTCTCTGAAAAAGGCTTCATTTTTCAAATATATAGAGAACTGAGTAAAATTTATAAGAATATGAGTCATTTTCCAATTGATAAATGGTCAAAGGAGACAAACAGGCAGTTTTTGGAAGAAGAAATCAAAGCTATGTATAGTTATAACAAAAATGCTTTAAATCACTATTGATTAGAGAAATACAAATAAAACAATTTTGAGGTACCACCTTGCACCTATCAGATTGGCTAATATGACAGAAAAGGAAAATGACAAATGTTGGAGGGGATGTTGAAAAATTGGAACACTAATGCACTGTTGGTGGACTTATAAACTGATCCAACCATTCTGGAAAGTAATTTGGAACTATGCCCAAAGGGTAATCAAACTTTGCATACCCTTTGACCCAGCAATACCACTACTAGGTCTATACCTCAAAGTAATGAAAACAAAAAAATCTATATGTACAAAAATATCTATCACAACACTTTTTGTGGTAGCAAAGAATTGGAAATTGAGGGGATGCTGAACAAGTTGTGGTATATGATTTTGATGGATTATTATTGTACTATAAGAAATGATGAACAAAATGGTTTCAGAAAAACCTGAGAAGACATATATGAACTGATGCAAAGTGAAGTGAATAGAACCAGGAGAACATTGTACACAATAACAGCAATATTGTACAAAGATCAACTGTGAATGACTTTTCTCAGTAATACAGTAATCCAAAACAATACTGAAGAATTTAGGATGAAAAATGCTATTCACCTCCAAAGAAAGAAATAATGAAGTCTAAACACAGATCAAAATACACTTTTTTAAATTTTATTTTTCTTGGGGGCTTTTTGGCCTGTGTTTTCATTTGTAACATTAATATGGAAATAAGTTTTGCATGACTGTACATGTATGTATTGAATGCCTTGCCTTCTCAAGAAAGGGAAAAGGGAAGGAAATAATTTGGAACTCAAAATTTTTTTAAATAATGTTTAAAAATATTTTTACATGTACTTGGAAAAATAAATAAAATAGTAAAAATTTTAAAAAGAAATATGAACAACAAATATTCTATTAAGAATCATTTATTAATCATCTCCCAGGTGCCAGGAATTGTGCTAGGCACTGCAGAAACAAAAACAAATAATGCAATACTCCTTATGCTGAAGAAGCTTATATTCTATAAAAGACAATAAGTACATATATAAGTACGTGTGAAATAAATATTTAAAGAATAAATGCCAAGTAATTAAATACAAGATACTTTGGGCACTAATAAAAGTGGTCTGGAAAGACTAGATATAGAAGGTGGTGCTTGAGCTTCATTTTGAAGAATGGGGAGTCTGTGAGGCATGGGGGATGGCCAGTGAAAAGGCATGGAGAGGGATGATAGAATGCTAGGGGACAGCAACAGAAAAAAAAAGGCCACTTTACTTGAATTGCAGAGTGTGGGAGGGAAAATAAAGTACAATGAAACTAGGAAGATAAGTTGGGACCTAGCTGTGAAGTGATTTAAAAACTAAAATTTTATCTTAGAGGCAATAGAGAACCATGGGAGGTGATTGAGTAGGGGAGTTACATGGTCAGATATGAGCTTAAGGAAGATTACTTGGCATAAATATGTAAAATGGACTGGTGGGGGGGAAACTTGAGGTATGGAGGTCAATTAAGAGTCCATTTAAATCATCTAAGTGAGACATGATGAGGGCTTGAACTAATATATTAAGTATCTGAGTAGGGACAGGATGTGAGAGCTGTTATAGAGGTAGAAACCACAAGATTTGGCAACTTACTGGCTATGTGGGCTAAGAGACAGTATGGAGTGAAGGATATTGTGAACCTGGAAGACTAGAACAATGGAGGTTTTGAACAAAATAGGGAAGTGTGAAAGAGGGATGGATTTTAAGGGATAGATAATTAATTTTGTTTTGGACACCTTGAGTCCAAACTGGGTGTTTAGCCACCCAGTTTAAAATATCCAGTAGGCAATTGGTAACATGGGATTGCTGTTTAGGTTACACAGGGGTGGGGAGCCTGCAGTCTTGAGGCCACATATGGCCCTCTAGGTCCTCTGCCCTTTGACTGAATCCAAACTTCACAGAACAAATACCCTTAATAAAAGAATTTGTTCTGCAAAACTTGAACTCAGTGAAAAGGCCACACCCAAGAACCTAAAAGGCCACATACAGCCTTGAGATTTTAGGTTCCCAAACTCTAGATTAGGACTTTGTTAATCTGAGTCATTAGCATAAAGATGACAAACACAGAGAAGCTAATGAGGTCATCAAGAGAGAGGAAGTAAAAAGGAAAGAGCAGAGAACCCAGGACTGCTCCATTTATACATCCATAGTTAGAAGGTATGATATAAATGACGAGCCAGGAAAAGATAATGACAATGTTTAGACAGGTAGGAGGAGAACTGGGCAAAGAGTAGTATTGTAAAAGTCAGAGAAGGAAGAGTATTCAGAAGGAGAGGCTGGTCAAAAATTTCAAATGCAGCAAATAGATGCAGAGGGCTAAGGATTGAGAAAAAGGCATCATGTTTGGCTATACTGAGTTGGTGAGTGTGGAAAAAGCAATTTCAGTTAAGTGATGAGATTGCAAAGGTTGAGGAGTGAGAGGAGAGGAAGTGGAAGTAACAAATGTATACACATGTTTCAAGGAGTTTGTCTGAAAAAGGGAGGAGACACAATGGATGATAACGAAACAGAAGGGAATGGCATCAAGGATATCTGTAGAGTGGCTGACCTTGGCAAGGAGAAGGGCCCTTTTGCCAGTCACTATAGGTCACTACACAATTCTTCCTATTCTTTATAATTTCTGGAAGTGAAATCCTTGTTGTTCAGTCGTATCTGGTTCTTCTTGACCCCCATTTAGGGTTTCTTTGGCAAAGTTACTGGACTGGTTTCCCGTTTCCTTCTCCAATTCATTTGACAGATGAGGAAACTGAGGCAAATAGGGTTATGTGATTTGCCTAGGGTTATATGGCTAATAAGTGTCTGAGGCCAGATTTGAACTCAGGAAGATGAATCTTCCTGACTTCATGCCCAGCACTCTATTTACTGAGCCACCTAGCTGCTCTCCCCACCCCCCCCTACCCCAACAACAACAGCAACAGGTCACTACACAATTCTTCCTGCTCTTTATACTTTCTGTCTCCCACCCTCACCCTTCCTTAGTACCTTGTCCCTTTGTTAGCTCTTTGAGAGAACTAATTTCCTTGACTCACTTCTTACTTACCTCTTTATCAACTTGCTTTTTTTTTTTAATCCTATCATCCAACTCCTCTCTTCTTTCTGGAATCTTTCTCTATCTCCTTCACCTTTAGTCCCCCTCTTTCTGCCCTACCCTCCTTGTCCTCCCTCATTCTTGGGTCTTCATTCCCTTGAATGAAAGATACCCTCATTTCCTTTTGAAATACCTCTGATTAGGGAAAGACTTTATGACTAAACAAGAATTAGAGAACATTATAAAATGTAAAATGGATAATTTTGACTACATGAAATTGAAAAGTTTCTGTACAAACAAAGCCAATGTAATCAAGATTAAGAGGGAGGTGGGAAAATGGGAAAGAATCTTTACAACCTATGTCTCTGACAAAGGACTCATTTCTAAAATATACAGAGAATTGAGGCAAATTTATAAGAATACAAGTCATTCCCCAATTGATAAATGGTCAAAGGATATGAACAGGCAGTTTTCAGAGAAAGAAATTAAAACTATCTATAAGCACATGAAGAAATGCTCTAATTCACTATTGATTAGAGAAATGCAAATCAAAACAACTCTGAGGTACCACATCTCAGCAGTCAGATTGGCTAAGATGACAAAACAGGAAAATGACAAATGCTGGAGAGGATGTGGGCAAATTGGAACACTGATGCATTGCTTGTGGAGTTGTGAACTGATCCAGCCTTTCTGGAGAGCAATCTGGAATTATGCCCAAAGGGCTATAAATACTTTCATACCCTTTGATCCAGCAATACCACTCCTAGGGTTATATCCCAAAAAGATCATAGAAATGAGAGAAAGACCCATATGTACAAAAATGTTTATAGCAGCTCTTTTTGTGGTAGCAAAGAATTGGAAATTAAGGGGGTGCCCATCAATTGGGGAATGGCTGAACAAGTTGTGGTATGTGCATGTTATGGAATACTATTGTGCTATAAGAAACGAGGAGCAGACGGTCTTCATATTTACCTGGAGAGGCTTAAAAGAACTGATGCTGAGTGAGAAGAGTAGAACCAGGAGAAATTTGTACACAATTACAGACACAACGTATGTGTGATGACCAACTTTGATAGACTGGACTCTTCTCAACAATGCAGTGATATAAGTCAATCCCAAAAGACTCATGTTGGACAGAAATATGTGCATCCAGAGAAAGAACTAGAAAGAACTAAGCTTATATCCAGGTGGAAGCAAAATACCTGATCTTTTTCCTTCTCTTATTTGGTTTTATGTGCTCTTTACCATGTTTCATTCGAGCTGGTACAATCCGTCCTTATAACCTGACTAATGTATGATGTGGAAGTATTTACAGATCCTATACTTGACTATAAGATGCCATGGGGGGGAGGGAGGGAGAGGGACAAAATGTGAAACTCAAGGAATTGTGGAATTGAATCCTGTAAACTAAAAGGAAGCAAACAAATTAATTAAAAAAAGATTATAAAAAAAAGAAATACCTCTGATTGTTAGCAAGTCTTTCTTTATATGAGCTGAAATCTGACCCTGAAACTTCCATCCTTTTCTCCTAATTCTATCCTCTGAAGGAAAGCAGAGTAAGTTTTTAAAATTATTTTTTATTTTCCCCCAATTACATGTTAAAACAATGTTAAACATTCATTTTTTCTAAGTTTTGAATTCCAAATTCTATACCTCCATCCCTTTCTCCCCTAACTCCTCACTGAAATTATAAGAAATTAGATTTAGGTTATACATGTGCAATTGTGTAAAACATTTCCATATTAGTCATTTTGTACAAGAAGACTCCAATAAAAGAAAAAGAATGGAAGAAAGTGAAAAATGGCATGCTTCAGTCTCTATTCAAACAATACCAATTCTTTCTCTAGAGGTGGATAGTATGCTTCACCATTAGTCCTTTGGGATTTTCTTGGATCATTGTATTGCTGAGAATAGCTAAGTCATTCACAGCTCTTCATAGAACAGTTTTGCTGTTAGTGTGTATAACGTTCTGGTTCTGTTCACTTCACTTTGTATCAGTTCATGTAAGTCTTTCCAGTTTTTTCTGAAATCCAAGTAAAGCAAGTTTAATTCTTTCCAATATAATAGCTCTGCAAATATTTGAAAGCAACAGTCATATCACCCCTAAGTCTTCTCTCCTCTAAGGTAAATATCCCCACAACTATTCCTTTTTATGGAATTGATCTTCAGGCTTTTCACCATCCTGATCACTCTCCTCTGGATTGTTTCCTGTTTGCCAGTGTGGTGCCCAAAATTGAACACAGAAATCAACATGAGTTCTAATCAGAACAGTGGAACTTTGACATCTTAAATGACATTTTCCAAATGCAGGGGTTTCCAGCTTATATCATCTAATGTAGCACCATTCCTGTTATCAGCTAGGGTGGCACAGCAGATAGAGTACTGCCCATGAAGTGAGAAGGACCTGAGTTCAAATCTAGCCTCAGACATTTACTAGCTGTGTAACCCTGGACAATTCACTTAACCTCTGTCTGCCTCAGTTTCCTCAACTGTAAAATAGGGATCTTTAACAGCACCTACGTCACAGAGTTGTAAGAATGAGATAATATTTGTAAAGCACTTAGCATGATATGTGGCACATAATAGGGACTTAATAAATACTTGTTTCCTTCCCTTCATATTAAGCTATGATGTATGTCCCCCTTAGGAAGCTACAGTGTCAAGCATCATTTTCTGAATATTATATGCATTCATCTTTCATATGACTTATTAACAGAAACCTCAGAACAAACAACAAATCAGAATATGATAAAATGTAAAGTCAGCTAGTTTTTCCAGAAATGTTTTTTTAATTGCCTTACAATCAAGCATATTTTTACGTTTGCAATCGTGAGTCAGCACTGATTATGAGCAGGGCAAACAATCAACCATTTGGATTCATACTACTGGAATTTTGCCTCTCTCTTGGGAAGTTCTCCATACAACTTTGGGATGGCTTAAGATGAAGAAAAGAGGTAGCTTTTACAACCAAAACATCCACCAATTTCAGACTAGTGTAAGATAGGAGCCACTTCAGTGCCCTAGTATTCAGTGTACTACAGTGCCCAGGCTAGATTTCTGAGCATCTGCATGAGCCATGCAGGGAGCACTGGAATTCATCTTCTCTAGGAGCATCTGGGTGGATGGCAGGCAGGTGTCTTCGCTGGCTTCTCTCATGGCCTCTTAGCCAGCTAGCTGGCCTGGTGGAGGCATTAGCAGCTGTGGACCTGCCAAAGAACTGATTGGAGGTCAGGGTCTTGATGAGCTCCTTTGTTCTCCTAAATACCATTATTTCCAGACTCACCTATTGTTGGGAAAGATTTGCTGATTTTTGTTATAAACACAACCCACAACAAAAAGTCCTTTTATGTTGATGAGGGGCATTTTCCTGGCTCCTCTTTGTTTGATATGGAAATGCCTCAGGCTAGCTTTATGGCCACAGGCATTCTAGGAGGAAGTGTGGGAGAGACATAAAATTGCACCTACCATAAAGGTGGCTGTTCTATGGTTCTCTCAAGTAGTCTTTGGCAAATAGGCAAAGAAGTCTCTAACTATAAGAGCAGACTCCCTTGAATGTGTAAGGAGATACGGGGTGTCCCAAAAGTCTTAGTGCAGGTTTTTCTTTAATAACTTAAAGCTGCACTAAGACTTTTGGGACACCATATTATGTGTGCACAGACATAATTAGTTCCATTAAGGAATCCATGAGAAATCAGGCTCCTTCAGAATAAGGCCACCTGTGTTAAGAGAACATCAGCTGTCATAGGAAGTCAGTCAATCAGTAAACTAGCATTAATTAAGTGCCCAAGACAACGTTTTAGCAAAGAGGAGCCAATAAGACAGGAAGTATGGCATAATGTCAGAGGAGGCCTTTGTTCTAAACCCAAATCTGAAATTATATGACCTTGGGTAGCTATTTTCATTTTCCCACCCTTATTTTCCTCATATTGGACTAGGCAAGGGATATTAATCTTTTGGTGTCATGGACCCTTTTGTCAGTCAGGTGAAGCCTTCTCAGAAAAATGGGGGGGGGTTGTTTGTTTTTGCTTTTTGGAGGGCAATTGGGGTTAAGTGACTTAGCCAAAGTCACATGGCTAGTGTGTCAAGTGTCTGAGGCCAGATTTGACCTCAAGTCCTCCTGACTCCAGAGCCAGTGCTCTATTCACTGTGCCACCTAGCTGCCCCAGGAAAAATGTTTCAAATGCCTAGAATGAAATACATAGGATTGCAACAGAAACGAATTATATTGAAATATTTGCTGATTTTATGTATATGTGCATATATATATGCACACATGTCTATATATATGTACATGTGTATATACGGTAGGCATATCAATGTTTATATATGTGTATATATACATTTACATCACACAGATATATGTATATGTATATGTGTGTATAAAACTGTGGCAGACCAGAAATATACATATGCCCAACTTCTAGCTAAACATGCTGGCATAGAGCAGATGATGAAGTTGGAAAAGTCTTCCTTAACCATCCCCAGGCTATAGCTTCTCCCCATTTGAGCACCTAGTGCCTCCCCACCTCTTTTCTCCATCTAAAGAGACATTCCACAAACATTTACTAAGCACTTAATATGTATTATCCATGTATTTGATGGTGATATAAAGATTAAAAAAATAGAGTACATCCTAATGGGGGGGTGGGTAGAAATAGATACAACATGAATAAGTATAAAACCAGATGGGGTAAGTGGGGACAAACCAGAGATCCAGAGTACCCTACGGAATTTTGAAAGAGAGAACACTAATGGAGAAGGGAAAATGATCTGTAAAGGCTTCACAGAGGAGGCACCTAAGCTTAGCACCTAAGATGAGCCTTGAAAGAGCTTGAGGAATGTGAAAGACAGATATGAAGATTGTATTTCAGGAATGGGGGAAGGAGGATAATAGCCTGTTCGACTCACCAAAAGAGAAACTGCCTTTCCAATTAGAATACAACTAAGAGTATTGGTATGGATAAAAGCTCTCATCTCTGTCATTTATACCTACTGATTGAATGACTGAATGATTATACTTTATTGTAAATTACCTTTAGGCCAAGTGTTACCTTAATCAGTCATTTGCCTTTTCATTCTTACCTATCCAATGGAAGATAATGTCCAGTGTTGGAAAATTCAAGGCAGGGATTCTTGCCTTTTTTGTTAACTACTGTTGGAGTCTGTTGTGGGCTAAACTTAAAGTTAATCAGTAAACATTTATTAATCAACTATTACGTGCTAAGCACTTGGATACAAAAAAAGGCAAAATATAGTCCCTGTATAACAGTTCTTGCAGCATAACACAATTCTTCCTTGGAAAAATCTTTTTCAGCTTCCTTTTCAGCATAATCTCTAACTGTCCTCCACATTTTCAAATGGACACTTTCCTCTACAGTGTTTATTATGCCCCTGCCTCGGCTCACACTGTTTCCTGTAACTAAGTCTTCTCCTTTCCATGCTGGATTCCTACCCATTTTTTTAAAAGCTCAATTCAAGTGCTGCCTATTTCAGATAATGGTCCCTGATCTCCCTGCCCCCAGTCATTGATGAACTCCCCCCAAGATAAATTTATCTAGTACTTGGATTGCATCTCTTTTATGCTCTTGAACTGCTTTGTATGATAGTTATTTGTGTGTATATCTTGTAGATAGAATTAGAATAGAATTATGTTCCCAAAGGGAACTGTCTTATTTAAATTTTGTAGCATCCCCAGTATCTAGCAGTCTGTCACTGAATAAAGTATTATTACGTTCTTACCATGCACCAGGCTCTGTGATAAGTACTGGGAATACAAACATAAACAAAAGGAAAAACAATCCCTGCCTTCAAGGAGCTTACATTCTTTTTAAAAAAAATTTAATTTTTAACATTCATTTTAAAAAATTTTGAGTTTCTGATTCAACCATTCTGGAAAGCAATTTGGAACTATGCCCAAAGGTCTATAAAACTGTGCATAGAGCCAGCAAAACGACTTCTAGGTCTGTATCCCAAAGAGATCATAAAAATAGGGAAAAGACCCACATGCACAAAAATAGTTATAGCAACTCTTTTCTGGTGGCCAACAATTGGAAATTGAGGGGATGCCCATCAATTGGAGAATGGCTGAACAAGTTGTGGTATATGAATGTAATGGAATAATATTGTTCCATAAGAAATGATGAGCAGACAGACTTCAGAAAAACCTGGAAAGACTGATATGAGCTGATGCTGAGTGAAGTGATCAGAGAACATTGTACACAGTAACAACCACATTGTTCGATGACTAACTTTTGTAGACTTAGCTCTTCTCAGCAATGCAAAGATCTAAGACAACTCCAAAAAGACTCATGATGGAAAATATTATCCACATCCAGAGAAAGAACTAGAGTCAGAATGCAGATTGAAGCAGACTATTTGCTCTCTTTTTTTGTTGTTATTGTTTTGTTTTATTTCTTCTTTCTTGTGGTTCCTCCCATTGGTTTTATCTTCTTTTAAAAAATGAGTGAGAACTTTAAAAAAAAATTTATTTCCAAATTTTCTCCCACCCTCCCACCTTTTCCCCAGCCATTGAGAAGGCAATCAATGGCATATCAATTATACATATGAAGTCATGCACTATTTCCAGTAGACCTCAATTTAGACCCCATCTGTGATATTTATGAACTGTGTGACATTGGACAATAATTTCCTCATTGGAACATGATTTCTTCTTCTACAAAGTGAGGAGCTTAGACAACTGACATTTTATGTCTCTTCCAGCTCTATATACATATCATCCTTTGAGTTAAATTACTTAATCTAGTTAAATGGGAAAACTAGAACTTGAGCCCTGATCTGACCTCATGCTGGTTCCCCTGTACTACACTTCACTGTCTCTCTTCATTAATAATACATTGCCTTTTTTCAAGTAATACCTATTTGTTCTGCAAGAATCTTTGGACCTTATAACACTTTTCAGAAGGAACAAATAAGAGATTGTTGTGACCAAGGAAATACTGTGAACACCTGAAACACAGGTTTACATTACAGAAACAAGTTTTGACATTAAAATTATCATTATCATTATTAACTTATACCCGGTGAGGTTAAAGTTTATACCCAAGATAACTAATGGTCATAGACCTCATTTTTTTTGACATTACATTTGACCCAAAGGTCAAACCAAACACCAGAGAATGCTTCTGTCTAGAGCTATGTTCATAAATTCCCTTTTACTACTTCAGATAAAATTGAAGTTACTGAGTAACCGAAAGATTGCTTATGAATCAGAGTTCAATTTTTAGATCTAATGTATAATGTTTAAATATGTAAACATTAACTTCATAAATGACCTAGGTCTGGAGAAATGGAGTGAAAGCTTGGAACACTGGACTTAAGAGACAGAAGACATTGGATCAAGTCCTAGCTCAATCACTTATCTAATGGTTGTGTGACCTTGAACAAGTAACCTCACACCTCTGATCTGTAAAAGTAAAAGGGTTTGATCTCCAAAAGCCACTTCTAGCTCTCATATATTGTGATTCTTGGTTGTGTGGAAGAACAAATGATAGTAATAAACAGCAATATGAATATAGGATCATATAGTGGCTAGACTGCTAGACTTGGGATCAGGAAGAACCGAGTTCAAATTCTGTTTCAAATATTAGCTATGTTACTCTGAGGCTGGTCACTTAGCCTTTCTTAGGCTTAATTTCCTCCTCTGTAAAATGAGGATAATGATAGCATCTTCTTCTGAGGGTATTTGTGAAGATCAAACAAGTACATAAAGCACTTTGCAGGTGGGAGAGCCAGAACTTGAGTCTAGGTCTCTTGACCCTATGTTGGTTCCCCTACCATAGCTTACTGTCTCTGTCTAGTAATAGTACTCTGCCTTTTCTCAAAAGATGCATGAAAGTGAATAATGAAACTGGACTTGTGACTTAACCATTTGTGCCTCCTGAAAGCTATGTATAGCATATGAAGTACTTTTTGAAACCTCAAAAGCTCAGTGTATGCTGTTACAAAGAACATTGTGGGGAAGAGGCACTAAGGTAAAAGAGAAATATCATGGACCCAACACCAGAGTTCTTAGAAC
>NW_027187419.1:99389444-99394962 GCF_028583685.1 Petaurus breviceps papuanus
AAACTGGACAAAAAGATTTCTGATTGGTGGTTGCTGGGGGCCATGATTTTATCACAAGGTGAACAACCAAACTTAGATGTTGGCCAGATCACTTGACCTCACTGAGGGGCCTCCTCATCTGTTAAATGAAAGAGTTAGACTAGATAACTTCTAAAGGTTCCTTTGGGCTCTAGAGTTATGCTCATAGGATGATCCTTTTTACAATAAATCCCTAAATAAGCAGTAAAAATGTGCTGTACTTTGTATATCAAAATTATGCTACCACCTTACTTTTCGTAGGGCAGGAACACTGAGGGATAAGGTCTTGGGGGGTATGCATATCTAAATTGGTCTGGGGGCGGCCAGGTAGCACAGTGAGTAAGAGCACCAGCTCCAGTGTTGGAATGACCTGGGGATCGAATCCGGGCTCAGACACTTAGCACCCACCCAGAAACACCTGGCCGTGTAACCTTGAGCAAGTTACTTAACCCCAATTGCTTAGGGGTGGCCAGGTGGCTCAGCGAGTAAGAGCAACGGTTCCAGTGTCGGGATGACCTGGGGATCAAATCTGGGCCCAGATACTTAGCACCACACCCAGAAATAACTGGCTGTGTAACCTTGAGCAAGCTACTTAACCCCGATTGCTTTTTAATAAATAAATAAATAGGTCTGCACAAATTTGCTTACATGACTGGAGAAGACATTTTTCAATAAGCTTTGAAGATATTTTTAGTGGTGGGTTATTGACTATAATCTCTATGATGTATCATGTTCTAAGGTGGCTTGCTGGTTGAAAGTTGAGATGTAGGGATAAAGGGCTGGTATCAGGGCACACCCAGGTAAAAGGTATACCTTACTTATTGGCTAGGTGCATGGTGCTGCCGATGGACCAAATAAAGAATGGCAGAAGCTGGGCAAAGCCCAAACTGGACCCTTCACCCCTGAAGAAAAAAACTAGTTATCACAAATAAGGAGGCCATAGGAGAGCAAAAGCCCAGAAAGATGGCTCTTAAATCCTTTCTAAGTAATGGTGAGAGCCCATGAGATTATCAGGTTAGACCACATGGTAGACTTCAGAAAACAAAATGCATTTTAAAAGCTTGAGAGCCATCCAGTTATTGCACCAGAGGGTTGTTTTATTAGCACTCTTACTCTTGTTATGCTCATTTTACAATCTGTGAATTTACTATTTTTCTTGTAAACAAATGCCCTTGATTAAAACTCAAGACAATTTGAGTTTAGCAAAAGAAAATGATGGTTGCTGAAGACAGAATCATATGGAGCTTTGTGAAGTATAGAGATCTGAGGACAAGAATAGGTACCAGGTTCAGGACAGGTTAGTTCATTTTACCAGGGAAGCATTAGAATATTAATCAGTCCCTTTTAGGGATCAGTTCACTCTGGGCCCAAATTAGGACAAAATACTTCATAGATCTTGGCTTATCAGTCATCAAAAAATCTACTCCATCTGTAAGGTTGTGTTTATCCTTACAGACTAGTGAGCAGTGCCATACATTTGCATGGCCAGAGCTGTAGTTAAGAATCTTTGGCCACTAGAAAAAAAAATGAAGATTAACTCATCTATATGAAGATGAAGTCCTTAAGCTAAGGACCTCATTAGTTCTATGCTTTAACTAAACCAAATCACATCAATCATGGGTTTCTCATAATTGGGTTTGTAAGATAAAGGAAAGACAGGATTTCATTTAATTTTTTTTTTTAGGAAAACACCCAAACTTATCGTTTAAACCCTTATTAGGCTTACATTCAAAGAAACTTTTGCTTTTTAGCATATATTGGTACTACCACCAAGATTTCTAAAAGTTTGCTCTCTGGATTACTTGTTGTTTAGTAGTTTGGTCGTGTCTGACTCTTTATAGTCCTGTGGACCATAGCATGCCAATATAGTCCCTGGGGTTTTCTTGGCAAAGATGACGGAGTGGTTTGCAATGTCCTTCTCCAGTGGATTAAAGGAAACAGAGGTTAAGTGACTTGTCCACGGTCATGAAGCTATTAAGTGTCTGAGGCTAGATTTTTAACTCAGTTCATTCCAACTCCATGCCAAGCACTCTATCCATTCAGTCACCTGGCTGCCTCCTGGACTGGTACTTAAGTTGGAAGCTCTGTAGCTTTCGACTTTTAAGAGAGTTAACAATTTGCCACCATAGATAACAAAACATAAAAATTATTGCTTCCTATCCATTCTATAATTAATTATCAGCAGAACAATAATGTCACTGTGCTGGTAATCTATGAAAGAGAAATCAGAGAGAAGGGCTAGACCACAATGTAAAACCTCCTACTCCTGCTAGATCTACTATTATCTTTACTGCAAAGCTGAGCCAGATGATCTCATTATACCTTTAGTTCTTCATCTAGAATAATGACAGTCAGGAGTCGAAGACCCAGACACTTCTGGCCCTATTCATAGCATGTAATTTGAAGGGTACCAAAAGGCCCATCTGCCTGAAATTATCTCCGTCTCCCCAGGTGGCTGAAATTTACACCATAAAAATAACTCCTTAAGGCACTGTGTACAGGAAGTACTCCCCAAGTACAAATATGCAATCTGACTAATATTGCCTGGTAGCACATAGTTTACAGCTGATTATCAGTTTCCTCTTCCAATTTTAAGGACCCTCCTTGAAATCTGAGCTCCAAGAAGACTTGACTGTGTCTGCACTTCTTTTTGTATCCCCATCAGTACTTAACAGAGTTCTGACTTTATGTTAAATGTTTATTAAATACTTGTTAATTCGTCAATGTTGAAAAACACAAAATGAAATCCCACTCTTTCTTCTACCCATACAGATCCCAGCTCAAAATCCCAAAGACTCCAAGATTTACTAGAGTTTGCATGAATTGCTTTGGGGGAAAGAATATCACATGAAGGCTAGTGTTCTGGGAATGATCCTCTCCTACCATTAGCAGGGCTGGTTCTTAGAAGCAGTCTCTGATCAGGCCATACTTAAAACCTTCCTAGCTTGGTTGGCCCTTCTAGAGTTTGTGTTGCTATTGGCATAGCAAGAGCTGAGTCACCTCCATGAAAAACAATGATATATTAAAGGATTGTTAGTGGAGTTTTGCTCTTCTTATCTGTAATATAGCTTGTTTGGGGGAGAGAAGGAAAGCTGCACACATTATAAAAAAATTTCAACTGTGAATTTAATATTTTAAAGTTTCACTAGCCTGAATTGCTTCATTCACAATCCTATTAATAACTAAGATTGACTCCAGAGAACCCTGAAATCTCTCCTCCTATCTGAAGCAAAAGTCCTAGCTAGGGACTATTCTGAAATAAAACTGGTGCTTACTAAAGCATTAAGTATATATTTTAATAGAATACTCATGTTCTAAATGGGACCTTACAAAAAAAAATAACACTAGAGACAAAGACCAAAAAAATAAAAGCAGTGGAATTGGACTAAGTAGATAGAGTTTGTCTCAAAAGTTTCAATGTGTTTTTTGGTTACTAAAAGCTTAAGACTGCACTAAAACTTTTGGATCATATAGAGAAGATTCATGCATGTCATGAAGAGGAGTCAACATACAAAGTATCCAAAGGAGATGAAGATACCAAAGGGGTAAGGGAAATGGATCTTATGGAAAAAGAAAAGAAAAGAAAGTCAACAGTGGAAAGAACATCAACAGCTAATTTCCCATCTTAAGAAACTTTTGTGCCAATCAAAGATTATGATGTTATGGTGCAATAATTAAGAGTTCCTGATTTAGAGTCCATAAGACTTGATTTGATCCCATTTCTGACACTAGCTGTGTGATCCTGGGAAAATCATATAACCTCTGAAAATCATATATAATCAAATTTTCCTTAGCTGTAAAATGAGAGGATTAGGTTAGACAGCCTTGAAGGGTCCCTCCCAGCTCTAAATCCTAGGATCCTAGGATCTCTGGAATGGACTAATAATCCTTTAAATGACACAGCCCTTGAACCCCACATTCCTGTAAAATAATGTCATTCTGGGTTCCCTAACCTTGTCTCGAGGTTTGGGGTCATGAAGAGTCAACACAACTGAACAAGAACAGCAGCAAATATTAATTGAGCTATTTCCAAGTGCTACTTGGCAACAATAATTAATAATAACAATAATAATTATATCTAGCATTTATTTAACACTTTAAGATTTGCAGAGCACTTTGCAAATATCTCATTTTATCCTTGCAACAACCGGGGGAGGTAGATGCTATTACTATCCCATTTTATAGTTGAAGAAACAAAGATAGACAAGAGGGTAAGTGACTTGTTCAGTGTTAGCCAGACTACTAAGTAACTGAGGAAGGAATTGAACTCTAGTCTTCCTGAGGGTTATCCAGTGCACTATCTGACAACATACATAAACATATCCTTTCCTAAAATATCTTACAAAATAACAAAAATATAGCAGAGATGAGACAGTATCTTCAATGCAATGAAGTTAGGAGATAGATCTTCTCTCTCACCCCTACCTCTGCCCATCCAGCGTTGTGACTATGGACAAATCATGGGGTCATCTAGTCTAACTCCCTCATTTTACAGTTGCAGCCCAGAGTGATTTGTCCATGGCCACCAAAGCAGGATTCAAACCCAAGGATGCTGCTTCTAAATCCAGAGCTTTGTCCATTGCACCACACTGCCCAGCTACTTCATCTGTCAACCTCAGATTCTTCCTTTGTAAAATATAGCTATGTCAGCTATAGGGTTGTTGTGAAGAGTGAATGACATTTTGCAAACCTAAAAGCTATATAAATGAGAGATGTATGTAGATATATAGATAAAGATACAGAAGTTCACAAAATAAGTTTAGATATAAAGGGCTGAAACAAAGAAGTTTAACTGGTTTCTAAAATAATTACCTGATTTAATATTCTGAGATTCTGTAGTGGTCTAATGTGCTAAGAATGCTACCTTTTTATTGTAAAAGAAAAAGGAAAGTTATTCTTTTCCTAGGACTCAAAGCTTTATTATGGCTTGTGACAACACACCGATCTGAGTATCTATGCCAAGGTGTGTCTGGGATACTAAAGACCCATATTTAAGTAAGAACAACTGTTTTGCAATTGGAATTCCTCAACGCAGGAAAAAAAGGAGGAAAGAAAAAAAAGAAAAGAAAGAAAGAGAGAGGAAGGAAGGAGAGAAAGAAGGAAAGGGAGAAAGGAAGAAAAAGAAACAAAAGGAAGGAAGGAAGGAAGAGAGAGAGAGAAAGAGAGAAAGAAAAAAAGAAAGAAAGAAAGAAAGAAAGAAAGAAAGAAAGAAAGAAAGAAAGAAAGAAAGAAAGAAAGAAAGAAAGAAAGAAAAAGAAAGAAAGAAAGCTCAAAGGTAAATCAGGGGGTATCATATTACAATTCCCTTGCCCACTTCCTCTCTCCCCAGGCTCCCCCTCCCCCACCAAAATCTTTCAGATTGAACAGGACAAAGTTTGATCTCTTCCATGTTGAAAGAGAGAAAGAGAGAAAGAAAGAAAGAGAGAAAGAAAGAGAGAAAGAAAGAAGGAAGGAAGAAAGAAAGAAAGAAAGAAAGAAAGAAAGAAAGAAAGAAAGAAAG
>NW_027187419.1:99394972-99400293 GCF_028583685.1 Petaurus breviceps papuanus
GAAAGAAAGAAAGAAAGAAAGAAAGAAAGAAAGAAAGAAAGAAAGAAAGAAAGAAAGAAAGAGAAAATAAGAAAGAAAGAAAGCTCAAAGGTAAATCAGGGGATATCATATTACAATTCCCTTGCCCACTTCCTCTCTCCCCAGGCTCCCCATCCCCCACCAAAATCTTTCAGATTGAACAGGACAAAGTTTGATCTCTTCCATGTTGAGAGTTTGGAACAAAAGCAGCTTTCTGCTTGAGCTGGACTTCAAAAGGCTGCTGAGTGACTGCTCTAAGTAATACTTTGTTGTAGATCTCAGAGGAAATTCACAGATGTCCTTCTGTAACTGTGTGCAGTTCCAAGGACCTTTTAACTAAGCAGAGGTGTTACTGTATTAACCAGACCGATGTCTTCATGCATTGGGAGCAATACTAGTGAGACCCACCAAGACTAAAAGAGGGGCCAGATGCAGTCAAGTTCAGAACCCATTTTTCTTCAATGAGGTTATCTTATGGGCCAATAAATGTAAAATTCAGTTAGGTGCCCGAGTTTTTTCTAAACTAGGATTTTTTTTTAAGTGGAAGGGAGTTAATCTCTGGTTTGACAGAAGCCAGTGATACTTGTGAAATTACTCCAAATGAAAGCAGTGAAACTCGGCAAGTAGGTAGTTGACCCGGGCACCAGGTAACGACCCGGGTGCCACATATGGAAGAACCAATTTAGAAACCGGATTGGGGCAGGCGGGCTCTGTGCCGCCCAAGGCGAGAGCTCCCCTCCTGGTTTACAATTCGCCTCTTCTTTCCTCAGGTTGCCTTTGTTCCTTTTCTCTGTCCGCCTGCCTGGAAGAAACTGCGGAAAAACTGACTGCGGAAACTTCCCTGGTCCGGAAATCTGCCCTTGGCTGCCACCGCGCCGGAGAGCTTCTGCTGGGCTGTGGCTGCTTCGCTCGGCTGCGCACCAGGCTGCGTCTCTTCGGGTGCTGGAGCGGCTCCGAGCCAGCCGGCAGGGCTTCCAAACTGTCCCCCCACCAACCCCCGGTTCAAGTTTTCTCGGCATTCAGGTAATGCCTACTCTGGGGAGGAAGACCCACGTGGCATTCTTGCTTCTACTTGTAGAGAGGGAGGAGAGAGAAAATGCAGTACAGTCCTCTCCCCCTTGTTAAATCCGTGACCCAGAAGCTAAATCGTGGAGCTGACCTCCCACCTTTTCCACTCCTCCCTCGCCACCCCCCACACCGACTCCCCATTTTTTCTGCCTAGGCTCCATGCACTTGTTTGTGAGCTCAGAGCGCAACCCTCCCGGGTTTGCTCCTTTCGGGCTTCTGCAAGCTTGCGGTGCGTTTGGTCTTTTCACGTCTCCTTATATTATGGCGGAGCAGCCACACACTTTTCATGAGAGCAGTGCTTTGTGTAAAAGCATTGGTATTTGGCCTTGATACCTGTATCTCTTGATGATTGCAACAAATTTCTAAAATAAATATTGTACTTTGATCTCCTGCGCATTTCACTTTTAATGAAACACCACTTCGTTAAGAATAAATTTCAGGAGGCCCGGAGGGCTCACCGTGCTAATTATCGGTGAAGAAAACGTTCTCAAACTTCTAAGTCAGAGAGATCTGGAACCAGGGCGGTTGTCCCAGTTGGGTGACAAGAGAGGCTAACTGGACAGGTGCACCTCTATTCAACTTGATGCCCTACTTTGACCCCAGTATCTTTTTTGCCCCTGCCAGGAGAAGCGGGGAGAATGCTTTCGCAAAAACAACCGGATTCCTATTCTAAAGTGGGTACCTAGGTGGAAAGTTCTCTCTTGTAGTAATAACAGACTTTGGAATGGGGGCGGGTATTCCTTTATGTCTTTTTCCTTTCTTAAAAACAGAAAAATGGAAATCCTTTAAATATATTAAGGTGCTGTCTATCCATACCTTCCAAGCTTTCTGGATACCAGGGCATTTTCCATCCTGGTGACCAGGAACTGAGCGACTAGTAGAAGAAGGGACTGTGATGGGGCCAGAGGCGGGGTGGTGAAGGTGAAACTAGAATCAGACCTAGAAGGGGAAAAAAAAAAAAAACTTGAAAGGAAAAAAAGAAACTTTTTTGAAGTTTCGAAACTTGTGCAGAATGAGAGAGCGTTGATTTGTTGAGTGCCAGATTTACACCTCTGGGTGTCCTGAAGGGAAAGGTTTTCGTTGATCAGCAGGAGGTCAGACGAGGGCTATGAATCGTCCTTGCAAACGGTCCCCCTTCCGCCCCTCCTCTTCAGACCTCCTGCTGAGCCGGACTCGGGCCCCACTTCCAGGCTAAGGCACAGCAAGCCGAGGAGGGGGGAGGGGATCCCCCTCCTCTAAACTACCGCACCTAGGTTGCACTTCAGTGTCCCGTGGAGCTAGGCAATTTGGGGCGACAGGGGTAGGGGAGAGCGAAAGGAGGCTCCAAAGAGTGGCGCGGGACTTGCTCCCTTAGATTCCTCCTACGCTGCTTATGGGCAGGATAAACCCGCATTTTCTATAAATTATTCACATTTCACAACTCTCCGAGCTAAGGAAGGAAGCTCACCGATTCGAAGCTGTCGGTGGAACTGGTGGGTCGCCAAAGCGGAGGAAGAGGAAATGTTATCTGATATCCTAAATTGGATGGGGTGGTGGTGGGGAATCGGAAGGTATCCCAACATAAATCCCAGATTTCTGAATATTCCAATGGTTCTCCTCCTTCTCTTCATTCCAATGTTCTTCCAAGACAGATCCCTGAACTACTTCCAACCACCGCCAGGTCCAACTAACCAGTGCTAGGAAGCACCTAAAATATATATATTGTCTATGGTAAATCCATCACATCTACTTAATCGATATCGGCTGGATACCCCTTTTACCCTTGCTCCAGGGGTCTGGTTAAACAATCGGAATAGAGAGGAGTGAAGAGAGAGGCCTCCAGGGTATGAGCCACATGCCCGGGGTGGGGCAGAACATCTAGGGGCCCTAGCAGGGCGGCCAGCTCTCCCCAGGCCTTGGTCCAGAGCCGTGGGAGAGGACTCCTACTCTCCTAATCCCTTCAAAAGGCTCCGAGCTAATACAGGCCCTAGTCATCCTGGGAAGTCTTTGAGGGGACGGAGATTGTTACTGTGGGGAGGTCAGATAAAGAAGTCTATGGGCCAAGACAGGGGGCGCACAATCCGACCTCCACTACCGACTGCTGGGTCGCATTACCTGCAGAGTAACAATTGCAGAAATGTAAACTCCAGGCAGTGGTGGGAAGCTCCTAGCCCTCAGTGGAATCTTTTTTTCCTCTTTTCTTTTTTTCCCCTCTTCTTTCTCATTCCTGGGGCAGTACTCTGAAACAGCTTTCAAGACCTGCCTCCCTACTCAAACTCCACCCTGACTAGCAGCTGATCCTAAGTAAAAACTAAATAATATATTGTAGTCCATACCACCCAAAGAAGAAATAAGGACTACCGGGAAGGAATCAATTCACCTAAGGAAGAAGGAAGTTCAGAGAGCAGGAGACAAGACTGTAGGTCTAGAGTCGGGGAAGCCCAGGCCTCAGCAGGGCGTCTGGGCCATGCTCCTAACTTGTCAACACCTTAACCCCTAGCTCTTTAGTTACTAAGCAAGGATGGGAAAAGTGAAGGAGGGAGCTCCTCTGTCTTTTGGGAGAGGGGCAAGAGGAAGAATATGGTGGACAGTGGAACTCTTCACAGCTGACTCCCTGGAAAATGTTATTTTCCCTTCCAAATGTGGCCAGGGATCTAAGTTGGTGTGGCAACCTGGGTGTTGGGGTGCGCTCAGTTACTTTATTTTGTTCTTTTTCCCTTATGGGAGTTCACTTTGTGTTTTGTGAGATTTATGAGCATTATTGTTTATATTTTTGTCATTCAGTGTTGTTACATCTTTATCACTTCTTTTCAAGCAAAAACTTAAGGCTGAGGCCAGGATTTCCTTTCAATCTGCTTTGGCCTCGGTTCGTCCCAAATCTTGATCCAGGTTGTGTCCAAAAATAAAAAAAAGTCCATCTCCATCTATTTATGACAACAACAAACTTTCACAATAAATAATCACTAGTTGTGTCTTTAATGGCCTACAAAGTTTCTATTAGAAAAGAACACAACCCTTGGATCGACTTTCTTTTCTCCCTGGTTTTGATGTTATGTTATTTTGGGTGTTTTTTGATTTTGGAGTAGTATTGCTGGTGAGGGGGGTTTTAAACATTTCACCAGCTTCCTAAAAGAAAAGAATACAGATAATTACTAAAGAAATCTTACTAACTGACCCAGCATCTCAGCTCAGGTACACATTGAAACTACCAGCAACCACCAAAAGATAGAGTTAAAGCAACATGTTGTTTACAATCTCTGTCCTCAACTTTCAGGAAAAAGGAAGTCGGGAAATTTCACCATTACTTTGCGGGTTTGTAATGGACCTCCACGGGCCATTGCTCAGGTGAAATTTTAAGTGTGTGTGTGTGTGTGTGTGTGTGTGTGTGTGTGTGTGTGTGTGCGCGCGCGCTCGCTTTTGTGTGTGTGTGTGCTTGTGTTACTCCCAGACGCCATACTAAAACTCCTGGAATCCGGAGGCAGATTTCTCTGGAGATAACAAAGACACATTGTCACTTTAGGCTCAGCCTCTGCTACAAATCCTTAATTGCAAGTAAAGAGGGGGAAAAAAGGCGAAGGGGGATCTAGTGTCTCTAGCAGCCCCAGTGAGGGTCTCCAGGCGGTGAGGACCCCTTTGATCAGGAAAATCCAATTATTTGTGTATATACATTTCCCACATAGTGATTACTTCATTAATTGTCCCGCCTTTATCTCCTCCCTACCCATCCCCCCTAATAATCAGTTCTTTTATCCAGACCAACAAACACACCATAGGAGCTTTGTGGATTCAAAGGATTTGCTTTCGCTTCTGAAAGAGCCGCTATTCTTTGATGATTGGGTAGCGGCAAACTTCAAAGCCATAAATCTTCCCTCTGACTGGCTGGCGGCCCAGCAAAGTCCTTATCAAATTCTTGGAGGTGATCCTAGAGCACTCAGACAGTCCGCGGAGAGCGCGCGGCGCGGGGCGGCCAGGCAAGGCAAAGCTAGGCAAGGCGTGGGGCGGAGAAGGGGGGCAGGACAGCCGGAAAGCGGGGAGCGCACTCCAAGGGGGGGCAGAGGCAAGCAGAGAGGGACTGAACACACAGGAGAACGAGCCGGCCGGGCAAAGAAGCTGGGCTGCTCTTCGTCTTCGCCTTGGAGCCTCCATGCCTCGGCATTGCCCCGCTGCCCTCCCGTCCCGCCAGGAGTGGTAGCCATGGCCGCTGTGGCGGTCCTCCGGAACGACTCTCTGCAGGCTTTCCTCCAGGTCAGTGCTGG
>NW_027187419.1:99400393-99459091 GCF_028583685.1 Petaurus breviceps papuanus
GTTGAAGGATAAGGAGCCGGCTGGAAGGAAGATAAGCGAAGTGTTTGTTCTTATATCTCCCTATCACCTCGGAGCACTCGGAAGTTTCTAGTCTGCATCTACTTCAAGGCAAGCTCCGGCAAGCTCCGGAGGAGAGAAATAGATGCTTATGTCAAAAGAAAGTCTGGCCTGAAACTTTCACTACCTTTTTCCCCCTGCCAATATCCCCTCCAGTCCTAACTTTACGCTTTATTGGCAGCCAGGTACTGGGAGTTTGATACTTGGGGCTATAGGGAGTTGGCTGGCCGGAGGGTGTCGGTGGGTGTTTCCGGCTGGGGTGAAGGAGGTAGGAGGGTAGCTTGGAGAGAGTCTTACAAAAGGGAAAGGTCTGAGGCTTATCGGGTAGGAGGTTCCTGCTGGGGAAAGGGAAAGGGAGAACCCTCCGGGAAGGAGGAGGGAGAGAAAGAAAAGCAGGGAAAGAAAGATCCAAGGAAGGGGAGAAATGGGGGGGGGGGGGAAGAGGAGAGGGAAGAATGGAAGTAGTGCAGGTCACTACCGAAGATGTTTATAGATACTTTTCAGATTGCATTGTCTGAAATGAGCTTGTGTTTACAAGGCAGCCATTGGTTTTCATCTCGCCTCTCACTTTGTGCCAACTTTTTTTTTTTGCCCTTTTCCAAATCTAAAGGATTGATTATGACTGTTTCCACTAAGTTTTTTTCCCCCTTCAAATGGGAACGATGCGCTTTTTGTTCCTTTTTGGCTCACATGCACCAAAAACTTCCCCAGAACTGGCTGCAAGAAGTGTGTGCCGGGCGAGTTCCGTGACTGGGGCGGTGGCGGGTTGGTATGAATTGAGGGGGGTGAGGGGTGACAGTATAATAACTAGATGTAGGTGTGGTGAACGGGGCTGGGGATCCGGTGGATGGAGCGGTAATCTTTTGTTTCTTCTCCTCCCCAACACGTTCCCACCCTACTACCTCACCACTACCTCTTCCTATGCAGGACCGTACCCCAAGCGCTTCTCCGGAGTTGGTCAAACACTCGCCACTGGCGCTCCTGGCGGCCACCTGTAGCCGAATTGGACAGCCGGGCGCGACCGCCCCTCCAGACTTCCTACAGGTCTCCTACGACCCGACTCTGGGCTCACCCTCCAGGATTTTCCACCCGTGGACTACCGACATGCCAGCCCACTCGCCAGGAGGCCTACCTCCTCCCCATCCCAGTTTGGGATTGACACCCCAGAAGAACCACCTGCAGCCCTCTTTCGGGGCGGCCCACGAACTTCCCCTCACCCCACCGGCAGACCCCTCCTACCCTTATGAATTTTCACCGGTCAAGATGCTACCCTCCTCCATGGCAGCCCTGCCAGCCAGCTGCCCCCCAGCTTATGTGCCCTACGCCGCCCAGGCCGCCCTGCCACCTGGCTACTCCAACCTGCTGCCCCCGCCGCCACCGCCGCCTCCGCCACCGCCTCCCCCACCGCCGCCGCCTCCCCCGCCGCCCTGCCGCCAGCTCTCCCCTAACCCTGTCCCGGAGGACATTCCGTGGTGGAGCATCCCGCAGGCCGGGGCCGGGGCAGGAGGCCCAGGCGTGCCCGGGGGTGGTGTCCCAGGAGGCTGCAGCGGGGGCCACCCCGGCCACCACGCCCCGCGCTTCCCTGCGGCGGCCACTGCTGCGGCCGCCGCAGCCGCCGCCTTACAACGCAGCCTGGTGCTGGGTCACTCGGACTTTGCCCAGTACCAGAGTCAGATCGCCGCCCTGCTACAGACCAAGTCCCCCCTGGCGGCCACGGCCAGGAGGTGCCGCCGCTGCCGCTGCCCCAATTGCCAGGCAGCGGGTGGAGCCCCCGAGGTGGAGCCCGGCAAAAAGAAGCAGCATGTCTGCCACGTCCCGGGCTGCGGCAAGGTGTACGGCAAGACGTCGCACCTGAAGGCGCACCTGCGCTGGCACACGGGCGAGCGGCCCTTCGTCTGCAACTGGCTGTTCTGTGGCAAGAGCTTTACGCGCTCCGACGAGCTGCAGCGGCACCTGCGGACTCACACGGGCGAGAAGCGCTTCGCTTGCCCGGAGTGCGGCAAGCGTTTCATGAGGAGCGACCACCTGGCCAAGCACGTGAAGACGCACCAGAACAAGAAACTCAAGGCGGGAGAGGCCGGGGTCAAGCGGGAGGATACCCGGGATCTCTGAACGTTCCCACAACCACCCTCACGAACTCATGCCACTGCGCCCTTCCCCGCCATTGTCCCGGGACCTGAGGCCCCGGCAGCCGCGTGCACCGAGGGGAAGCTTTGGATTTGTCCAGCCCTGGGGCCTTTGGACAAACTGAGGATTTGCCCCAGCCCAAGATTCTTGCCCCATTCCTGGCAAATTCGGTGCTTTCCCTGGAAGCTTCCTCAGATCCAATTGTTTTCCTGGCAGTTCTCAGACCTGAGGTCTAAGAGGTCAAAAGGAGTTGGTTTTGAGGGGGGTGATGGAGTATGGTGGGAGGGGAGGAGGTGGAGCAATTGGATTCCGAAGCCCTAGACTGGAGATTGCCGGTTTAGTCCCTGTCAGTCCTCCAGAGGAAAGGCCCTCAGACCTAAAGGGAGTGCAAGGGTCAGGCCTTTATGCTCCAAGGCTTTCCGGACCATACCATGTAGAAAAGCAGCTCAAGTCCGAAACAGTTTGGAGGTTTCTAAATGCTATGGCTTTTGCTGGGACAGGAATGAGCTTTTGTGTACAGGTTATTTAATAGCTTTGTTAAATAATAATAATTATTATAATAAAGTGTTTTCTTGTCTTTGGCTCCATGCAGGGGCTCTAGCATGAAATGTTTCTGCAACTGCAGTGTGAAAATAAATACATTAACAAGGGGTCACCTGGGGAAGATCCCACTGAGTCAGTCTCATGTGATCATTTCTATCTTTGAATGGCTTTACAAAAAGCTTAGGTTTCTCCAAGTATTGGGCTTTTTTTTTTTTTCTTCCATTAGTCAATGTCTTGTATGTAGCTTGGTTTGGGCAACAGGCCTAAGCCTGAAGGCAATTCAGCCTGAGGTGGACTGAGGGTGAGAGTGGGAAGTCTATGGGAGACAAATCTAAGTGCATCACATAATTCTTAGCAAACTTATGGAAGAGTTGAAATTTCTTAATTGCACTTTTGTTTACTGCCCTCTCTGAAAATCTAGTCCTACTGTATTAACGAAAACATTTAATATCAGAATAGGGAAATTCCCTTTTGACTTTTATTTGTTGCCTGCTGAAAAGTCGTGATAAATCCGATCCTTTCCACCTCTGCCATGCATGCTTATCTGCTGATTGTATAAAGTAGGTTAAATATTGGGAAGTAGATTGGGACATCTTGGACAAGAACGTTTCTGTGCAGGCTCACCCCACCTAGTTATCAAAGATAAAGAAAAGCTTCACAGAAGGTTTTGGACCTAACTTGTTCTCCATGATTGAGTGAATTGCAATATCACTTTACCATGATGTTCAGTCTTGTAATTAAATGTATCCTTTTTGGTAAGAAACTTAAAAATTGTTTCACTCAGGACAGTAGCTGTATAAGGACCATCCATGTAGGGAAGGAAATCCAGGCCCCTTTTATATCTTTGGGTTTTGCTTCATAAAAAGTTCAGATAGTCCAGTGTTTCCCCACTAGAAAATGTAAAGTATAGTCATATCTTGGAAAAGTGGCAAGTTTATTTCCATAGACCCACATCTAATTTTCTTAAACTTTTGGAAAGGCATTCCAGTTTCTGTACACTGGTGTCTTTGCACTACTGACTGCCTAATTAGAGATGTTTTCCTTTTCTAATTTGAGTGGCTCCAGTATCTGGAAGGTTAGAAACTTTTGAGGCCATAATTATTAAGTGAACGTTTTAAATTTTGTTAAAAGGTTGAAATTAAGCTAATGTAGATATCAATTTACTCTATTAGTAATATAAAATAAATACATTCACTTCTGAAATTTTATGCTTCTAGGAAATCACACTGGTGAAGCAGCTTGGTGTAAAATGCCAGATGAGCAGTGGTGAGGTTTTGCTTTTGTTTTTGTTTTTTTCCTTTCAAACATGTAGAAATAGCTCCTGGAACCATTACTTAAATGACAATACAATTTAATCTGAAAAGCTGAAACAATTTACCTTATTTAAGCTATATTAAAGGGCAAGTGTTTGTTTCTTAAACAAAAACAACAGAAGAAACTCCTATTCACAGAAATTGAAATCTGAACCATTTGAAGGTAAGTTGAGATTCTCTAAATCAATTCCATGAAGAAATATAATGATAAATTATAGGGGAAAATGCACTGAAACATCAGAGACATAAAATATTTCATCAAAGAAGTATAAAACCTCCCTCAACATATCAGTTGAAAAAAGTCCTGAAATATGAAGGAGAAATGAACAGTGAATGTCAAGTAGGGTATTTTTGGCCACAGTGGTGGAAAGGGACAGATTCAATTTTGATAGGAAAGCTCTTAGCTAACATTAGACAAATTTTAAGACAATACCAAAGATTAAAGTTTTTGAGGGAGAGTTTTCACAAATAGGTAAGTATTTTAAAATCAAGATAAAACTTATACCTAAAAGTATGTTGGAAAGCAGAACAAATATTTTTGATGACAGGATAACTTTTCTAATGGTTTTATTTCATTGAACCATAAAATTTAAGAAAGAGAAATAGTATATAACCTAGCATAACTGAAAAAGTATTGGGGTTTTTTAATTGAACCACTTGCAAATCTGTGTTGTAGTAAGTTTGAAGAAAAAAATTTTTATACCTCAGCCAACTGGGGACAAGAAAATGTGTTTCTGTTTTTCCCAAGGCTGGAAAGTTCTTTGTGTTTATAATGAAAAATAAGCTAATAAATGTCTCAAAATAGTACCCACTATTCAATGTAGAAATGATTTAGAGTTTATGAAAATATTCAGCTCTTACTTTTTTATGTGCTGTTTCCTTAGTAAAATTTGTTAGAGTACCATCAAATTGAGGTATCAGTATTCAAGGATAAGTAATGAAATCGGGTATATTTGTAAGTAAATGGTATCTCTATAAGAAAAAAACAATGAAATTAAAAGGACAATTTTTAAACCAGGTTGCTGTTGAATTCAAATTGAAAGGCAGTTAAAGAAACAAATTGGCTACAAAAAAGCCATAGTTTAATTCAAGTACCTTTATAGTACTTCCTGTCAATAGTGCAGCAAAATTATTCAGTTTGACACCACCCCTAACCCCCAAAAAAGGGAAGTAGGCAGTTATTTAGAATCCTCAAATAACTTTGACTTGTAACCACAAGCAAGCCACTTTCCAGGTCTGAGTCTCAGTTTTTTCATCTGTAAAATGGTGATAATAGCACTGACCTCACGGGATTGTTGGGAGAACAAAATGAGGTGGTGTGTGTGTGTGTGTGTGTGTGTGTGTGTATCCATCCCCCTTTGCAAACTTGAACATACTACTTCAGTGTCAGCTTTCATTTTTTGAAAAGTGACTATGATGTGAGAAAATTCAAATTTACTGATTGTAAAATCTAACACTACAATGCAGCTGCAGTTTAAAACCTGTCTCAACTAAAGAACTTTTATCTATGACTTTCATAGTAAGCGGTTGTTTAATATTTGTCATATAATGCTAAACTTGGCAGCAAGCTTTCGTTTTCCTTTTTTTTTTTTTTTAAAGAAAATACACAGCTACTGACTACAGTCCCATGGCTAAGTACAGATCTGGAAACATGTTAGTCAACCAGAAACATTACTAATACTTTTCAAGAAAATGCCTCATTCGTGCTGTCTCCCTTGGTAGCACAATTATCTTGTATTTCATCCAAAATCAGCTCAGCTAAAATTCTAATCTCATGACCATATACATCACAAAGCTTGCAATGAAAAGCCAGGTCCCTTGAAAATAGCCAATTTTGGCATGCTTGGTATAGAATGATAATCTGAAACATCGGCATTTGTAAGAGGCAATTGCTGTTCCACAAAGTTTCTCTATGTTGCTCAGTAAACACTAATGACATTTAGTAAATAATCAGGTTTAAATACTGACTTCAGTGTTTTCTCCCTATTTTGCCCCTATAATAACAGACTCACAGCATACATATTGGTAACTGTGATGACAAATACTGTAAATTAATACAAGGTAAATAGTGACAGGGGGTCTTTATAGACATTAAAATATTCCAAGGCATCCAGGCACAAATCTGATTACATAAAGACCACAGAATTAGACTTTAGATCTTTGATAGTAAATTTAATTACAGTCCCCTATGGCTTCAAATTTAAGATAGTTGAAAACAAGGCATTTTCTATTAAATGTAATTCCCTTCCTCCATGGTTTGCATGAGAAAAAAAAATGTAGCTTCTAAACAAGGGGACCAAGTTAATTTTTTTTTTTAGAGGAAGTGGGACTGGTCAGTTTCTCAATGAGAAAAATAGTAAAGTGGGGAGAGAGGAAAAGTAGGGGGGGGTGAAGGATAGTAAAAGCAGATGGGCTTTTTGTTCATAAGAATTTTTCAAACCAGATGTCATAATCTTTCATTCTGTTCTGTGTTAAATCCACTCAAGTAAGATTTTGTTGGAACTATATCACTTTTTCCCCCCTTTCATTTTTCTTTCCTCTAGGCTTGTGAGACTACTCTGTACAACTAAAGGCTTTTGCCCCATGATCCATCTCTCGCTGATTGTCTTACTCGCATTTTCCCCCTTTTCTTTAAAAGGAAGGTGCTATTTTAATGTTATTAGAAAAGTGGTAAGTGATAGGATCCATCTAAGAAAGTTTTAATTTTTCAATGGTTGGACTGGTAATTTGTCCCCTGAACACTGAATAGTCTAAGTAAACATCAGTGGCAAAAGGTGGCCCTCCAGTATTCTCACTGATTTTGCTCCATTGTGCTTTTTTGGATTTGCTATTTGTTCATCATCTTTTCAGTGCATCAGATAGGATCTCTCTTCTGATCACAGTGTTCTCTAAGGACCTTCTGGCATTAATAGTTATATTTAAAAGAACACCAAATGAAGTGAAACTGGATTAAGTGTTAGGTTATGTAGACAACTGCTACAGGCAAATGCAAGGTCCAATATAAATTGGATAATGACTTGGTTTGGCTACTTGTTTTGGTTAAATTAACCTAAGAGTTCCCAAAGCTCTACTTTGAGGTAGTCAGACTTAACAAATATACTCTGGTCTTCTGTAAAGTTCTCATTTGGTGTCCCCTCCCTTCTTGATTAATATGTTATTAAACTGAATAAGAAACTTCACCAGGGGCAGCAACTTTTCCAATTATTTCATTTTCTGGTATCCTACAATAAATAGGTAAACTATTATCGTTGAATGAGAAATGTTATTTGCAGAATAGAGATATAATGACACTGTTCTAGACTCCAGAACCTTTTCAGATATCTACACTTTACAATAAATTTTTACCATTGCTCCCGTATTGCTAATTGAAGATTTTCAAGTGCTGATTGCTTATGTCATAGACTCTGTTAGAACAAAACAGGCAGTGTTAACATACTTTTTTCATGCTGACATCTTGATGGCTTCACTTATTAGACATTATGAATATTTCCCCTTCAGTGTCTTTAATGATTATGCTGAAACATAATCCCCAATGGTGCATTTCACACTTGAGCTTAATCATTAGAGACATAATTCAGTCCACACATATGAATTACAGTGGTTTCCACACACACAAAAATAATAGCATGCATTAACTAATACATGAGACTGAAAGAATCAGTTAGTGTGGTGAAGAAGAAAAATCAAGCCAGTTGTTTGGCATCATTTAATAGACAAATCAATTGGTTGATTGAATTTTTCACTTTTCAGTGAGTTGTCAAGTCATTGTGAAGTTCAAGACTTTATTGAAAAAATAAATCCTACATTATACTTAAATTCCATTTAAAATCATTTAGATATAATCACTGTCTGTGTTACTCATCTCAATTTTAATATATAAAGCATGTTGCAAAATTCTAGTCTACATTATTCCAAATACCAAGATAAAAACTTAACAATTCAGTTACCTGATTATTTCTTAATATTCAACTATCTAGTAGCATTTAGATAGGAGTTCTTAACCTGGGAACCATGAATTTTGTTGTTTTTGTTTTTTAATACATATAATTGGTTTTCTTTGGATCCTATATATTTTGTTTTATGCATTTAAAAAATATTCTGTGAAGTTCAAAAGCTTCACCAGCCTGCCAGAAGGGACTGTAATTCAAAAAGAGGTTAAGAACCTCTGATTCAGACTATGGATAGGGAACCATTAGTTCTCAGCTTAGTTTCATCCAGCTCCCAAGGCAGGTACCAAGAATCAAAATCCTTATATGTTCCTATTGTTGTCAAAATGCTACACAGTTTTAAGTTTTCAGCAGCAATGCCTGAAAAGGCCACAAGATGGTGATTGTAGGATCATAGGTCCAGAAGGGAACTTAGACATTATCTATAAGGAAAACTAAAGTCCAGAAAGTTAATTGACTTGCCCAAGGGTCACATGGTAGTAAGTGGCAGAACCACATTCGACTTCTGTGAGTATAAGTTCAATACTCTTCCGTCTGCAACAGACAGCTTTCTTTTCCCCATTTATCTTTGTCTCTGTAGTTCTTTGTCTTCTGGCCTGTCTGCCTTTATTCCAAAATTTATCTTCTTTGCTATTTGTTGGGGCAAAGAGATATTCCTGTTTCCCTTTGTGACTCTGCATATGTCTCTCTTCATTTTGTTAAAAATTCTTATTACATGATACTAATAGGGGAAAATGCTATCTCATCTTTCTACATGTTTCAACTAGCTATAATAAATATAAATGTGAAATTGGTTATTTTATTTTGTTCATTAACATTCTAAAAGTAGATGAGTGAGACTTTTTCTCTCCCTTAAAGGAACCTAATGGTTTTGCGGGGTTTGAAGAAAAATAATTTATGCAGCCCTGTTTTTTTACCATGGGTTACTGACCCTCAACAGAAGAAAAAAAAAATAAAGGTTCTCAAAAACGTATTGAGACACAAGATTTAAAATTCAGCCCTAGGTCAATGACTTAAGAAGCCTCTCGCAGGTTAGACAGATTTTCATTACAAAAGCATACCAATTATCAAACAAACTATTACCTAAATCTGTAAATTTAGCCTTTTTCATTGTTGAGCTAGAGTTTTGATGAAGAGAATTGAAACCAAGACAAACTTGAGAACTTTTAACTTTTTCCCCCTTTTTTGTACTCTCATTGAGGCTACTCTACTTGATTAAGACCTTTCTTTTTCTCTCAGACCCTTTATTCTCCCTCTGTTTGATCCTACAATGAAGTCTGTGTCTTCTGTCAATAGTACCATAGTCTACTGCCAGGAAAGCAACTGTGGTATCACAAATTCGGTATTATGATTCCAGGGCAAGCTCAAACTAGGGTTTGGAGAAGAACGTTGCTAAGATGTTTTCTAAGGGAAAAGCACTCCCCTCATCAATCATGAGAGTGCTTGATCTCAACCCTGCCAAGAACACTGTGTTTTATGCCACAGAGCAACCATAAGAATTTTTTCCACTATAGCTGAGCCAGGGTCTCTCTTCTACTGGAGGCCTGAGACTGGGGCAAAGGGAAATGGTTCATGGGGTAAGATGCTTCAGTTCATCTGGATGGTCACAAAGCAACCTAAAAGGAAAGGAAAATAAGAGGAAAAAGCAAACAACTTAAATGTTCAGCCAAATTTTATTTTAGATGACTAAATAAAATGAAAGAATATGACATCTCATTTACAAAAATCTAATTAACAAAAGATCACTTGGTTCTTAGAGCATTATAATGGTCTCAAATAGAAATTAGGGGAAAGCAAAGAATAATTAGGTTAGCTATTATGCAAGTGTAATGGGAATGCAAATTTGGAAGATCTTCCCTGCCCCTAGGCTAAAGTGCACCTGAAGCCTGGGGTGGGAGGCTTGTTTTTCAGTAGATACTTCTTGATTGGCCAGTGAGTCAATAAGGTTATTACATTCTCTGAGCCAGGAGAAGGCTATATAAGCCCTGATGTGTAGCTTTGTTTTGGGACTCACTTTGAGAAGTGTTCTGTGATTTGATCTGAATTCTGGGAAGCCGTTGTTGAGAGTCCCCCGGCTTTGAAAAAACCCAGATGTTGAAACCCAGATGTTGACTGGGTATGGATGTAATGGTTGGACAGTTTGGAAATCTGTCTACTTGATCTGTCTCTGTCTTGATAATTCTGCCTGTATGCTTTGAAGTTCAGGGTGCTGACCTTTTTCCCCTGAACAAGGTAAACGATATATGTCTGACTGATTAAAGTAAGCTTGTTAACCCATTTTGAGTTGCTTTCCTTTAACAAAGCAGATCCAGGGGTGCTTGCTGCTACAGCAAGTAATATTTGTACCTCAAGATACTGTCTCAGCATTAGTGTTGCATTAGTCCTGACAGTATATCTAATTCTCTGTGAACACCCTACTCTAGTCACATGTATACAGGGTTTCATAACCTTTTTTAATGTCATGGACCTCTTTGACAGCTTATAGATCCTGTCTTAGAATGATTTTAAATAATTAAAGGAAATGCTATTAAAGATGCAATTTTTTTCCCATCTAAGTTCACAGATCCCCTAAAATATATTCATGGATCCTCAAAGAGTCTCTGAACTCTAGGTTAAGGACCCCAGAGCCAAGTGATGTCTAAGGTCCCTGATATCTTTAAATGTATGATTCTTTGATACTTGGATGGCTATAAGTTATCGGTGTGAGTCTTGAACCCACTGATGCTATCTATCAGAATTACACACTAAATAAATGCAGGGTTAAATGAGGTGCTGTCATATTTCAATATCTGTTTGGAATGTTCACAGACATCCTACTCTGATATCTTATCATGGTGTGAAGGTGATGCTGGGTTCTCAAAGGCCATAGCTTGAAAGTTCTAGGAAGATCCTTTGAATATGGCCCAGTTACAGAATATCTTTTGAGGAAAAACTGCCTAAATAAAGAGAAAGGCATTACTGAAAGTCAGACATCAGCAGATGACCTTACTGTATGTTTTTATGTTTTAACCACACAACTAATGAAACTATCTAAGGAATGGAGGAATTGCAGTCTCTGTTGGTGAAGGGAGTAGCTACCCTAATTAAATCACAGATCTTTTGAACTGCTGAAGGAAATATATTAATCAGATTCTCTACCAAATTCCAAACTCTGTCCACAAATTGCTTAAAATGAATGAAACTTGATTTTTTCCTGAGATTTCCAGTGATTCAAATTAATATGTAGACCTACAGTACCTACAAGCTATAAATATATATATATATATATGTACACACATATGTATGTGTGTATGTGTATATGTGTGTTTGTAGCATTTGCCTGATGAAATTATTGGAAGTAAATGACCAGTAACCTCAAAACTATTGATTTAAAAACATATGTGCATTATACTAAATGTTGTTTTCTCATTGCAGACGTGCTGTATTTTAAACAAATCCAATACAAGGGATTCATCTGCACCCTTCTTCAGTTTTGGCTTTTAAATGGGCAGATTTTTCTGTCCTCCACAAGTAGAGAGGTAGAAACTTTTTAGACTTCTTCAAAATGCCAGTGTATGAATCAATTGTACTGCAACTATGGGAAAGGCTACAGAGAGTAATTGCAATATGTAATAGGTAGAACCCTTATTAGAAGAAGCTCAAAGAAACAGTTCATTGAAATAGTTGTCAACCCCTTTTTAAAGAAGGAAAAAATGGAGATCTCTAAGAAATGAAAAGAGGATAAATCATTTGGCCAAAATCCAGCAACAAACAAGGAGAGAATTTTCCCATTCCAATGAAATTGCATTGCATGCTCTATAATTCAAGGAGAGTGGGATATTAAGAGTTGTGTAGGCATTATGCAAATCATTGTGTAAACAATTGTTCTTTTATATTATTTAGTACCAACAGATTTACATTTTCTATTATAAATCACACAATCTATTTTATATATTAATTAGTAAAGTTGTCCACCCCACAAAGTATAACCATGACACTTAGCAACATCTGGTTTCTTAAAAAGAATGCTCAGTTAGCCAAGCAATCTGATTTTCTACTGTCAATGAATGATAAATAACTCAAACACAAACACTCAGGGCATATATAAACTTTGGTGCAATAGAGGGGAAAAAATGTACCCTAAGATAATGAAGAATTGTAATGGCTGTACAATCAAAAGACATAACCCGTGTGAGCCCTAGAAATGCTGAAATATCTTTAACAGATGAATTCAAAGCCTGAGATTTGTTTTAAATGATCATCCGCAGACTTCAAGGTAGACTCATTGTGTGTCCAAACCAACTGACTGCATTCCAAATCCTGCTTCATTCAGACCCTGTCCTTCAGATGGTCCTAGCATAAGAATAAATATCATTCTTCCTGTAAATTTCTTTCAGAACTGGGCCTCAAGCCAGAACCTAATTTAGGTTTTGATTTAAACAATTGTTTGTAAAATAAAACAACAACTTAAGTTAGGCACTTCAGCCGTTTGAGCTCCCTTTCAGGGCCCTTGGAACTAGGTTCATTATGCTTTACAGAGTAGGGATGCTTGGGGAGGTCCAGCTGCTCCTGATTAGCTTGCAGCCCAAAGAGATGGGGAGAACATGGCTATTCTCATTACCTATGGAAAACTAAAGATCATCCCATGGTAGATGAAGGAACAGAATTCTGTTCCCTGCTCCAACCTAGCAGGAACAACTCACTTTTCTCAAACCAGTGATGTTATTGCCTCTTTTTGTTTCCTCAAACTCAAATATTGTTCTTACTTTTATTATATTTTTCCAGACCTGAGCTTTTTAGTGCAAAAAACTCCCAACACTGATATAGATGGGCAATTCTTCTGTAACTTACATTCTTAGAGAGTTGTATGGAGCCCTGGGAAACTAAATGACTTACCCTCCCTTGCAAAGGGTCACATAATCCAGTCAAAGTCAAGACCAGGTCTTTCCAATCCCAATGCTGGCCCTTTATACCACTTTGCCATATCCTTTTTATGGAAGGAAAATTGATTCCAGAGATATAAATTACACACATCTATCAATCTAACAACTCAAGTCAATAAATGCATTTGGTGAATTATCATCCTTGAGATTTCATTAGGGTGAGAAGCCCTCAGCATAGAAACATCTTCCAATGCAGATGCACAATTGATTGGTAACTTACAGTCTTAGAAAGTTGCCCATTGTTAACTGGTATGTGATAGAGATAAGACCTAAACCCAAGTGTTCCTGAGTCTGACTGGCCCTCTATGCACTATACCATGTTGTTTCCCATAGCTGTTATGTATGTTTAAAAATAATTGAGCAAATGAAAAAATAAACAAGTTTGATGCTAGTTACGGCACATATCCTGAATGGTCAGTAAACATCTAAGTGATCATGTGGAAGACAACATGCAAACAACCTTATACAAACAAGCTATCTAGAGCATAAATTGGAGATAATCATCAGAGGGAAGGCACTGGAATTAAGAAAGGCATCCTTTAGAAGGTGGAATTTTAGCTAGGACTTTAAGAAGAAAGGGAAGGCAAATTGTGGATGTGAGAAGGGAAAGCATTACATGCATGTGGGGCAGCTAGTGAGAATGCCTGGAATCTGAAGGTAGAATGTCTTGTTCAAGGAATAGCAAGGAGGCCAGGGTCACTGACTGAAGAATAGCAGAGTGGGACTATAAACCAGAAAAGTGATAGCAGCTGGGATTCTATAACCATCTGGCTTTCCCTCTCCCTATCATTAGCTTAAATGGAAGCTGGAAACCTCCAGGATTTTTAAAAATGTCTTCATTTTCTCTATAATGGGGAACTAGCCCATGGAAATCCTGCCTTTAGAGCATGTTCTGCCTGATGGCAACCAAATGGAATGGTGGCCCCTACCCTCCACTTCAGGGAATGAGTAAGTATTTTATGACTGTTTCCTTTTGACTTACTCTATGATAGTAAATGCATTTTTTTTTTTAGCAATTGGGGTTAAGTAACTTGCTCAAGGTTACACAGCCAGTTATTTCTGGGTGTGGTGCTGAGTGTCTGAACCCGGGATTCGATCTCCAGGTCATCCCAACACTGGAGGCGGTGCTCTTACTTGCTGTGGTACCTGGCCTCCCCTGAAGATGGTGATGATGATGATAACTGACATTTTTTTTTCTTTTTGGAGAGGGGAAGGCAGGGCAATTGGGGTTAAGTGACTTGCCCAAGGTCACACAGCTAGTTTGTTTGTGTCAAGTGTCTGAGGTCAGATTTGAACTCAGGTCCTCCTGACTCCAGGGCTGGTGCTCTATTCACTGCACCACCTAGCCTCCCCAGTAAATGCATTTTAACTGACTGCTGAGCCACAACTAAATGTGCATACAAGAGTCACTGAGAGGCCAAATCTCTCCTTCCTGTTGGACACAAAGGGTAAGGACAGCTCTCTGAGCTCCCTAAGCCTCTCCTAGGCAAGACTGTATCAGGAATGGGGCCACCTCCCATTTATGTTTCCTTTCCTTTAGTGCACGGACTTGTAAGGTCTCAAAGGGGTGGAAAAACTACCAGAGGTTTAGCAGCAAGGATAGGAAGCACCTCAAGGGATGGTTTGTTTGAACCAGCCCAGAAGTTAATAGATCTGGTAACTGAGATGTCTTTTCCTGCAAGGAAGACAGATTCTCCATCCATTAGCTATGCTGCATTCAGAAGTGAACTTGGTAAGTAAATGATTTGCAGCAACTGCATTAAGTTTGAGACTGGTCTCCCCAAGGACCTAGGTGGTAGGGGCAAAATTGTGCCCTGATTTGGTGGGGGTGGGCAGACATGTTTGTACTACTTTTTTGTTGTTGTTATTGTTAAGCAATCTGGGTAAGTGACTTGCACAGGATCACACAGCTAGTGTCTGTGGCTGCATTTGAAGTCAGGTCCTCCTGACTCCAGGGCTGGTGCTCTATCCACTGTACCACCTAACTGCCCCTCTTGCTATATATTTTCAATAAATATCCCTTTTCAAAATCTTATTGATGTTAATTGCATATCAATTGGGTAAAATGATAGTGAGACACTAATTAATGGAATCAGTAATACTGAGGTAATAATAAGTGTCATTAGGGAGAAACACACCAGAATAGGGGCTCAAGTTGATAGCATTAGGAAAAAACTCTGACTCTCAGAGGTAACCCTAGAACCCTGATGGGGAAGATGGAGCAGAAGTCTCCTTCAGGGAACCCAAACTGACAATTTGTGTGGAGGGAAGGGAAGGTTGGGAGAGTAAGTCTTCAACTTTCCTACATCTCAGCACCCTGTATTGATGGCATTTCATTGGTGATCTGCATATCATTAGCTACTGTAGGCTACTGACTGATATTTGGCATGCTGGGTACATGATAATGTTCTTTTCTGGATTGTATTCTATAAGGTAGTGATCAGATGCCTTGGGGTTTCATGTTTTTATTGTTTGTTGCCAGGGGCCACTCGATGCCAACATCGTGTGTGAGCAGAGACATTAGATGAGCTGGGCCAGGTGGGTAGTTTAGGATAGAACTCTGTTTATTGATTCTCTCAATAAGATTTTTATAGAGCAAAGAGACAAAGAAGTTAACTATCAGTCACTACATTTTCAATTACTGCTTTGTTCAGTTCCATGATGTCAGGCAAATGAAGTCAGTGTAATATAATGTAATGCCATGGAAAGGCAACTTCCCAAGGTTCAAAATACCAGCATAGGTGCTCTCCATTTTATTCAGTGACCAACCAAGAACATAGAAGATCAAAACATGACATCATTCCAAATACAGCATTTACTAAATGTGATTAAATAATCTCCAAGGACTACCCCACCCCAGGACCTTCCAATCATTCAATCAATTACAAAGTCCCTGGTCTAAATACTTCTCCACCCCTAGGCTATACCTTCATTTGTCAATCACAGAGCAAAAAAGGTCAAAAGTTCCCCACCCCTGGATCTCAATTGAATCTACCCCAGAGTTACATCAAGTTTAAACACAGCACTTAATACCCAAATGGAGGTCTTTTCGTCATCTTGACAGGAGGCAAGTTCTCAGCAATCTTAGTTCCTGGGGAGACAAGGCTTAGCAAGGCCACAAGATACATTGCCAGTCCCTTCATTAATTCATCCTCTGTCTGTAGAACAGTCCTAGAACCCCTGAAAACATTAGCAAAACCCTCTCCCAGGATTTCTTTAAACATACAACAAGAAAATCCTTCTTCAGGGCTTCTGAACCAACAGAAAGGTTCCCAGACCCCTGCAACAACAGCACTGTCCTTCACCAGTGGACAGTATTCACTCTCTGTCTGCAGGACAGTCTCAGGGCTTCTTAACCAAAAGCCAGGTTCCAGGACTTCTTCAACAGGACAGTCTTTCACCAGTGGACAAATCTGGCAAAACAACATCAAAACAGACAGACAAAGTACCAGCAAAACAGCCATGTCTCCTCAGTCCTTGGCAGCTCAGGGGTCAGGTCTCAAAAGTCCAGGGTGATTCAAAGCGGCACTCAACAATCCTCTCAGTCTCTCTCTCTGCCTCGACTTGGGTGCTGCTTCCAAAAAGATCTTCTGCCTCCCTCTTGTCTCTCCAAATCTATGTCACCAGCTCCTCCCAGTTCAGGACTCTCTTTTCACATCAACAAGTCCATCCCACAGGTGGGATTAACAAGCTCTGGGTTTTAACACAATCAGTTTGAAAACCAAGCCAATACAGGGGAATCTTTAATTGCCATTACTATCACAGTCAGGTAGATCTTGAAGGCTGTCATGTCCTTGATGTACCCATACTAGATGTATAGTATCTAAATGAATTAATAATCTTATAATGAGCTAACACCTTCTGGCTAATATCCCAGAACAGGGCAGAGCCCTGGATCTCAGGCAATCAGGCAAGTTCTGTCACGTGGCTGCATCACTAGGAAAATCCGGATCTGGCCTCAAAGAACTACCTGGATCCTGGATCAGATGTTTTGGCTCCCTACAGTTTGTCACATCCATTTGTGTCCTTAACTTCTCTTTCTTCTATGTATAATATTGTTTACTCTCCTAATACTCCTAGAGGTCACTCAGTGGGTAATTTTTAAATTTTATTTTTTTAATCAGCAAAATACTGCCCATCTTCAATTGAGGATGAAAGAAAAACAAAACCTCTTTTACAAACATGTATAGTCAAGCAAAACAAATGTCCACATTGGCCATGTTTAAAAATACATACATGTATAAATACATCTATGTGTATACATACACATACATATATATGAAAAATATATTTATAAATATAATACATATGTATAAATATGTATATGTGTATATACATATATATATATATCATTCTTCACTTGGAGTCTTTCTCTTCTCTATCAACAGGTGGGTAACCTATCTTGTGGACATTCGTCCTCTGGAATTTTAGTTGGTCATTACATTGATCAGAGTTCCTAATTCTTTCAAAGTTACCTGTCTTTAAAATATTATTGTTATCATAGAAATTGTTCTCCTACTTCTGTTCACTTCATTTGCGTCTGTTGATAATAAATTTTCAAGGTTTCTTTGAAACCATATCCTTTATCATTTCTTCCATCACAATAGTATTCTATTATATTTCTGTACCATAACTTGGTTCAGCCATTTCCCAATTGATGCCGACCCCCTAAGATTCTAATTCTTTGCCACTACAAAAAGAGCTATGAATAGCTTTGTACATCTTTAGTTAGAGTTTGTTTTGTTTAGGACCAATCCCTTCCTTAATTTAACTGCCCTCTAATTTTCCCTTCTTCCTTCTCTCCCTTCCCTCCTATTTCTCTCTTGAGTGAAATGAAATTCTCTACCCAACTGTTTGTATATTCTTCCCTAATTTGACCTGTTCAGACAAGAGTGAGGTGCAAGTTTTGCCCATTCTGCCCACCCTTTCTTGTTTATATAGACTTTTACTTGTGATTATGTGAGATAATTTTCCCCATCCTTTCTCTCCCTTCTCCCCTCCATGTAATCCTTTTCTCTTCCTTTTCCCTTCTTTTAATATCATCAAGACACAACAGAGTCACTCCCAGGTCTTCTAATTAGACTTCCTCTGGGACCCCTGATGATGATGGGTCACTAAAAGCAGAAGCCTGATAACTTTGGCTTGGCGAAGAGTAAATTCTTAGTGCAGAAGGGTCCATCATTCCCTGCTGGCAGTGACTTGACAATAACTCCAAATGTCAAGGAGGAGATAGGCAAATAAAGTACTAGAACAGCCTAGGGTATCTGATAACAATCCAAGGAAGAGGTACATCCTGACAGTAATAATAACCCTAGATTACATGTAATTATTCATATACTAGCATTAGCTAAACATTTTTCAAGAAATAGAAATATCTCCAGAAAGTTCTATTTATCCTCCTATGCTTTGAGGCTAATTGTTTTCCCTCAGTCTCAGGGTTCCATATTTTTTAAAAATTGAAAACTGGTTAATATTACTTTTAAGCCACAGAAAACATGTTAACACTTCCAAGTCAAATCATATTATGTTATGTGATAATCATTCAATTAATAACTTTCTTGTTCAATAATTTTCTCCCTTTGGGTTTATACAATTGAACTTATTTGGAGAAGCATTATATCAAAATGAGAACCCCACAAATTTAGTTAGTATTATTATTTCCATTCTTAAGATAGGGAACTGAAAGAGGTTAACTAACCTACCAAAGTGGGACCCTTCCCACTAAAAGAGGCTCTTGGCAAATAATATCAGGGATATATTTCACAGAGGAGAATGAGAGTATAAAGAGAAGAGATTAAATAATCTGGCACACCCAGAAATGGAACATTTCTTCATCTCTGTTTCTGATATTAGACATTATAATTATTTTCTGATGAAACAAACCCCTTAAAGGATATAAATTTAGAGAGTAATAAGACAATGGAGACCTCAAGGGCCATCGTATAATGAACAGTTGATTCAGAAAATATGGTTTTAAGTCTCCACTCTGACATTGACTAGATGTATAATTATGAACAAGGCATTTAACCTTTCTAAGCCTCAGTTTCTTCATCTGTAAAATGTAGATTATAATGCAGAAAAGAGCTTTGTAAACTGTAAGGTGCCATACAAATGTAAACTTTAAAAGACACAATCTGCTTTACGCAAACCCACTATGGATGCCCCCCCTTTATTTTTGCTTTTTTGAGGGCAATTGGGGTTAAGTGACTTGCCCAAGGTCACATGGCTAGTTTTTGTGTTGAGTGAGGCTGGATTTGAACTCAGGTCCTCCTGACTCCATCTAACCATCCCAGCCACTATGGATGTTCTAATCCAGATCATTCACTTTACAAAAGGATTCACAGTAAGACTCTTCAATAACAAACTTCTTTCCTGTATTTAAATTATAATTAACAAAAATTTCATTTATAGCCAACTTTTCAGAAGTCTACAGCGTATAAATTTAGCTACAAGTATAACACTGCTAGTACATGACATGGTACCTAGAGTGGTCTGGTATCTCTTCTCTTTTAAAAATGTAAATATATGTATGCAATAGATGTTTCCCTTCTTAGTCTTCTCTAGCATCACAAAATTTGCCTAAATTAAGCAAAATGATTGAGCACAAAGAAGATTCAAGGTATTTAGGTTCTTAGCAAGATTTCTGGTTAATTCTTAATTTTCAACAAAGTGCATCGCCTCTATTCACAATTTCTCTATCTTTGATTGGGATGAATTAAACCTACCCTACCCCCTTGAGAGGCATGGGAAAGTTTTCCAGAAAATATATAAGATATAAAAATTTGGGATGTTGTTATTACTATGGCAGTGCAGGATTGGGGCATCCATTGTGGTCAATTGTGTTCCTTATCTCAAAGAAAATATCCATGAGAGGTGCCTCATGGAAATGGGTTCATTCTCAATTCAGTATGCATAATCTATACCCCTCCTGTTGAAGTTTAAATACATTCCTTATTGTGTGAAGGCAGGGTGAATGTGTATATGTGAGTGTGTGAGCTTCAAGGATGGCATGGAGAGAAATGATCTGAGATTTAGCCTACTTAACATAGTTGTTGCTGTTTGTCCTTCGTTCTTGAAGAGGACCATGACATCAGGAAATGATGCCATGACTTGTAAGTGAATTAGATGTAAGTGCGGTAGGGCTGTATAAGATCACCAGCCTCACTTTCTTCTCTGGAGCCATCTGGGTCCAGTGACAAGATATAGATCAGGATGACTGAAGATGACCCCCACTCATCATAGAGAAGGATAATCACAATTCTTACCTGGGGGTTTCAGAGGTGTGGTGGGTAAAGTGAGAGGAACACTTAATAATCAGAATCACCAAGGCTATGGGATCTTTCTTCCAGTCTCCAAGAGGAGTATAGGGCTAGAATTATGTTTATATGCTTCTCCTCAAATATGTCTAATCTAAGGATATGATTTTAGGGGTTCAGAAGAAAAATCCAGTTTCCCAGTTACTGACTATGTGGCTATGGGCAAGTCATTTCCTCATTTTTAATACGTTTCACTTCCTCATTTTTAATGAGTCTCAGTTTCCTCCTTTTAATCTGGGGAATTGTAGTACCTGAACTACCAATCTCACAGGGCTGTCAGAACAAGTATCATTAAGATTTGCAAGTGTCTTCAGTCACCTCCAATTCTTCATTCTTCATTTAGGGTTTTCTCAGCAGAGATATTGGAGTGGTTTGTCATTTCCTTCTCCAATTCACTTTACAGATGAGAAAAATGAGACAAACGGGGTTAAATGACTTGGCCAGGGTCACACAGCTAGTAAATACATTAGGCCAGATTTTGAACTCAGGAAGATAAAGGTAAGTCTTCCTGACCCCAGGCCTAGCACCTTATCTATTGCGCCACCTAGCTGCCCAGGATTTACAAAGATTTACAAAGCATTACATAAACATGAACTATGATTATTATCAAAGTTCCTGGGAAATTTAATTAGTAATCAGATGGTTGCTTGGTGAACATGGAATTGGAATTAAAAATAAATCTTGGAAAATTGAGAGATATGTTATCCAGATTATGGTAAAACTTGACCACCTATTTCTACTGTGCCTTTCTGGCAATTGGGTCACTCCTATCTACCAGATACAGTATTTGTCTCCATGGATGATGCTGAATTAACACTCATAGCTCAATGAGAACCACCACCCTTCTGTCTGCATCTGTCATTGCAGCATCACCCTTCTTGTTACAAATTCTAAATTTACAGACTAACTTTCATCAATTACATTTTAAGTAGATGGCTTCCAGATGACAGATAGTAAGGTACCTAACATCCGGCATTCATCTCTCTTCAGATTATATTGTAGAATGAGTTACTTTCAAAAAAATTTCCTGAAGCCAGTTAATTCCACATGTGATGGATGGATTTGAAGTAACTTCCTTTCATAGAAAATGCTGCTTCCTGACCTTATCTATAGATTTAAGGGTCTATTGTATAGCAATTGTACATCATGGACTATCCATCTCTCCCTTCTCCAATACATTTTCCACTCAGCTGCCAAAATGATTTTTCGATAATGTAGGTCTAATCAAGTCACTCCATTTTTTCTTCCAACTCCCCTACTCATTGATCACCAATAACTCCCTATTACTTCCAAGATAAAAAATTAAGGCCTCTGTTTGACATTTAAAACCCTTCACTACCTGGCCTCTTTCTATCTTTCTAGTCTTATTCTCTATTCCTCTCCACATACTATCTGATTCAGCAATGCTGGCCTACTGGAAGTTCCTGAGATGGTTCACTTCAGATGTTACATGCCTTTTTACAGCTGTCCTCTCTGCCTGCAATGCTCTCCTTCCAATGCTTCTCCTCTACCTCTTGGCCTTCCCTGTTTCCCTCTAGACAGCTCAAATCCCACCAAAGGAGGACTTTCCTGACCCTCCCCACTACCCTTTAGATATTATCTTCCATTTATTCTGGATATATCTTGTTTTTACATACTTGTTTACAAATTGTCTCCCACTAGATTCTGAGCTCCTCAAAAACAGGAACTTTTTTTGGCCTTTCTTTGTATCCCAAGCTCTTATCACAGTGCCTATCAGAGAGTCAGTATTAATAAATGCTTGTTGAATGACCAGAAGTAATTTTATTTAATATAATATATATAATATAGTAATATAATTTTATTATATGATTTGGTAATAAGTCACCAGTGAGCTGAGAAACTTCCTTAAATATTTTCAAGAAGCCAATGTGTAATTAATATGAAATGAGATATAAAATTAATATATAATATAATTAATATATAAATAAATATATAATATAATTAAAATTTGTAAATTTCCAATGAGAACTAAAATGATTTCAAAATGAGTAATAGTAATGTTGGGATTGTTGACAAATCTAAATTGAAGAATGATAATAGAATCAGAATTTTTCAGTGTGTCTATAGCACAGTGTGGAGAAGAGGGAACTCTGGTCAATGGACACAAGTATCCTTTGGGCTGGCATCCTGTAAGACATAGCATTATGTAGTGGAAGAGAGTCAGAAGACCTGGGTCAGATGCTATCTGACTGTGGATGGCTCATATCTCTTTAATTTCATCTGTAAATTAGGGATAATAAAACTTGCACTATGTGGGGATAGGAAATGTTTGATGTCAAGAAAGCACTCTATAAACTTTAAAATACTCTACAAATATGAGAAATTATTATTTGAGTTATTTTTAAAATCGAAGTATGATACCCATTTCAATTCAAGTCAACAAACATTTAAGTCCTAGTACTGTGCTAGGTTCTTGAAAAGAGACAAAGTGTAGATAAGACACAATTCACACATTGATAGAACTTATGAGCTAGTACAATTGGGTCCAAAGTGGGGTCCAGGGGAGTTATAGCCTGACTATATAAGGCATGTATTAACCAACCAGAGGATGGAAACACTGGTCATAATGTGCTTTCTGTGGGATAGCCATTATGGAACTTAACTCCAACACAATCATATCTACCCTTCACCTAATATTCCACCATTCTACTACCCCTTCCCTCTGCTGTGCAAGCAAATTCCCTCCCTCTAGCTCCTAAGCCTGGTGTCTACTTCTGAGGGCAGCTACAGCCTAAGCTAATAGTTACCAATAGCATTTGGAGATGCTCTTAGGAAAAATCTGACCCACTCCCTGCACATATCACCTCATGGCTGCCTCTCAGAGGACTGTGTTTTAGGGACAGTGACTCGTGAGTAAGAATATTGCTCCTACCATCTTCATTTTAGGTGGGATAGAGTAAGTCACCCAAAACAAGCAGGCAAGGATGGACTGTGATCTGAATCAGAAATCATTGTATTATCTCTGTTGCCCAGCCCACCTTTCTTGCAAACTTCCCTACTGCTGCTGAGGGCACCCCCATCCTTTCTGGTCACTCAGTTTTCACAGCTTCAAGTATCATATTTACCTCCTTCCTGGTCTTCTACATCTCTTATGTCATTTGCTTTCTCTCTACCTGCTCAGCCACCAGCCCAGGTCATATCCTCTTGCCTGGTCTATTCCAATAGTCTGCTATTTGGTCTCTTTGCCTCAAGTCTCTCTCTGCTCAAATCCATCCTCCACACAGCAGTCCAAGTGATTTTCCTAAAGAAAAAATCTGACCATATCACTCCCCTACTCAATAAAATATGTGGTTCCTTATTGACTTTATAAAATATTATTCAATCTTTATCTCATCCTTTTTATATTTTATAATATATATAATCATCACCATAATTGTATGCATATGAAATTTATAATAAATGTTAGTTTATACCATAAATATTAATTTACATGTACAAAATTTATTAAAAAGTAGATATTACTTTATGTATTATAAGCATTAATTGGCATATATATTATAAATATGTACATATACACATATTAGGAATGTGTGCTTAAATTTTTTTTCACTGATAGGGGTGGAGTGCATGATAGAAAATGATGGAAGACCACTAGTCTAATAGAGGAATAAGACACTATACTCTACCCTACTTAGCAACATGTAGAATCTTGTGTTTGGTTCTGGAAGGCACAATTTAGGAAGGGTGTTGACAAACTGGGGTGAGTCCAAAAGATGGTGAGATGCCTGAAAGTCATGTAATAAAAGGATACACCAAAGGAAGTAGAGGTTGTTTAGTTTGGAGAAGAGAAGGCTTGGGAATGGAGGGAGAGGGAAAAGGGAAGTGAGAAGGACAGAACTGGTGTTTGAGTAAGTATTTGAAGGCATGTCATATGGAAGAGGTACTCAAATCATTCTGCCTGATATAAACATAAACTTTGACTTGAAATAAGGGAAAACTTCCTAATAATTATCGATGTCCAAAAGCAGAGTGGGATGTCTTGTGAAAGTAATGGGTCACTTCACTAGGAGTCCTCAATCAGAGGCTAGAATGGTGATCAATTTAATTCACTTTTTCTCTATTCCATACAACTTACATTTGTTTTTAAATAAATAATAACTTTATTATGTATGTAAAGTATGTGACTTTCATAGTGATCTTACTTGTCTGCAACTTTCTGTTCTATTCTGTAAATTTTTTTAAAAGTTGCTTCAATTACCCTCTTTTTTTCTTTTCCTTTTTTCTACCCTAACCCCATTTCCTCACTTATTTCACAATTGGAAAAAGAAAAGGAATGCTCTGCTAATAACTATGCATAGTCAAACAAGAACAAATTCCCACATTGATCAAGTCTCAATTATTTTGTATAATGAGTTAATCACCTACCCTTCAGTTGGTGGGGTAGAATGCTTAGGAACTGTGGTCTGACCAATTCAATTCATTAAACATCCACCATGTAGATGGCACTGTGCTAGGTGCTAGGGGGTACAAAGAAAAAAAAACTCCTAAAAAGTCCCTGCCCTCAAGGAGTTCACCTTTTAGAATGGAATAGAACAGGTAAAGAGAGGAGTAAAGAGAAGTGAATAAAAGAGAATTTGAGGAGTGAGAGATTACTAGCAATAGGGAGATCAGGAAATCTCCCAGCAGCTCCAGAGCTGAGCCTTTAATGAAACTGAGGATTCTAAAAGATGAGAGGTAAGAATGAAGTGCATTCCAGGCATAGGCAACAGACTGTGCAAAGAAACAGGTGGAAGACAGAAGACTAAATTCAGGGAACAGCAAGTAGGTCAGTAGGTTTTGTTGGAATCCAGAGTATTTAAAGAGAAATAATAGGAAATAAGTCTGAAAAGGTATGGGGGAACCAGACTGTAAAGGATTTTAACCACAAACACTAATTAAGTGCCTATATTTACAGGGTATGTTAGGTAATAGGAATACAAAGATAAACAATGAATAGTCCCAGGCTTGAAAGAGCTTCCAGAAATGTCAAACTGAGAAATTTGTATTTTATCCTAGAGGTTCTTGAGCAAGGGAATGACAGGGTCCAACTTGGGTTTTAGGAAGGTAAAATGGAAAACAGTGTAGAAGATAAAGTGAAGGGGGGCGGAGCCAAGATGGCGGAGTAGAAGCACGACCTTCCCGCAGCTCCGGCTTCCACCCTCCCCAATCCATGTAAAAAGGGGACTCTAAACAAACTTTGGAGCTGCAGAACCTACAAAATGACACAGAGAAACTAACCTCCCGCTGAGGACAGCCCGGCAGGCCGGCAGGAATCAGCCAGCGCAGCGCTCTGGGAGCCGAGCCCAGCCCCACTCCGAGGCTTTAGCCCCAGGGCGGGCCTGACCAGCCGCCTGCCAGAGAGACTCCAGATCAGCAGCAGCTGTGGCCGTTTCCAGATTTATCAATACATAGATGCAAAGGACAAGGTGAGAGGCCAGTGCAGTCTGGACTTTGGGACCCAGGAAGTGGGAGTGCGTGGCTTTTACCCCCGGAGCGAGAAACCACTGAGACGCCAGCACAGCCTGCCAGCGCCACCTGGAGGCTTCAGCTCCTGGCCTGCAGAGTGTAGGGGGACCAAGCACCAGTCTGAGGGGTCATCGCTCTTGCTTTAACATGCTTGGATCTGGATTGCAGTCTAGGGTGGAGGTCCTGGGGTGTGTGTCCAGCTTGCCAGAGCGTGTGGAGACCTCAGAGAGGGCACCCATCTAATACCTCCGGCAGCTGAGAAAACCCCAGCGTTTGGGACGAAAACTCCCCTGTCTGGTGGCAGAGTCCTACTGTGGCAAAAAGCCCAAAAGTCAAATCATTGAGTGGCAAAATGAGCAGGCAAAGGAAACAAAGCAGACAGAAGATTCCAACATTACACTCCTATTTGGGGGATAAGAAGGAGCAAGGCATGGAACAGGAGGAAATCAGTGAAGTCAGAACTCCTGCACCAAAAGCTTCAAAGGAAAATACAAGCTGGTTACAGGCCATAGAGGACCTTAAGAAGCAGATAAGAGAAGTGGAGGAAAAATTGGGAAGAGAAATGAGAACAATGCAAGAAAATTATGAAATGAGAGTCAACAGCCTGACTGAAGAAAATAATACCTTAAAAAACAGACTGACTCAAATGGCAAAGGAGGCTCAAAAAGGCAACGAGGAGAAGAATGCCTTAAAAAGTCAAATTTGCCAGATGGAAAAAGAATCTCAAAAGCTCACTGAGGAGAATCATTGCTTCAGAATTAGATTGGAGCAAATGGAAGCTAATGACTTTATGAGAAATCAAGATGCTGTTAAACAGATCCAAACAAATGAAAGAATAGAAGGCAATGTGAAATATCTCATGGGAAAAACCACTGACCTGGAAAATAGATCCAGGAGAGATAATTTAAAAATTATTGGACTGCCTGAGAGCCATGACCAAAGTAAGAGCCTGGAAAGCATCCTCCAGGAAGTTCTCAAAGAAAACTGCCCTGATGTTTTAGAACGAGAGGGCAAAATAGAGGTTGAAAGAATCCACCGATCACCTCCTGAAAAAGATCCCCAAAAGAAAACTCCTAGGAATATTATAGCCAGGTTCCGGAATTCCCAGATTAAGGAGAATATTACAAGCAGCCAGGAAGAAACAATTTGAATATTGTGGAAACACAATCAGGATAACCCAGGATCTGGCAGCTTCTACACTGAGGGATCGAAGGGCCTGGAATGTGATATTCTGGAGGTCAAGGGAGCTGGGATTAAAACCAAGAGTCACCTACCCAGCAAAACTGAGTATCATGTTTCAGGGGAAAATATGGTCATTCAGTGGAATAGAGGACTTTCAAGCATTCTTGCTGAAAAAACCAGAGTTGAATAGAAAATTTGACATTCAGATACAAGAAGCAAGAGAAGCATGAGAAGGTAAACAGGGAAAAGAAATCATAAGGAACTTATCAAAGTTGAACTATTTTTTTTTGAAGCAATCAGGGTTGAGTGGCTTGTTCGGGGTTGCATGGCCAGTTGTTGTTTCTGGGTGTGGTGCTGGGTGTCTGGGGCCAGATTTGATCCGGGTCGTCCCGGCACTGGAGCCGGTGCTCTTGCTCGCTGAGCCACCTGGCCAAAGTTGAACTATTAACATTCCTACATGGAAAAACAATAATTGTAACCTATGAAACTTTTCTCAGTAGTTGAAGGGATTAGAAATATATATATATATATATATGTCTTTATATGAGGGTATGCAGGCATATGAATACATATGTGAATGTGTGTATATACGTTTACAGGTATACATAGATAGAGGGCACACATAGATAGAGGGCACGGGACCAATTTAACAGGAAGGGATGATACTTAAAAGGTGAAATTAAGAGGTGAGAGGAATATAATGAGAGGAGATGGGGAGAGACAGAGTGGGGCAAACTATCTCATACAGAAGAGGCAAGGGAAAATGGTTACAATGGAGGGGAAGAATAGAAAGGCAAAAGGGAATAGGTCAACCTTATTCCTATTGAATCTGGCTTGAGAAGGGAGGGAAATACACACTAAATAGGGGATCTCACCCTCCAGGAGAATAGGGGGGGAAGGGGATGTGAGGGGGGATGATGGAAGGGAGGGCAGGCTGGGGGGAAGGGAAGTTGGAAGCACCCACTTTTGAAAAGGGACAGGATCAAAGTAGAGAATAGAACAAGTGTGAGGTGGGATAGGAGGGAGGGAAATATAGTCAGTCTTTTACAATACATCTACTATGTTATTGTTTTGCATTAGCCACACATGTACAACCTATACTGAACTGCTTGTTCCCCCAGTGGGGGTGGGTGGCAGGGGAGGAAGGGAATGAATCTGGAATTGAAAGTTTTAAAATCAAATATTCAAATATATATATATGTGTGTGTATATATATATACATACTATTATTAATACCATCTTACATGTAATTAAGAAAAAAGATATACAGGCACTGAGGCATAGAGATCCACTGGAAAAGTTGAAACGGGTATGGGAGAAAATATGGGAGAGAGCAGATTGGAGGTGGGGATATCCTGTGGGACTGCTGTTTTGGGGGGATGGGTGGGGGGAAAATGGGGAGAAAATTTGTAACTCAAAATCTGGTGGAAACGAATGATGTAAATCAGCAGTTAATAAAGCATTTAAATTAAAAAAAAAGAAGATAAATTGAAGAGAAGGCAGACAAACCTGGAGAATCAATTAGTAAACTATTGAAATAGTCTCGGCATGAACATCCAAATTAGGATGGTGGCTGTAAAAGTGGAGAGAAGGGGATTTTAAATGCAAGATATGTAGAGATAGAATCAATATGATTTGTCTAGCTTGGGGATATGAGAAATAAGGAAAAGTGTTGGAAGACAACTAGAGTCAAGGTTGACTCCTAGGTTGTAAACCTGGCCTAACTAGAACAGAAAGAGGAAAATTTGGAGGTGGGGTAGATTTGGGGGGAGACAATGAGTTCTAAACTGTATTAATTTTGAGATGCCTAAATGATAGCTCAAGAGGAGCTGTCCAGAAGGCAACTGATGATATGAGACTGGGATTTAGGGAGGAAATTAAGACTGAATTTATAGGCTTGGAATACCAACATTTGGGAATCATTTGCATAAAGATGATCATTGAATCCACGGGAGCTAATGAGATCACTAAAAGGTGGGGGGGGGGGTGTAAAAGAGAGGAGAGCACTTGCCAGGAATGTTGCCTAGAAGATTCTTGTGAGATATGGGTTGAATTAGTTGACCTCTGGGGGTCCCTTCCACCTCTAAGATTGTGTGATTCTGTAACAACATAAATAACTACAATATTACATGGTAAGTATATTAGAAGGTTGCAAAACAAAAAGCCCATAAAGACTAGCCAGAAATATCACAAATATTATTAGTTACAATTTAAGCAAAATAATATTAAAGACTGATATTTCCTAAATATGTAAATCCACCAACTCATCAAAAATAAGGGGAAAACACAGCTGTTTACAAAAGACCTCCAACAATGTTTTGTGCTGCAGGCTCCCTCTACTGGCTCTGTAATACTAAGTAAAAGGTGCATAGAACTGAGCTGATGAAATTTTGGAATTCAGAACAAAGTTTTCTTTACTATCACAGAGGACATCTCAGTAAAACAATTAGGAAACTTAGCATTGGGGTGAAGTTTAAAAAGATAATTACCAGTTGTGGCAACTGTCACAAATTCTATCTTATCTGAATGCAGTCTCTTCTCACTCTTGTTCTTCACTTAGAACCTTTAAGAAATCTTGCTATAGATCTCTGGACAGGAATTTCCTAAATCACTTGGTTCATTTGCATGCTGGTACATTGTCAATTACCTACAAGGTTGTTCTCTGTTCAGTTGTTGTTTTTTTTATCTCAACAAATAAAAATTTATTTTATGTCAAGAAATGGGAAAATGAAAACTGTTTCTCCCATTGGACAACCAATTAAAGGAAGGCAAAAGTGCCCCATGTTTACAAGAAGGTGGAAGGAAATAAACATTTATATAGTGCCTTCTATGTGCCAGGCACTGTGCTAAGGGTTTTACAATGACAACCCTGCAAGGTTCTGCTATTATCCTCATTTCTTAGTTGAGGAAACTGAGGCAGACAAAGGCTAAGTGACTTCACATAGCTAATAAGGGTCTGAGGCTGGATTTGAACTCTGGTATTCCTGATTCCAGGCCCAGCACTCTATCCACTGTGCCACTTGTTAACATATAATGTGACCTTGAAGGAAATAAGGCAATTGGTATAAACTTCAAACATCCTTAAACAATTAAGAAAATAAGCACATCCCACTTGGAGTGAATCAAAGAAATGGAATTAGAATCCAGAACCAATACATTTTAAATTCATAATGGGTTTCTAGAAAATTTATTAAGGATTAATAATTAATTATTAATTATATCAACAATCTAATTTAAAATTAATAATTAATTGTTTAATGTTATTGATTATTATATTAATTATTAATTGATAAATTATTAAAAATTAATTAATAATTAAAATTAAGGATTTTTTTATAAATCTCTATTCTTATTCATTCAATTTTTATTTTCAATCTTTTTTATTTATTCAATTATTTTCAATCTTTATTCATTCAAATAAACATGAAATCTACTGTTGATCTAATTCACACCTGATGATCAATCTTCTGAACCTTTTTAAAAAATTTATTAGACTGGCTCTTCCATGTTTAGATTATATTTATAGGAATCTCAAGGAAGAAAATCAAGACATGTACCAACACATTTCTGGGTTAACATTCAAAAGCTGAACAACCAAGTCTGTATCTCTTTCTTCTTGGACCATGCCTCTTCAAGGAAATCAGTAGGGTTCTTCCCAGAGAGCAGTATTGAGAACCCAAGCTGGATTGGAGCCCTACAGAGTAGTTTAGAAGCAAGTGTGCTAGTAAATAACAATCAGCTGTCAGAAAAAAATGTACATGGGACACATTTTTAAGTTTAATCTGACTTATTAACATTTTCTTCATCACTTTCTTAAGTCTAGACAATCGATAAAAAATTAATCAAGTCCTGATCTGTAATATTTCTGAGACTCACAAAGACAATTTAGCAATCCTCAAGGCGGTCTACTCCAGCACACCACTGCATTGAGGGCTTTTCCCATAGGTTGATCCTAATAAGATTTCTTCAGGGGATAGAGAAGAAGAAATTGTTTTTTAGATGGGTCAATATCCTCAATATTTCCTTAGTGAGGAAGACAATGAAATTTTTGGCTATTATTCTTAATACATTTACTTAACAAAAGGTCTCCCCCCCCCATCTTCAAACTGGGAATTAAATAAAGGGCTCTTTAATAGTCTAGAGCATAATATTTTTAGTTTTAAAAATTCTTTTTAAAAAAAATATGCTTCCGCAGTGACAACCAGTTCAGATTGGACAGACTTTTAGTCAAAATTGCTGAATTGGGAATATTATTTCATGAGTTAAAAACTGAAGAAAAATGAATATTTAAAAAAAATACAAATGTGATTTCCCCAGACTGGGGTCAAAGTATTTTGGACAAATCATTTAACCTCTCTGAGACTGTTTCCTTGTCCTCATCTGATCAACTTTTCACCAGGTAAAATGGGGATAATAATCCTTGGATTTCTACCTTCTTATCATTTTCTGTCCTCTGACACTGCTACCACCTGGTTCAGGCCCTTATCAGTTCAAACCTGGACTATGGAAATAGCCTACTGATTGGTCTTCAGGCCTTAAGTCTCTCCTCACTCCAGTCTATCCTCCCCTTAGCTGTCAAATTGATCTTTCTAAAGTGAAGGTCTGACCATTCAATAAACCCCTGTTTAATGAACTCCAGTAAAACTCTCTATTATTTCTAGGATCAAATGTAAAACCCGGTTTGGTTTTTAAAATTCTGGCCCCTTCCTACCTTTCCAGTACTGCTAGTACTAGCTAGCATTTATAATACTTTAAGGATCACAAAGCATTTTACAAATATTATGTCATTTTATCCTCACAACAATCCTGGAATATGGGTGCTATTATTAGCCCTATTTTATTAAAGAAGAAATGAGGAACTGAGGTTAGGTGACTTCCCCAGGGTCACACAACTAGTGAGGATTTGAATTCAGGTGTTCCTGACTCCAAATTGAGCACTCTACTCACTGTATCACCTACTTGACCCTCAGGTACAGTGATACTGGACTCCTTATAGTTCTTTGCACAAGACACTCCATCTCCTGACTCTGCATCCTCAGTGGCTGTCTCCCATGCCTGATGTCCCCCATGCTGAAATTTCTTCCTCCTCCTCTCTGCCTCCTGACCTCCCTAACTTCCTTCAAGTCATAGCTAAAGTCCTATATTTCACAAGAACCTGATCTCTCTCAATGCTAATATTTTCCCTCTGTGATTATGTACCTTGTTTGTACAGAATTGTTTGCATGGTGTTGTTCAGTCGTGTCTGACTCTTTGTGACTCAATTTGGGAGTTTCTTGCCAAAGATACTGGGGTGGTTTTCCATTTCCTTCAGCTCGTTTTAAAGATTAGAAAACTAAGGCAAATAGGGTTAAGTGACTTGCATATTGTCTCCCCCATTAAATAATGAGCTCCATGAAGGCAGGGACTGTTTTTTCCTTGTCCTCAGCACATAGTACAAGGCCTGGCACACAGCAAGTGTATAAGAAATGCCTGTTGATGATGTTGTTGTTGATTATTATGCTTAAAAAATTGTGTATATGGGGAGAAATAGTGCTTTTCACTCTTGGATAATTATTAGTTGCTATTACCTTTACTACTTAGCAACTACCCCTTTCCCCAGGGTCATCAATATTTATTAGCTCCTCCCTTACAGAAGAGGAAATATTTTTTTTTTATTTCTAACATTTTGTAAACCAGTTGTGATCTGCTGCTATATGCTATTTGATTAGGGGTCATGATGGTAGTGGGGTGTTTCCTTTTTTTTTTTTCTTACAGCTTACTTGGATAGAACAAGGAAAGCAGAAACTTGTCAAGGATTTAAAATATTTAAAATTGTTTTAGATATGTTGCCACTCCCTTTCCTCACTATGGGCATTTTCACAGCCTGCCCCCCCGTTCCAGGAATGCTTTCTTTTCTCATTTCCATGTCCTAGCTCCCCTCAGCTCCTCTTCCTTCCAATATCAGCTGAAATCCCACCTTTTTCTGGAAGTCTCTTCCAGTCTCCCAAAATGCTAATGCCTCCCCTCTAAGGTTGCCTCCAAATTTACCCAGTATTTATCTTGTTTGTGTATGTATGTATATGTATATGTGTATATGTGTGTGTGTATATATATATGTGTGTGTGTGTGTGTGTGTGTATATATATATATATATATATATATATATATATATATATATATATATATATATATATATGCATGTTGTCTCCCCTCCTTTGACTACAAGCTTCTTGAGGGTAGGATTTAGCAGCCGTGCCTGGCACACAGTAAACAATTAGTAAATGCTTGTTGCCTTGACTTGCTGACCTGCCAAACAAATGTAATGAAACATTCTTTTTGGTTTATTTTGCAAGATAAAATCTTGCTTAACGAAGTTAAATTTTTAAATAATCTACTTGAGGGAGAGGTGATAATTCGGCTTTGTCTTATCAAACTGTGAATTATTAGCAACTCCACTGTGAACTTGAAACACTTCCACCCAGTGTTTAACTTATGATTCAGACATCTAAATTGAACTCTAGGAAAGATGAAGATGAAAGAATAAAGAAAATGTAAGTGTGGGCAGTTTCTCCAGAAAAAGGTGAATAAAATACTCAAACTAAAACTTTTTATTTATTCGAATTCAGTAACAGCCTCACTGATTTCTATTCTAGCAACAAATCTTTGCAGATAGTCCTCAAAAACAGTAAAGTTTCAGATACCAAGGGTCTATTTCCTAGAAATGTGCAAAACTATTTTCCATAATAATGGGGACAAAAATGATGGATAATCAAAATTCTGTAGGTCAGCAGTACTCAGGCTTGGTCTCAGAACCACTTAATACTCTTAAAAATTACTGAGGACATCTGAAAGAACTTCTTTATGTGAGTTATGTCTATTAATATTTACCTAATATAAATTGTCTTATTATTATTATGAATATAATTTTGATGTTACAGACCCCCTGAAAGGGTCTTGTTGCTGTAGGTCAGCCACAACACTTCCAAGAAGCAGATTAAAAATGTAATTGGGAAATATCTAACAAAATATATAAAAATACAGGTAATGCTAATGTGTGGTTTCTAACTCAACTTGCAGCCTATGGGGCTCTTTATCTATGGTTTCTATTTGAGTTTGACACTACTGTTGGAAGCAATCTCCTCACCTCTAAAAATTCTCCTAGCTAAGCAGGTAAGAGTAGGAGGATTGATTTAAGATTTTCATTTCCTCTTTCTGCACCTTTTCTACCCCTTGGTGGTATGACTAATTAGCAGCCAAATGGGGTTAAAGGCAAACACCCAAAGAAAGAAAACCCAAGGGCCTGGATAACCTGGCCAAAGAAGTTTGACTATATGGTGATTCGTTGTATTAAAAGCTCTCCTTGAGTATTAAGTATTAATCCTCCGTATTAAGACTCCTTGAGAAATTTTCTTTGTGAGAATTCCCAGGAAAGTGATGTTCTTCCTCTGATGTCCTCTTTTTATTGTTGTTGCTGTTTGTTTTTATTCCTACAGATAAATTCCTCTAAGAGGCACCTTCTCTTGCAGCCTCTGGGGACTCTGCTTTTATTCTATGGTTAAAAAGCAAGTCTAGGAAGAAGTTATTATTTTTATATTAATTATATAAAATTATATATTATCAAAATGGAAAGAGTAAAGAAACTGGGAATATGGAGACCTCATTGAAAAGCCCATCTCAAATCCTTAATACAGTGTGATCGTGAGTAAATCACTTAACCTCCTTGATTTCAGCTTCTTCGTCTGTACAACTGGAATAATGATACCAGGACTGTCTACCACGTAGAGGCATCTAGGTGGAGCAGTGGACAGACTGATCTTCCCCAATTCAAATCCTGCCTCAGGCACTTACTAGATGTATGACCCTGGCTGGGCAAGTCACTTAACCCTGCTTGCCTCAATTTGTCATCTGTAAAATGACCTGGAGAAGGAAATGGCAAACCATGCCAAGAATACACCAAATGGTGTCACAAAGAGTAGAACACGACTGAACAACATCTACCTCATACAATTATTGGAAGAATATGTAAATTTAGCAAATGTGAGTCTATGCAACATTTCTCCCTTCATGTTAAGAGGACGTGGAGCATGCTTTAGCACATGCCCCTCACTCCCTTTTTCATTTTTTGCCCCTTATTGCAAACTGAGGCTCAGCCCTTAGACATCTCTATATTTGTCAGTCTCACTCTCCTCATCTCAGGCAACCGAGCATGTTTGAGGCCTGTAGTTTCCCAGCAAAACCTTCTTTCTCTACCTCCTCTCAGTCACAAACATTTAGTAAGTGGTCAATAGGTGCCGGGCATTGTGCCCCCTGGGTCTCTTTTCCCTTCTGCTTCCGGCCCAGGTCCCCTTCCCACATCTACCAGGCTTTCCTTTCCTTTCGGAGCAGCCGGGTTTGAAAGAGCCAGGTGTGCAGCCAGACAACCCAGGCTGGAATCCAGCCTCTTCCTAGCTACCTGCACGACGTGGGACAAGCCGCCCCATTTCTTTGTTTCCTCATCACTAAAATAATGGAGTGGATGCTTTCCAAGGTCTTTTCGCGGCAAATCTATGACTCAATGGTCCCTCCAGTACTGCTTTCCACTCCTCATTTTCTCGTTCTCCTCCCCTCTATCTATTCCTCCCCTTCCTCCTGTTCCTTTCCCTCCTTTTCTCCTCCCTTTTTCATCCTCTTTTTGATTCTTCTCCCCTCCGTTTCCTCCTCTTTCCCCTATTCTCTATCCCTCATTTCTATTTCCTCTTCCCTATTTTCTTTCCCCTTAAGCCCTATTTTCTCGCCTTTGCTCCCCGTTTTCTCCTTCCCTGCCTTGTTTCTTCTTCCTCATCTCCCCTCCCCTCCCCGTCTTTTCTCCCCTTCCTTGTTTCTCTCCTCCTCCCCCTGATCTCTTGCCTCCTGTTTCCTCTTCGTGGCACCCTAGTGTTTCCTCACTTCCCCTTTTCTCTCCTCCTCCCATTAGCTTTGTCCATTTCTCCCCTCAATTTCCTCTCGTTGTCCCTTCGGGCTTCTCCCCTCCTTCTCCCTTCTGGCTTCTCCCCTAGCCCCTCCCCCTGCCGTCCCGGTGGGCGGGGCTCGCTTCTGGAACGCGACGGTTGCCTAGGGAACGGGGCAGCCTTGTAGGGGGCTGCCCAGTGTTTCTCTGGCTAGGCTCGGAAAGCAGGGCTGCGGGAGCGCGCCCCGGAGGGCCGAGGGGCACTGTCTGTGGGTCAGTCGGTCGTTTCTTCTCTTGAGTGGGCGGCACTTCGGAGACTGGAGAGGGGGCGATGAGCCGGTAAGAGGAGGCGGGGTCCCCTCTCCCATCCCCCTTCCTCTTCCCTCTTGTCTGACTCTGCTGCTTATCCCCCTACCTTCTCTTCCCCTTGCTGTAGGTACCGGCCTCGATGCTCCGGGGCTTCCAGGACCGTGCTTTCTAAGGTAAGAGGGAAGCCGAAGCTTGAGATCGCTTTCTACACCCCCCTTTACCCCTCCACCAACCTTACTGTGGCGATAATCAAGTGAGAAAAAAAAATCCATTCCGTTCCTCAAGTATTTATGAAGTGTCTTGTGTTTGCAAAGCGTCCCACCCAGTGGGGGTACCTAAAAGCATCAGGCAAAGATACAGATCACTGCCCTCCCTCCACCTCACAGCTCTCACCTCCTTCCAACTCATGAAAAAGTCTTGGGCTGGAAGTCATCGCTCTCAGACTCTAACTCTACAAGGAGTCTGTGACTCTAGGGCCTCTCTCTCTTTGTCTTTCTGGGTCTCAGTGGTCCCATCTGTAAAGTGAAAGGGGTTGGGACTATGGTTTCCAAGGCTCCTTCCAGCACTAAGAACCTTTGGTTCTATAACACTGACGTTCTACATTCTTGAAAAGCGCAGCCTTCCATTCACACCAGCCGTTCCATTCCTAAGTTAGCAGTGATGATGATTGCTTACACCTGTATAGAGAGAACAGGGCTAAAAGTGGCCTATTTCCCTTGGAGGTGGATCCCCATGGAGGAAACTGAGTCTGAGAGGTTAAGTGTCTTGCCTAAATCCATAAATGCTGTGATTCCAAATCCAATGCTCTCTTCCCATTATTTCAGCCTCTCTTTCTAAAATAGATTATTCTTAATGTTGAATAATATACTCCGGTATATTGTTGTTGGATGTTGTCTCTTTTGTTTTTAAGTACATAGTTTTCTCCTATTCAGACTGTAAACAGTACAAGAGTAGGGACTGTTCTTCCCTTTATTTTCAATAACACTTGATAGACTAGTGAGCCCCCTTTAGTTGCTTAAAAAAAATACATGAGATTGTTTTGCAGGGCTGGAGTAGATCTTATACCCAAATAATACTACAGAAGATGTGGGTATTTGTGCAAACTAGTTTGTACCCCCCTTAAACTGTAGTCCTAGTGGGGTTTATTATTGAAGGTGTTGGTAGTGGTTTGTGTTTTCAGTAATGGTGTCAGACTTCTGTTTTCTTTTGAATAAAATTAGTGTATTCTTCCTAGAAGCAAAATTAGTGCTTGCTTTTTTTAGAGAGATGTTGTTTTGTTTTCTCCTTTATAGTCACAATAGCCAACTGTATTATCCAACCAAGTGCCTAGAAGTATTAGATGAATATATGAAAACTTGGGGGGATATTCCCTATCATGTCATCTCCTGGTTTTCTCTAATCCATTCACTTTATGCTTTCTCCCTCATATTTTACCTTCTTAGTTCACGTAAACCTTTGCTTTTGGACACATGAAAAAATTCCATGAACTCAGATGCCTAGAAAATTGAGATCTTCTGGATAATCTTAATTTTCAGGTTCTTTAGAGTTGGCCAGGACACTTTTTATCTTCTTTATTGTAAATTCATCTAACTGTTCTTGCCTTATAATAGAATATCATGAACATAATGGAATCTTTTATTTTAGCATTTTGAAGTATCTGAATCATTTTGAATGTTATGATAATCATGAGGCACTTATTAAGTGACTACTGTTTGCTAGACTCTATGCTAGGTGCTGGGAGATATAAACACAGGAAATGAAACAATCTCTGCTCCCAAGTAGCTTACATTCTATCAAGGCAAACAGCATTTACATACATAAGGAGAAGGGGTAGCTAGATGATGTAGTGAAGAAAGGGCTGTCCCTGGAATCAAGGAAGACCAGAATTCAAATATAGTCTCAGACATTTTCTAGTTATGTGACCCTGGGCAAGTCACTTAACCTTGTTTGCCTCAGTTTCACCATCTGTAAAATGAGCTGGAGAAGGAAATGCAAATTGCTCCAGCATCTTTGCCAAGGATATCCCAAATGGGGTCACAAAGAGTTGGACATGATTAAAAAACAACTGAACAACAAGAAAACTTAGGGAGAAAGGGTACTAACAAGGGAGAATCAGGAAAGCTTCATAGAGAAAATGGTATTTGAGCTGCATCTTGAAATAAGTGAGGGATTCTACAAGATAGAGGTGAGGATAAAGGGAGTACTGGGGAATAGCCAGTGGAAAGGTAGGGGAAAAGGCCAGTTTGACCAGCCCATAGAGGTCCAGAAAGGTAGTAATGTCTGAGTTTGGAAAGATAATGGGACCAAGCTGTAAAGGGTTTTAAAAAGTAAGCAAGGGGGTGGCTAGGTGGCATAGTGAGTAAAGCGCAGGCCTGGAGTCGAGAGGACCTAAGTTCGGTTCCGGCCTCAGACACTTAACACAAAAAAACTAGCAGTGTAACCTTGGGCAAGTTACTTAAACCCAATTGCCCACCGAAAGGCCAAAAAAAAAAAAAAAAAGGAAATAAAGACCTACCTTGTATTCATCCTTATAATGTGGAGATGAACTTGGGTTCTTAAAAGTTTATGCATTAAGAACACAGCTGTGGTGGGTCCTGCCAACCTGTAAAGGTTTATGAACAATCAGAGGACCAACTTAAGTAAGATCACAGTAACTAATCACCAAAAAGTTGGCCATGAATTGATGGTTAATTCTTTTTTTAAGCACAGCAGCTCATGAAACTGTTTATTAATCTAAGAAGGAGTTGCAATCTACTTCAGTAAAGAATACCCACAAAAATTATATTCTAATCTTTTGATATATTGAATCCTAAGTAGATAGCATTGTAGATGGAAGAGAACGAAATCTAACTACTTGTCTCAAGGTCAGACATTCTTTAGAAGTTGCTTTAAGGGGTGGCTAGGTGGCACAGTGAATAGAGCACCAGCCCTGGAGTCAGGAGGACCTGAGTTCAAATCTGGCCTCAGACACTTAACCACACACACACACACACACACACAAAATTAGCCATGTGACCTTGGGCAAGTCACTTAATCCCAATTGTCCTACCTTCCCCCCTCCAAAAAAGCAAAAAACCAAAAACAAAATGGTATTACTTTAAAAAATAAGTCCCTGCTACAATTTGTTTCTTTGTGTTTAGGCTGTCAGTTAAAAATTCAATGTCCTCATTTTTTTCTTAAAGCACAGGTTAATTAAGGTTTTACTGTATACAGAACAGGATGATTTACAGAGCCCAGGTTGAAAGGAGCCTCAGCAACTATCAAACCCATTCTGAACCCGAGCCCCTTTCATAACATACTTGACAAATGATCATCCAGCTTTTGCTTGAAGACCTCTTCTGAAGGTGGAGACCTTTACTACCTCTAGAGACAGCCCATTCCACGTTTGGCTAGCTTTAATTGTTAGTTGATCTTTAATCATGATGAAATCAACTTCTTTGCAGTTTCCATTTGCTCATATTTAGGTCTTTTAGGAGCAAGCAAAATCAATTTAATCCCTCTTTTATATGGGAGCCCATTAGATACATCAGCTGTCTTATTTCACCCAAATCTTCTCTTCTCCAGGCTAAATATCCCCAGTTCCTTCAACCTACCTTCATCTGGCATGACTATGAGGCCCTTCACCATCCTGATTGCCCTCTGGATAGTAAAATTATCAATACTGATATAAAATAAACTGACAGAAATCATCAGAATTTCTATACATCACTCTAACAAGGTCCTGAAAGAAAAGATAATAAGAGACACCCCACTTAAAATAATCATAGACAGCATAAAATACCTGTGAGTATACCTGCCAAGACAAACCCAGGAACTGTATGAACATAATTATAAAGTACTTTTTGTACAAGTAAAGTCAGATTTAAGTAATTGGAAAAATATTGTTCACAGGTAGGTCGAGCCAATATAATTAAAATGACTATTCTACCTGAAGTAATCAACTTACTCAGTGCCAGTCCAATTTGACTACCAAAAATATTTTATTGATCTAGAAAACAATAAAATTCATTTGGAAGACTGAAAGTGCAAGAATATAAAAAGAATTAATGAAAAATGTATTATATAAAGGAAAGAGGTCTAGCAGTACCAGATCTTAAACTGTATTGTAAGGTAGTAATTATCAAAACTATATGGTACTTGCTAAGAAATAGAATGGTAGATGAATGGAATAGAGTAGCTATACAGTACACAGTAATAAATGATTATGGTAATGTTGTGTTTGATAAAGTAAAGATCTAAGCTTTTGGGATAAAAAAAATTGCTGGGAAAACTGGAAAGCAGTCTGGCAGAAACTAGGTATAGACCAATATCTTTTTTGGGGGGAGAGAGGGAGGCAAGCCAATTGGCTTTAAGTGACTTGCCCAAGGTCACACAGCTAGTAAGTGTATCAAGTGTCTGAGGCCAGATTTGAACTCAGATCCTCCTGACTTCAGGATCAGTGCTCTATTCACTGTGCCTCCTAGCTGCTCCTATAGACCAATATCTTACAAAATTTACCAAGATAAGGTCAAAATGATACATGATTTAAATATAAAGGGAGATATAAGTAAATTAGAAGAGCATGGGATGTATTACCCATCAGATTTATGGCTAGGAGAAGAATTTATGAATAAACAAGAGATAGAGAGCATTGTGGGATGGAAAATGAATAATTTTGACTATATTAAACTTTTAAAAGTTTTTGTACATATAAAACCAATGTAGCCAAGTTTAGAAGGAAAGCAGAAAATTGGGGGGGGAAATTACAGATAGTTTCTCAGATAAAGGCCTCATATCTCAAATATATAGAGAACTAAGTCAACTTTATAAGAATGAATTATTCCCTAATTGCTGTATGGTCAAAGGATATATATAAACAGACAGTTTTCTGGAGGAAGAAATCAAAGCTAGATATAGGCATGTGAAAAAATGCTCTAAATCGTTATTGATTAGAGAAATGCAAATTAAAACAACTTTGAGGTAGCATTTCACACCTATCAGATTGGTTAAAATGATAGAAGAGGAAAATGACAACTGTTGGAGGGGTTGTTGAAAATTTGGGACCCTAATACAGTGTTGGTGGAATTGTGAACTGATTCAATAATTTGGGGGAGCAATTTTGAATTATGCCCAAAGAGTTATGAAACTGTGTATACCCTTTGACCCAGCAATACCACTATTATGTCTGTTATCAGGGGAAAAGGAAAAGAACCTATATGTTCTAAATATTTATAGCAGATCTCTTTGTGATGGCAAAGAACTAGAAATTGGAGAGATGCCTATCAATTGGGGAATGGTTGAATAAGTCATGGTGTATGATTGTCATGGAATATTTATGTATATGTATATGCATATATGCGTGTATATATATGCAGTAAGAAATGATGAGCAGGTTGATTTTAGAAAAATAGAGACTTACATGAAATAATGAAGAGTGAATTGAGCAGAACCAACAATATTGCTTGAAGAGTAACTGTGAATGATGAAGCTATTCTGCGTTATGTGAACATTCAGATCAACCATGAAAAACATATGAAGGAAAATGCTATTCATATCTAGAGAGAACTGACATGTGGAAGTATGTATTGTATGGTGCCACATACATGTCTATATCAAATCTTGGCCTTCTCTAATGAGGGTTAGGGAGAGAAGAGGGGAGACAACTCAGAACTCAAAATGTAACAAAAAAAACAAATATGAAAAAGTTATCAATGCCATTCCTAAAATATGACACTCAGAACTAACATAATACTGTGGCATAGTAGAAAGATAAGACAGGTAGATATATAGAACATTTTTAAGTTCTTATTATGTGCTAGGCTCTGTGTAAGCTCTGGAGATAGAAATATCAGTAAGCAAGACAGTTCTTTCCCTCAAGGATGTTACACTCAAATGGGGGGAAATACAGTGGGTTGAGACATGAAAGTCATGATTTGAAGCTGGTGACTGGGAAGTGATTTAAGAACAAAGTCCAGGCTTTGTAGTTAGAGGAACTGAATTTAAATTGCACTTTGGGCAATTTTTTTTTCTCACTGGGAGGTCTCATTTTTAACAGTGTATTAGACTAGATATTCTAGGGCCCCTTCCAGATATGGTCAGACCAGGGCAGAGTACAAGGTGATTACCAGCTTCCTGGATATTATGATTTTCTTATTAGCTTTTAAAATTTGATGTGGGTTATTTTGTTTTAATAATGATAGTTGCAATTTATAGACCACTTTAAGGCTTGCGAAGCACTTTACATATATTATTATCTCATTTGAACTGCACAATTCTGTGAGGTAGGTACTGCCTGTTATCATACCCAGTTTACAGATAAGGAAACAGCAGCTCCAAAACCCATGGGACTCCACAGCATCTCTTTTAGAATTTTAGCAGTTTTTTAAGTCACTTTTTTTTCTTTGTCTCATCTCCAACCCTTCCATGGAGAGCCTGGGCATCTTGCCAGTTTACCAAAAAAAAAAAGCCTATAGACTGGTGGGGGCCCTTATAAATATATATATATAGGTTCACTTATTACATATTAGTGAATGGTCTGGACGGCTTGATGAGAAGGATTAAAGACTGACACTTACCTCAGCTGTCTCTAAGCAAAGGAGACCACTTTCCAGCTATGCAAAGATTGCGTGACCCAAACAGTGGCTCTGAAGTAGACATTTCAAATAAAGAAGATTCTATGTACAGCCCAGCCACCAGTTCAAATAAAGGAAAAGACTGAACCTTGATGTAATATCAGTTCTGCTTTAGGAACTCCTATGGTACAGATGTACCCCATAGAACATAACACTGATAGCCAGCCTGAGCCTTCTACAAGTTCAGGTTTTGGAAAGCAAGACTATACAGTGGTGTGCAAATCAGTTGGTACAAATTAAAGTTATCAAATAAACTTTATAATTTTTATATCTTTAAATTTTTTTAAATATGCAATAGATCTTTTGCTTTGGTCACTTATATTACACAAATTGCTACTGAGTCTGCAAGATGTTAACATTCTTTAATTCTTTGTTATGAAACCACCCTTTTGCTGTAGTGGGTACCAAAACTTACCTTTGAGGAACAATCCATTTTCCGAGGTCTAGTCTTTATTATAGCCCACATGTTTTCTTTCATTTGATTTTTCTTTATCTGTCCTTTCTTTGATTTCATCATCTGGGGTGGGCTTGGGAGAGACCAGTTGATTAAGAGATATCTTCATCAACCCTCCTGCTGTGACAGAAAGATATTTCACTTCTGAATATGGTTTATGAGGTTCTTATTCTTATCAATACCTCTAATACAGACAGGCTGGGTAGATCTGAAATGAGAGGGGAATGACTTATTTTGACAAATAATCTAATAACCTGTATCTGGAAGAAAAGCATATTAACTGGGGAGGTTTTTCTTCACTTACCTCAGGATAAGGTGACCTTGAATACAGGCCTCAACCTCTCTCCAGAGTCAAGAATTTAAAGCCATACAGAATAAACTACATATGTTAGTTGGTTTGAATATATGAGATAGATCTATCAGCATGGGCCAACCCCAACAGACATAATCCCTTTATCACATGGGCAACCCTTCAGATACTTGAAGAAAGCTCTCTGGTCTCTGAAGTCTTCTCTGGTCTGAACATCCTTGTTCCCTTTAACTCATGACAGACACATGGTCTCTGGTTCCTTCTCCATCTTGATCACCCTCTAGACAAATGTCAGCTTCTCACTCGAATTTCTAAAATATGGTACACAGGACTGAACCTGGTGCCCCAGGACAGGGTACAGCAGCACTGTCACCTCCCTTTGGTCTGTTTGTCGCTTTTGACACAACTTGAGTTTGTGTCAATTTTTGGATGCTGGTCACATTGTTAATTCATCGAGCTTGTAAGTCTCCTAAAATTCCCAGATCTTTATCAGTGTACTTTATCTGTGTACTTTGTTTAGCCACCTCATCTCCTAATTACAATGTTGTTGTGTTGTTTTTAATCCAAGTGTAGGATTTCACATGTATCTGTTATTCTGTATCTTTTCAGACTTGACATTTGTTGTTGAATAAATAATCTTTTTTTATCTTGAATATTAACTATCCATTCAGGTCTTTGGGAACCTTGGTGCCTCAGTCTAGCATATCATATAATTTCAAAGAAAGTGGTTTCAACTTGATTTCATGGGTTTAAGAGTCTTCTTTTCCTTGAGGAAGAGAAATAGACTGTCTAGACGATCAGGGAGTGAAACAGGTTAGAAGTGAGAAGCCAGACGTACTCAGCAGAACAATGGTTCTATAAACAGATTTCATAAGTTCCAGGGTTCAGATTTAGAGTTGGAAGGAAACTTAAAGGTCGTCTAGTCTGAAACCCACTTTTATAAACAACAAAACAGAGGACCAGGAAGTAAAGTGATTTGCCCAGACCTGCCACGTTTCATCCCCCACCTGATTCTGATGCTGCTATGGCTCGGCTGTCCTCTCACCCCGGACCATCCATCCCTCAACACCTTGCATCTTCTTTTTTTTAAATTTTTTTCAAATGCTTTATTAACTTGTGATTTACATCATTCATTTCCACCAGGTTTTGAGTTACAAATTTTCTCCCCGTTTTTCCCCTACCCACCGCCCCAAAATAGCAGTCCCACAGGATATCCCATCCTCCAATCAGCTCTCTCCCATATTTTCTCCCATAGCCCTTTCGACTTTTCCAGTAGGGCATGATGGATCTCTATGCCCCAGTGCCTGTATATCTTATTTCCCAATTACATGTGAAATAGTATTAATAATAGTATATATATATATATATATATACACACACACACACACACACACATATATATTTAAACATTTAATTTTAAAACTGCATTCCAGATTCATTCCCTTCCTCCCTTGTCACCCACCCTTACTGGGAAGATAAGCAGTTCAGTATAGGTTGTACATATGTGGCTAATGCAAAACAATAATATAGTAGATATATTGTAAAAGACTGACTATATTTCCCTCCCTCCTATCCCACCTCCCACTTGTTCTATTCTCTACTTTGATCCCATCCCTTTTCAAAAGTGGGTGCTTCCAACTTCCCTCCCCCCTCCTGCCTTCCCTCTCATCTCCTTCTCCCCTACTCTCCTATAGGGTGAGATACCCTATTTAGTGTGTATTTCATTCCTTCCCCAAGCCAAATTCAATGGGAATAAGGTTGACCCATTCCCTTTTGCCTTCCTATTCTTCCCCACCATTGTAACTATTTTCCCTTGCCTGTTCTACATGAGATAGTTTACCCCATTGTCTCTCCCCATCTCCTCTCATTATTATTCTTCTTTCACCTCTTAATTTCACCTTTTAAGTATCATCCCTTCTTGTTAAATTGGTCCTGTGCCCTCTATCTATGTATACCTGTAAACATATATACACACATTCACATATGTATTCATATGCCCATATACCCTCATATATAGACACACACATATATTCCCTTCAACTATTTTCATACTGAGAAAAGTTTCATCAGTTACAATTATTGTTTTTCCATGTAGGAATGTTAATAGTTCAACTTTGATAAGTTCCTTATGATTTCTTTTCCCTGTTTACCTTCTCATGCTTCTCTTGCTTCTTGTATCTGAATGTCAAATTTTCTATTCAACTCTGGTTTTTTCAGCAAGAATGCTTGAAAGTCCTGTATTCCACTGAATGGCCATATTTTTCCCTGAAACATGATACTCAGTTTTGCTGGGTAGGTGACTCTTGGTTTTAATCCCAGCTCCTTTGCCCTCCAGAATATCATATTCCAAGCCCTTCTATCCCTCAGTGTAGAAGATGCCAGATCCAGAGTTATCCTGGTTGTGTTTCCACAATATTCAAATTGTTTCTTCCTGGCTGCTTGTAATATTCTATCCTTGATCTGGGAATTCCAGAACCTGGCTATAATATTCCTAGGAGTTTTCTTTTGGGGATCTTTTTCAGGAGGTGATCGGTGGATTCTTTGAACCTCTATTTTGCCCTCTGATTCTAAAACATCAGGGCAGTTTTCTTTGAGAGCTTTCTGGAGGATGATCTCTAGGTTCTTACTTTGAACATATTTGATCATGGCTTTCAGGTAGTCCAATAATTTTTAAATTCTCTCTCCTGGATCTATTTTCCAGGTCAGTGGTTTTTCCCATGAGATATTTCACACTGCCTTCTATTCTTTCATTTGTTTAGATCTGTTTAACAGCATCTTGATTTCTCATAAAGTCATTAGCTTCCATTTTCTCCCATCTAATTCTGAAGCAATGATTCTCTTTGTTGAGCTTTTGAGATTCTTTTTCCATCTGGCAAATTCGACTTTTTAAGGCATTCTTCTCCTCATTGCCTTTTTGAGCCTCTTTTGCCATTTGAGTTAGTCTTTTTTTTAAGGTGTTATTTTCCTCAGTCAGGCTGTTGACTCTGATTTCATATTTTTCTTGCATTGTTCTCATTTCTCTTCCCAATTTTTCCTCCACTTCTCTTATCTGCTTCTTAAGGTCCTCTATGGCCTGTAACCAGCTCGTGTTTTCCTTTGAAGCTTTTGGTACAGGAGTTCTGACTTCACTGTTCTCCTCCTGTTCCATGCTTTGCTCATTTTTGTCCCCAAAATAGGAATCTAATGTTGGAATCTTCTGTCTGCTTTGTTTTCTTTGCCACCTTGCATCTTCTTACCTGACAATTTCCTTCAACCATTCCAGCCCCCTTCTCCCAGTGGTGAGTTCTTTTTGAGCCTTCTATTTTGGGGACAGGCCCCTATAGACCCCCTTTCATTCCTCATCCTGGCTGTGCTTTGGACTCTAAAGACTTTGCCACTATAGCATCATATCCTTCCCTCCCCTTTTACATGTCATCTTCTCAAATTGGAATTTAAGCTCCTTGAAGGAGCATTTTTTCTTTTTGCTTCCATTTGGATCCCAGGCATTTTGCACAGTTCATGGCATGTAGTAAATGTTTAATAAATGCTTATTACCTACCTACCTTTCCCAATTGCTGCACAAGGTAGTAAGTAGTAGAGGCAAGATTTGAACTCAGGTCTTGTGACTCCCAAGTCTAGTCCTTTCTCCAGTGTTCCACATTTCTCACATAATAAAGTCTGGTATTCTAAACATCATAGAAGGAGTATACTATTCTGGAGGCCCCCTATGAAGGATGAGTAGTGAGCTTCTGTACCTTCTAATATTATAGAAGTAGAAAAAACCAGCAGTTTTTATAGGAAACCTATTTCCAGGTGTTCTAGATATTTTCCTCAAAAGCAAACAAAAAGAAATCAGTTTCTATACAGAACAATCTAACTTTGATAATATATTGATCTAAATTGTTTTCAGTGGAATGTAAGCTCTTTGAGGGACCATCTTACATTTTTATTTATATCCCCAGCCTGGCATGTACTAGGCGTTTAATAAATACTTATTGATTAATGGTCCTTTAATTGTTTTTTTATATGTGAGGCTTATTTTGCCCAACTCTGAGGCCCTTTGGGACAATGATTATGCCTTATGTATCCTATACATCCCCTCCACCCCCACAAAGCACAAAACAGTGCTGGGCATTGGTGCATAATAAATCCCTGTTAAATTTAATTAATTAAGGAGAAGCAGATTTGGTTAGCTTTATTGATGTTTAGTACTAAATTTTTATAATTTTATAAGTAAAATATATAAATATTATAAATATAAGAATAAATATATATTCAATAATATATAAATAAAATATTTACAAATATATAAATTTTATAAATTCTTTATAAATTAAAAAAAATTTGAATTTTTGCCAGTTACTAATATAACATACACACTTGTATATGTATGTATGTGTATATGTATATATATTTTAGAAAGTGTCCAGATATAGAGGCATAAGAATTTGGGGGATTACTTGGGCTCTTTGTTCTCATTTTTTCTTGATCATAAACCACAATTTCCAACATTTTTCATTTTTCATCATCTCCACTAAGTCCACCTTTGCACTGAAGTCAGTATAAAAGCATACATTGAGTTTGAAGAATTTTATGAGGTTTTTCATATATTTCTCTATATCCTCAACCTCTGCAACTGATAGTGTTTAAGCTGCTGTTATCTTCATCTTGGTCTTTTAGCTTAGGCTCATCAGTCAGTAAGTATTTATTGTGAATAGCTCAATAGACTTAAGTGTCCCATGAAATAATATGGCTTGTTGCCCTTGGGCACACAATAAAACCAATTCTGGTAACTTCGTTATTTTATTTTATGAGACCTTGTGAGCTTTCCTTCTCTTTAGCTGTGCCTTCCTTATATCTTTTTGTTTAATTTGGAAAGAGGATATCAATAAATATTTGGTTTGGTTTCTCCAATACAGCGGTGACCAGATTGTTTGACAAGGTTCTCACATTTAGAGTCACAGTGGTTATATTAAAAATATATAAAGGGGTGGCCAGGTGGTGCAGTGAGTAAGAGCACTGGCCCTGGTGTTGTGAGACCCAGGATTGGTTCCAGCCTCAGATACTTGGCACCCACACAAAATAACTGGCCGCATAACCTTGAGCAAGTTACTTAACCCCAATTGCTTAAAAAAAAAAAAGTATATAAAAACTGTGATTCTCCAAAGCTTCTGCCCTTTTTCTGCAAATTAATCATGGTCCCTGTCAAAGCTGAAGGGGACTAGATGGTACTGAGAGCTACTTTATACTTTTTTTTTTCAGGGATTGTCATGAGCAAATAATTCATGACCTTGTATGCAGATGCCTGGACAGCAGACTTAACCTGTCACCAGAACTAGAACCACTACCCTTCTAGCACCTCCAAGAGCTCTTATAACTCTTAATCAGTACCCACTCATTTTGATGATTACTGCTTTGTATATAGCTTGAGATCTGGTAGTACTGGGTTCCCTTCCCACATTTTTTAATTATTCCCTTGAGATTCTTGACCTTTTGTTCTACCAGATGAATTTTGTTGTTATTGTTTTTTCTAGGTTCACAAGGTAATCATTTAGTTTGATTGGTATGGCACTAAATAATTAATCTAGTTAGTATTATCATTTTTATTATGGTAAGCTGCCATGAGTAATTAATACAATTTCTGAATAATTTTTACAATTATTTAAAAGTCTTTATTTGTATGATGAGTGTTTTGTAGTTTATTCATAGAGTTCCTATGTGTGCCTTGGCAGGTAGACTCCCAAGTATTTTATATGCTCTGTAGTTATTTGAGATGGAATTTCTCTGTCTCTTCCTGCTGTGTTTGATTGGTAATATACAAAAATACTGATGACTTATGTGGATTTAAAATCTTGCAACTTTGTTGAAGTTATTAATTGTTACAACTAATTTTTAGTTGACTCTTAAGAATTCTCTAAGTAAATCTTCATAGCATCTACAAAAGTAATAATTTTGTTTCCTCTTTGCCGATATTCTTTTTCTTTTCTTCTCACTATAGCTAGTATTTTTAGCACTATATGATATTGTAATGTTGATGATGGATATCTTGCTTTACCTTTGGTCTTATTAGATCTCTATTAAGTTTAATGCTGACTTTTGGGTTGAGATAGATATACGCTAAGTGGTGCAGAGGATGGAGTTCAAGGTCTTAAGTCTAGTTGACAGCTTTCCAAATATTTGAACAAGAGAGGTGTCATGACCTCCTTAACTCTTTTCTTCATGTGGCTAAAAATCCCCAGTTTCTTCAAACCCTTGTATGTCTTATAATTGAAGCATTTTCAAGGGTGTGCTGGAGCCAGATAAAACCTGCTTGAGAGATCCAAATGTTAAATTTTCATGAAGGGAGGCTGCTAGGTGACGCAGTGAGTAGAGTGCTGGCCCTGAAGTCAGGAGGACCTGAGTTCGAATTCGGCCTCAGACTCTTAACACACAAACAAAAAACCTAGCCGTGTGACCCTGGGCAAGTTACTTAAACCCAACTGCCATCCAAAAAGCAAAAAAAAAAAAAATTCATGAAGAGCATTTACACTTGGAAATTGACAAGTACTATAAGTTTGGGCTTCTTTTACTGTTTTGTTGATTGTCTAGTTTTAGTAAAGTGATGGAGAACATGTTAATAAAGCAGATTAAACCCAAGAGTGTGTGGTGAGTACATTTTTTTTGGAGATGCAGTTGTTGAACATTTAACCACACACCTTCCCTTCACCATCCCAGTTGCCTTCTGAATATTCACCATTTTGGTTGCCTTCCTATTTATCAATGTCCTTCCTAAACTGTGATTCCTGAGAACTGAACACAGTACTCCAGATATTATACCAAAAGAAAGTATGGCAAGGACTATTGACACCATAATCCTGGGTACCACCTCTGAGATTGCATTAGGTTCTTGATTTTTTACTTCTATATCAATCTACTGACTCAGACTAAGCTTGTGATCCAGTAGAACCTGCTTATTGTTTTCAGATGAACTGCTATCTAGCCTTGCCTTTCCAATCTTGTACTTGTGAAATTGATTTTTATACCCAAGAACAAATGTTTTTCACTTATCACTTTTAAATTTCATCTATTCAGTTTGTACCCAGTGTGTTATAGTATAGTATAAAATCCTTCCTAGATTTTTTTTATGTTAATTAAGGGGAAAAGAAACACCTATTTTCCATCGTGTCTTCTTTTGACATACTGTCTTTGACTTTCTCAAACTGATGCAAAGTAAAATGAGCAGAACCAGGAAAACATTGTACACAGCATCAGCAACATTGTGTGATGATCAGCTATGAATGACTCAGCTCATCACAGTGATCCAAGACAAGTACAGAGGACTCATGAAGGAGAATGTTATACATATCCAAAGAACTGATGAACTCTGAATTCAGACTGAAGCATACTTTTTTAATTTCCTTTAATTTTTTGATTTTTCTTTTGTTTTATTTCTTCTTTCACAATTATGACTAATATGGAAATATGTTTTATATAATTGCACTATATAATCTATACCAAATTGCCTACCATTTTAAGAAGAAAGGAGGGGAGGAAAGGAGAAAAATTTGGAACTCAAAATTTGTAAAAATGAATGCTAAGAATTGTCTTGACATATAATTGGGGGAAATACCATTAAAATAAAATCTATGCAAATTCTAAATTTGCAAAATAATTATTATCAGGACCACTATACATATAGTCAGTAGCTAAAATCATGAGATATGAAAATAACAAAATAATTCGAATGAACTTTTCCCCCTAACAAACATGCTAGAGCTTAGCATTCATTTCAGTGCATATCCTCTTAAAGGTGCATGATTACCCTAATTTCTAATGTAACACATATGCTTTAGTCTTCTCCAGGCCATACCTACAGTATCACTCCAGGATTCCATGGGGTGTTGGGATTTTTCTTCTCTAATTCCATTGAATTGTCTCCCCACCTCCCATCCCACTTTGTTAGGGATCTGCTCTTAGCACTCTAGTTCCATTTAATGATTTACTATGAAATAGTTTTTTTGTTGTTGTTGTTGTTTTTGCCTTTTGGGGGGCAATTGGGGTTAAGTAACTTGCCCAAGGTTACACAGCTAGTTTTTTTGTGTGGGTTTAATCTGAGGCCAGAACCAAACTCGGGTCCTCCTGACCACCCCCCTATTAAATAGTTTTTACAAAGAAATATTTCTTCCAAAGATAAAGCATGAACAAATTTGCATTTTCCCAACACCTCCAGGGCATACACTCTCTTATACCACCTTAGTCTCTGGGCAGAGTATGCTCAAATCTTAGCTCAGTTCCTATTTAGATTTGGACCTACCAAGTTTATGTCCAGATGTCACATGACTGCCTGTTAAGTCTTTATGCGGGACTGGGATCCTGAAGTTAACTCCTGAAGATTGTGCCTTACTCCTTGGGGCATCAGTGCTGTGCCAGCTACAGTTCTGATTCTCAGATTCCAGTGGCTCATCCCAGTGGGCCTCAGAAGGGAAGTCCCTAAGGCACTTTGCTTTCTAGCATGTCTCTTACCAGATGCCAGGGCCAAAGGAGTCATCAAATGAAGTGAAGAGAGGCACCAAATGAGTAGCTGAAGCTGACAGGTCTTTGTGAATGCCTCCACAGCCAATCATTGAGCCTCCTGGATCCTAGTCATGTAGCCAAAGGGAACCACTAATGGAATATCTCCAAATACCTCACCATCCCTCCAAGGCACTTCCTTTACAGGTTATCATGATTTTCTGCTAACGAAATTCCCAAACTCTCTCTCTGCATGGAGGCATTTCATCCATTAAAAAAGGTGATGGGATCTGCACAAGCACCAGGCCCTTATACACTAAACACTGAAATTCTTGATCTCTCTCTTCATCTAACTGGCTAACAGAGAATGAGTCCATTCCTCATCCTAACCTCTCCTCTCTCACCTCCAATTGCTCTCTAGTCTTTATTTTTAAATGCATAAAATAAAATTCATAGTATTGCAAAGGAAATTCACTGTGTTGACATACAGTTATTAAAATATTTTTTTAAAAAACAAGTCCATGGACTCCAAGTTAAAAAGTTCTTTATTTAATCTAGACCTCTAAGTTTACAGATGAGGAAATTGAGGTCCAGTGTGGTTAAGTGATTTGGCCAAGATCTTAGCCAGTAAGTGAAAGAGGTGAACTTGAACTCCAGGTCTCTGACACCAGATTCATTGCTCTTCCTTTTCCACTGCCCTGCTTCTGAAAGCACAGTACACATATGAGTTTTTATTTTTGCATAGAAATGTTATAAATGATGGTTAGGTATAGTTGAAATAGTATTTGTAATGCACTTCCAGTATGTTATGGATTAGATAGTCTTTCAAAGAGGCAGTTTGAGGCCAAAATATGAGAAGTTTTTCCCCTGTGACTTATATGTTTCTGAAAAATTTATGGCTTCCTGGCTTTTAAATAAAAGCCCTTAGCCTCTCAGCAACAACTCTAATGTGTCACAATTTTCACTGCCAGCTTTTCTCTCTAAATTGCCAGTAAAAATCATTGGCTACATTTAGTATTTCCTAAACCAGACTATATAGAACTTTGGATTTTTATGCCTTTTGCTAATCTATCTTGCTCTGCTGACTCTGCAAAGTAATATGTAGTATTCTTCATGTCTTCTTGTTGTTGACTCCAAAAACTACATAGAAAAATCTTCGGATGTGTCTCAAGGACTTTTTAGTGATATTCATAGACTTGTCCTCAAGCTTACTAAAAGAGAAGATACCAAACACATGGAAAAATTATTATATAAAAAGATGACCAAGAAAATAATAATTACCAATCTATATGCCTACTTTGTCATTTCTTCAAAATCTATATGAGAATAGCACTCAGGCCTAATAGGCATCTCCATGCTTTTGAAGGTCATACAATTGACTAAAAGGTTGAGAGAATATAAGATTGCACTGCCCTTCTTGCTTGATGATAATGATACACTTGATTCAGTACTTATATCCAGCAAATATCTGTTGAGCCCTCTCTGTGTCCAAGGCAAAATGTTAGGTAATAGAGATACAGACAAAAACAAAAATAGTCTTTGCCCTGAAAGAGTTTATATATACTCATATCATTTTCCTGGGAAGTTTTAACCTGTGCTAATGGTTTTCTTTATCCATATGAGGTAATGTTTGTATTTTTTTTTTTAAAGCACAGTGCCTGGCTCATAGTATGTGCTGTTTAAATGCTTATTCCAGTCCCTTACCACATATCAAACGGATTGGGTGGTCCTTGAGGACAAGAACTATTTCCTGTCTCAGTTCTACACAATTTCTTAGTCTAGTGCCTTACGTTCTGTGCTCACTAAGTAGTGAAGATGTGCTAATCACACTTTGGTATGATTGTAAATACAGAAAAAATAGATGTTTTAAATGTTTAGAGTAAAGCTCTTGGGCCTTGGCATTCATGACCAAAATATCATATGTCACCTTTAAAAACTTGGAAAGCACGATTATTAGTTTCCTTGAAGGTTCTTTTCCAATAGTTTGTTTCTCATGTACATGTCAGAAATCACACAAGTTTCCATGAGACATATAAGAAGAGGGATAGCTCTTCTTAGCCTTTAAAATAGGGAGATGAATACTCACTAAAGACATATGCCACGTATGTCATGTAGATGTGGTAGGAAGAGCAAGATAGGTAGGTAGATGCATTTCCTATTGCTTTATTTGAACATGTTTCTTCTCTCCACTGTATTCTTCTGCTTCATAAGGTGATATTGCTTATAACTGCTTATTATTTTTCTTAAGATTTTACATGTTTATATTTTAACTGCGTTTCCTTCATTTGGCAAAAACCAAATATATTTGCTTGTTCAAGTGTTTTCTTTTTAAAATTTTTTTATTCATTTCATTTCTAAATACAAAAAGACAAAAAAATTACCTTGTATACAGCACACTAAAAGAAAATTCAACATGAAACCTTGAATCTCTATTTCACATTACTTTTTTTGAAAAACTATGTAATAAATATTTCACATTGTTTTCAAAGCTACCCAGCTTTTTTGTGCTTCCTTCTGAGTTTTCTTTTGCTCTCTAATGTGCATTTTATTAATTTTTTTTCTCTCTCCCTCTCCACCTCACACTAGAGAAGGCCACCATGAAACACCAATATGTGTATATACATACATATTTACATGTGTGTATATATATATATATATGTAAAACCATATTATAAATACTTTTTATCTCTTTTTCTCTGGAGGTCAATAGTGACTTCATAGATCCTTTGTAGTTGATTTGAGTATTTGTAATACTCAAAATAGTGTACTCATTCACAGTTGTTTTTCGAACAACTGTTACTGTGTACAACATTCTATTGTTTCTGCTCATTTTGCTCTTCATTATTTCCTACAATCTTTCCATGTTTTCCTAAAATCAACCAACTCATCATTCCTTATGGCATACTGGTATCTACCACAACCTATTTAGCCATTTCCTAATTGATGGGCATCTTTTCAATTTCTAGTTTTTTGCCACCACAAAGAGAGATGTTATAATCATTTTAGAACATACAAATTCTTCCCCTTTTCCCTAATCACCTTGGGAAAAAGACCTCCTAGTGGTATTGCAGGGTCAAAGGGTGTACCCAGACTTATAACTCCATAATTCTAGATTACTCGGCAAAATGGTTGGATCAGTTCACAGTTCACTGACAGTGTATTAGTGTTCCATTTTTTCCTACATTCCAATATTTGTCATTTTCTCCTATCATTTTAGCCAATCTGATAGGTGTGAAATATGTCAAAGTTGTTTTGATTTCCATTTCTCTATAATAAATGATTTAGAGCATTTTTTCATGGTAACTGATGACCAGTGCATATGCTGTGTTATGAGATAATGCAAGTTTTATCACGCACATTTTACAAACAAGGAACCTAAGACTTTAACTAAACAAGTTGCTTATGGTCACAAGGCTGTTCATTGTCAGGATTTGTTCATAATGCACGTTAAGTTTAGCGTTCTTCAAGTTCATATTCACAGACTCTCAGAGTTGGAGATGCCCTCAGAAGTCATCCACTATAACCCATACCTGAGTGAATAAAAACCTCCTTTATAAAATATCTGATTAGTGTTCATCTAGCCTTTACTTTAAAACCTCCAGTGAACCAGAAATGGCCACCTTCTGAAGTAATCCCTTCTACTTTTGGATAGCTCCAATTATTAAGAAAATTTTCCTTATGTAGTGTGTTTGGGTTGCTCTGGTAGGTTAGGTATGTGTCTATATAAGTTGTTTAAATGCAGTTAGAGGAAAGCCATGAATAGATGTCTCTAGAATCTTGCCCACCCCTTTCCAAGGAAGTCTTTGATTCCTGTCTGCCTTGAGGGAAGCAGGAGAAAGAGCCACAAGGCCAGTTGTACTGTTTCCCTCAGAGAGACAGAGAGAGATGGGTACTGGACCAGAATCATTATCTGCCCCCACTAAATATTGCTGGTCTAGAGAAATATTCAAACCTTACTTCTTCCCACCAAAAGCTAGTTAAGCAAACGATCAACCATCACAAATAATGAACGAGTAAGCTATTTATTCAAGAAGACAGCAAACAGAAATCAGAGAAGTTGTATAGACAAGACTTTACCAGAAAATACACAGTGAATGAACTCTCCCTCTGGGGGCAAAATAACTGAGAGAGAGAAGCCCCAATCTGATCCAAAGGGAAGTACCCTGAGCAAGCTAGACATCCGGCATATGCTTACATGTCTGCTTTCCAAAGCCTGTTCTCTCTCTCCATGAATCTCTCCCTGAAAAGAGTCTGGGACATTGCAAGTCATCTCTCAGAGCAAGATCGAGGAAGATTTTCTCCTTTCTAAAAGCTCTCCTGCCAGTTCCACTCCTCACAAGGCCCTTGGTGAGTAATCATTCACCCCCCCAGTCTGGACTTAGGCCTAAGTGTGACAGCCCTTAGCAGGAAGCTAAAATGTGTCCTTCTCAAGGTTAAAACCACCAGTTTTTTTCTCAACAGATCTACATACAGCATGATCTCAGAGTCTTTCACCAATCCTTGCTGCTGACCTTTGGACATTCCCCAACTTTGCAGCATCCTACCAAAAATGTAACACCCATAATTGAACATAACTCTTCAGTTGTGGTTAAATCAAGTCCAACTGCAGAGTTATTGTCACTTCTCCTGCACCAGACTTTCTTAATGGAGCCTAAAAATCTCTTTTTTTTTTTTGGCTGCCATATCACATTGTTGACTGATAGTAAGCTCTGAAGCTACTAAAACATTCAGCTCTTTTTATACAAACTCTGTCTATGTAGACTCCTCCATCTTGTCTTGTGACAGTTTTTTGAACCAAAATGTAATGTTTTATGCATATTCCTTTTAAATTTCATCCTATTAGATTCAGCCCAGCATTCTACCTTATCAAAATCTTTTTGGATTTTGACTCTGCAGCCCAACTTGTTACCTATCCCTTCCAACTTTGTGTTGTTTGCAAATTTGATAGTGTCCTGCCTATGTCCTTTGTAGCTCAGGCTCTGGGTTCACTTTCCCAGCCCTACCTGAATTGGCAGTTCAGGTACCAGACAGAGTAGCTTATTACTTCTTCCCTTAGTATTCTAGAATATCCCCTGAGAATTGGGGGGTATTTTCTATCACTGTTGCTCATGAGCTCTTACTTATATGCTCTACATTGATTGATATTAGCCAGCCAGAGTTAGTTTTCAGAAATAGCTTTTACTAAGGTGATACAGTAAGGACAGTTGGTACAAAAACATTCTTCCAAAAGTCTGGGACAGAGTGTCCCTTAAATATAAACAGAGAGAATCCAGGGAAGAAAAAGTTCAGCCTTCCAGAGCACAAGTCATAGCTCCTAATTAGATGGAAGTTCTCTTCTTCTCCTTTTATGTAGTCCTCATTAAGTTCCTCACAGGTGTAGTTTTTGACTAGACTCTCAGGGAGGAGGCCCTTGTAGAGTCCTAAAGATGACTTTCCTTGGGATTTGTCCTCAGCTCCCAGGGTAGATGCTGCCATCATCCAACATTGTTCTGGAGGCATTTTTATCATTGCCACTGGGAAGTTCCAATCTTCCAACCTCCCAAAGTTCATGACGTCTTCTTATTTTTGTAAAGGGAAGGAAAAGACAAATACTTTCTACTTCTCTCTGTCTAGGTATTTCCCTCTTAAGGGGAAGGAAAAGGAATAAGCATTGAGGAAATATATATTCATTTCTTAAGCATCTATAGTCTGCAGGGACTGTGCTAAGAGCTTTACAAATATTTCATCTGACCTTTACAATAATGCTGGAACAGAGGTGCTCATCGCCATTTTGTAGTTGATAGCATCAAAGAAGGCATTGTGCTTTTTGAGCAAAGCAGAAATGCTCAAAGGAAATGTGAGATATGCAAATTTAGAGGCATCTTCACTCTAAATGTTCATATGGACTATTTGTGCCTGATCTTGGTAGAGCTTTCCATATTGGTCATATTAGACTGATTAGCCACAGTCGGACATACTATATACCTTGACCCCAACATAGAGATGGCACTTTGGTCTGCTTCAAGTGTGAAGGACAATAACCACAGTTGATAAAACTAAGCCAGATTGAGTTTAAGTGACTTGTCCAGGGTCACACAGCTGGTATCTGAGACCAAATTCGAACTCAGGTCTTCCTGATTACAGGTCCAGTGCTCTATCTACTGTGCCTGCCTATATCTGCCACTAGGCCAACCTGCTATTGGGTGAACAGATTCCAAACTGACTTGCTGTTTTATCCAAAGCTACAGTCACTGTTTCTCTTCAACAAATCCCAATACATTTCCTGTTTAGTTTCAGTAAATCCCAGCACACTTCTTTTGTAGCTTTATTGAATTATACTCCTTCCAGGCTGGTAAAGGACTTTTTCTGTACCTAGTTTATGCTTTTGTTTGACTTATTCAATAAAAGTGTCTAGAAAATTTTCATGTCTATTTTATAATTTTCATTCTGTAACTCAAAGACTTATTATCACATGAAAGACATCAGAGCATGGAATATCTTGTTAGTTATTTTAATTGGGTTGGGGTGTACGACACATCCAGGGGTGTTGTGAGGTTTACATGAGATAATGGATTTCAAAGTACTTTGCAAACGTTAAAGTGCTATATCAATGCCAGTCATTCCTACACTCCTACTGAGCTTAAGCAAGGCTTATAGAGCATTCAGCGCCCTTCAGAATTTGGCCCATCCCCCCACTTTCCACTCTTCTGGAATATATACCTTCTACTCCAGTGTACGTACACACACACACACACACACACACACACACACACACACACACACACACA
>NW_027187419.1:99459101-99545203 GCF_028583685.1 Petaurus breviceps papuanus
ACACACACACACACACACACACACACACACACACACACACACACACAGCTTCCTTACTGCTCCTCAGACAAAACCCCCGGGCTCCCAGCTCCAGGCATTTTCTCTGGCTATCTGCCACGTCTAAAATTCTCTCCTTCCTCATCTCTGTCTCCTGGCTTCCCTAGCTTCCTTCAAGCCTCAACTAAAATCCCACCCTCATGAAGCCTTGCTTGATTCTTGTGCCTTCCTCCTGCCAATTATTTAGTTTATCCTGTATGTAGCTTGTTTGCACATTGTTGTTTGCTTTTGTTTGACTTATTCAAACTCCTCTCCACCCCCACCCCCCCAGACTATGAGCTCCCTGAGGGCAGGGGCAGGTTTTCTTTTCTTTCTTTCTATCCCCAGCATGAAGCACAGTACCTGGTGGATGGAAGGTACTTAATAAATGCTCTTTGGCTCATTCACTATCCCTTTAACAATATATTCTAGAATTTAGCAGGAATCTAAGTCAGGCTTATTGGCCTAGAAGAGTTTTCAGACTGTATTTTTCTTCCTAAACTGGCACATTTGCCCTTTCTAGTCCTTCTCTATTTCCCCATCATTTTCAGAAATCATTGACCATGGCCACTGATCATATCTTCCACTTTTCAGCTCCCTAGGATGAAGTTCACTTGAGCTCTGAACTCATCTAGGAACACTGAGTTCTTTCCTACTCTCCTTATCCTGGTATAAATAAGTTCTTCCCATGGGTATTTTTTATTTTGGGCTGAGAAATCAGAAATAAAATAAGAATTGTTAGAATCATAGATTTGGGGCTGGATGGGACCTAGAAACCGACAAATCCGATTTATTTTGTAAATGAGGAAACAGACATAGAAAATTTAAGTGATTTGCTCAGGGTCACATCTCTAGTAAACATCCAAGGTTGAATTTGAACCCAAGTCCTTATGACTCCCGAGCAAAGCACCCACTCTGCCACTGCTGCCCCCTCCAGCTCTGCCTTCTCTCTTCTCTTGTCATTACCCTACCCACCTCCAACAGCAGTCCCATGCCTTCTTTGAGCCTCCTCTTTTCACTAGTCCAGCCACATTTTTGTAAAAACACCTCTTCATTCTTGACTTTCCTTGACATCCTCAGCATTCTGAATCTTAGCATTCCTGAGAGGACAATCCCATGTTTTTGTATTCCTTTTCCATTATTGGTCGATAATTTCCTAGGGAATCCATATCATTCTCTTTAAACAAATTTCTCCTTTCTTTATTTATTGGAATGACTTCCTTGGAGTGATTATTCTTTCAAACTTATTATTTCCATTCTAGCAGCCAATTCTTCCTTGTTGAGAATCAGATTCAGAATAGCAATTTTCCTTAGTGATTCATTCACTTTTTTTGTAAGGATAAATTATAATTAAATAATAAAATCAATAAATTTGAATATAGTTCTAGCAGATGTCTAGATAATTTAACCCTCCGTCATTTTTATATCAAGCCTCTGGGCTGAGTTTGTGACCAGTTTCCCAAACTCTTCCTTTATTTCCTCTGACCAGTGGTCAGTAGTATATTATGATGACTGTTGCTCCTGCTGTTCTGACTTTATTGATCTTTACTCCAATACTCTCTACCATGCTTCTCCCCTTTGCTTCCTGGTTTTCCTCACGTGACTATACTTCTTAATATGCAGTGCTACACACACAACTAACTTTACATATACTGCTTCTTTTGAGTAAACTTTAGTAAACTGCACCACAGCCAAAGCCAGATTACAGCTGTGGGTTTCATTCTGTTAAGTCTTAATAATATCTATGAGGTCAGACTTACCTCCTTGATCTCCAAGGCAAGACTGTCATCGTTTCAATTTTAGATTATTGTAAATCTGCTCTCTACCCTTTATAATCCTCTCTTGAACTGATCAAATACTCTTCCGTTGAAAAACCTTCCATGTCTTCCTCTTGCCTATAGCAGTAGTGTTTCATTCAAATACAAAGAGGGCCACCAAACCATACTTAAGGATTCCTATGGACTGAATGACTTAGAAAAACACATATTAGCATTATCTATATTCTACTGCATGTTTATTTATTTTGTTAAATATTTCCCAATTACATTTGAATCTGGTTCTGAGAGTAATGGGGGCTTGACACCTTGGACCTACAGAAAACATAAATACCTGTCTTTGGCTTTTGAGGTTCTCACACCCTGGCTACAGCCTACTGTATGGCTGTATATATACTTACCTTATATACCTTACACCAGCTAAGGGGACCTGGAGTCAGGGACACCTGAATTCAAATTCGGCCTCAGACACTTACTAGCTGTTTGACCTTGGGCAAATCATTTAGCCTCTCTTTGCCTTAGTTTCCTCAACTGTAAAATGGGAATAATATCAACACCTACTGGAGTTCTCATGAAGATCAAATGAGATAATATTTTCAAAAAGTGCTTAGCACAGTACCTGACATATAGTAGGCTCTTCGTAAATGCTTATTCCCTTTCCCTTCCCTTATCTCATACTGTTTCCCTTTATACATTCTATATTCCAGACGAACTAGACTTTTCCTTCCTCCCAGTTATTTTCCTGCCCTCTCCTGTTTTTTTGCTCTGCTGTGCTGGCCCCAGGCCTGATTCCTACCTATTTTCTGTCTGTTGAAATCCTTTCCTTTCTTAAAGGTCCCATTCAGCTGCCTCTTCAATGAAGCTTCCCCTGTAAGATTGCTCTGTGTAGTTGCCCTACCACTTGAGAGTGATGATAACTTAGATTTTTTCACAGCACTTTGCTTAGCTCCTTCCTTTGTGTCTTATCACTTTATCCTCTGTATCATTGCTACATCACTGCATATGGGTCTTTGCCCTTTTTAAACAATAAGCTCCTTAAGACCAGGTTCTATGGGATAGATTTGATGGAATATTCAACACCTACTACTACTATACCTTGCATGGTAGGTATTTGTAAATGTTGGCTGATTAAAGCATAACTTCAGTGAAGTTCTCCATGAAATCAACTGGAATGTTTATGGCAGAAGTAACTCTCACAGTTCATGGCTTGATTGTACATTGTAAAATTCTCTGCATGTTCTTTTTTTGCTTCTCAAACTATTCAAATGCCCTCCAATCTAGAGGTGGGGTCTGTTGATGAGTGCATCTCTCTGATTCAATAAAGAAATAGCTTGATTAAGTTTAATTGTACCATGGCATTAATCTAAAGTATGTGTGCCTGGATGAAAGTTAAAATCAACACTATTCCTAAAATAACTCCCAAAGCAAAACAAGGAGGATCCTATAGACAATGAGTGCTTTAAATACGAGGTTGTAGGTGGAAAAACCTACCTGGGAGACTGCTAAGAAGAGAAATTGTCTTTGTTGAAAAAAATACTGAAGGTTCCTTACCTCACCATTGTAGTATGCAACAAAACTCTTACAAGCATAACTTCACATTGAAATAGTGAAGTATCAAGAATTCAGTATATCTGCTTCAGTTTTTTTTTGTATGGTTTGTTGGTGGTGATGCCTGGCTAAATTAGTCATTCACTGCAGCAATTGGGGTGAATGTTCACTGAAATTTTTTTAAATGAATAAGAGACTTGATCAGTTTCTCCTACCTATTTAATTTCTTTCATTTGTCATCAAATCTCTGTCCAAATGAGTGATTATATGGTAATCTAAGTGCTCCTACTTGAGAGGGAAAAATAAAAACCATGCTTAAGACTTACAAGCCCAAAGGTGATTTATTAAAGAATATTCTTTCCAGTCAGCTGGAAACAGGATTGGGATGCTATAGTGCTCCAAATTCATGTCCAGATTGTGGCAGTTGCAAAAATGGCTTCTCTTCTTTTCTTTTTCCTTAAGAAAAGTCTCATCTGTGACATGTTATAGATTCTAGTTCTAGTGGGTTCTAGGATGATGATTGAGAACAAGATATTACCTGTACTTACCTAATATCTCCATTTACAGATCTGTGAGATCTCTGAGCATAGTAACAGGCTGAGAGTAATGATAGTGTAGAACAATAATCTTTCCTGATTTATTTAAGGTGACCAAGAAAGGGTATATATTGGGTCTTTATCCATGAGGTCAGTTAATATGTTACCATCTAAGTCCCATATTTAAGAAGTTAATATTGAGAAAAGAAGGAAAGAATATTTTGGTTGATTTTAGAGTAAAAACAAATAGCAAGAATCAGCACTTATGTAACACATGACAATTATCTGACAAGTACCAGAGAATGGTCTTGGATTGTTCTTTCAAATGAGAAATCAAAGGTCTTATCAAATTGTTTATGAGGGTTTTTTTCTGCCTGGTATTCTGTATTGTATGTGAAATACCAACTCTGGTTATGTAGGGCAGGAGAGAATAAACTTCCAGTATTTTAATGACCCCAACAAAATCTTATTTATTAATATTATTGTTTGTCCTTCATTTTCAAAGAGAACCAATGACATCATGGGGTGATGATTTGTGTGTGAATTAGATTTAAGTGAGTCAGAGTTGCACAAAGTCATCAACCTCCCTCTCTCTTCCTGAGTCATCAAAATCTAGTGACAGGACAAAAGATAGGATGACTGGCCATGGATACGGTGGATGTCCTTGACGTCTTTGATGTCTGACTAAGCTCTAAGCATTCTACATGACCTCCTTCAGCCACCTCTATGGCCATTGGAACAGATTATTCTCATCCACTCATTCTGCTAGGGGAAGTCTTCACATACATGGGGGTAGACACTCCCCTAACTCTCTGATGGGTTTGAGGCCTGTCAGTTACCCTCAACCTGGTTTAACCCATCTGCAGAGACAGTTTTACCTGGATGTGGCCTTAGTCTATGCTGTAGCTTCTTGGAGCCACAGGTAAGAGTTGGGTGACTGGTTGGACATCAGAGGGGCTAGCCTTCCCTTAACACCCCATACACCCATTTATTTATTATTTGCTAACATAGTTTTATGTAAATGTATATATAATCTTTAGCAAGCAATGTTGATTCATTTACTTTCCTCAGATTATAAAACGATAGAACTTGGCAATACAGAACTCGATAAGGCAAAGCAATGACTTTATACATGTAAAGGGACGTAAAACTATTTTTTATTTAGTCATTTTCAGTCATGTTTGACTCTTCATGACCTCATTTGGAATTTCCTTGGCAAAGATACTGGAGTGATTTGCTTTTTCCTTTTCTGGTTCATTTTCATTTTACAGATGATGAAAGTGAGACAAACAGTTAAGTGACTGGCCCACAGTCACATGAAGTGTCTGAGGCCAAATTTGAACTCAGCTCCTCCTGACTCCCAGAACTCTATCCACTTCACCACCTAACTGACCCAACTAACAAAACTATAGAGGTCAAATATCATAGAAAGCATTCGTAGCACTTAAAATTTTGTAGGCCCCACCATGCTGGAACAGGAGTGAGATTTCTAGTTTTTACCATCCAATACCTTACCCAGGGTGAGATAAGAATAACAGATGGCACTATAATTCATCTTAATTTCATATATGTGTATGAATATGTGTGTATATATGTATATACATTATATATGATATATGTGTATGTGTATATGTATATATGTGTGTATATATACATATACATATATGTACATATATATGTGTATGTATGTATGTGTGTGTGTGTGTGTATATATATATATATATATATATATATATATATATATATATATATAAAGGTCTGTCAGCAGTAAGGTTTCAGTTACTAAGCTAGTCCAAATCCTTACTGAGCCATGATATTCAAGTGACAACAAAACAGACTTATCATGGTTTAGAAAAACAACTTCTAGGACATGCCTCGGGGTCAGTGCAGATTTGTCCCAATCTCCACATTTATAATAGTTTGATAACTGGCATAATTCTGGGGCACTGCAAGATAAGTCACAACGCCCCCCCCCAAAAAAAAAGATTCAAATGTGCTCATTATACTAAACTTCTCTGTCTATGAAAGTAAGAGGATGGGGACAGATAGGTTACCACAATGCATCAGTGAGGAGAGTTGTAGTTGGCAGTGAAATGCTAGCTCAGGACACCACAGTTTATTCTGATTTTTTTCCCTCTGTTTTAGTCATTTAAATTGCAGTTATAATGTTGCATATTACTTTTGTATGAGAAACTGCTTTTATAAAGCTTATTGTCCTAATTTCAAGTATTTTGTAATCAAATATCTATTGTAAAAGAGTTCTGCCCATTTTCACCTACTTTATAGTGTAAATATCTAATCCATGTATCCATTCTATTATATTGTATACAATACACATGCCTGATTTGGTTAGTACTTACAAGTTTACCTGAGGAACTTAGTTTCAGATTTTCCCTGTATTTAAATGCTTAATATAATTTTCTATCTCTTTTTAAGAATGTGTGACATTTTCTCTTCCTAAGTACAAAGATGATGAACATTCAATATAGATTCCATATGAAAGAGATCATTCCCATAGTCCATTTTGCCATGACCAAGTATTTGCTGTGTTAAGTGCTTATAATGAGATGTCAGTTTGCATTTTCTCTGTTGTTTAGGATGTATTGTGAAAAAATTTTTTTTGCAAGTAAAGCCAGGCATTTTATAGCATTTGGAAAGTTTTATGTTTCTTTGACATACATTTACTGGTTCTCATTAAGTGCACTTTGTGTAATTGAATTGTATACATTAACATTATGGTTAGCAACCAACTGGTGATTTATTAACGAGCTCTTTTTGTAATTTTTTTTCAGGCTCCAAGAATGCTAGAAGTAATTGGCCCTGAAGGTATTTTGAATATGTTTTTATTTGTCTTGAATGAAAAATATTGAATTGTTTAAAAACATTTGAATGATTTAATGTTTAAACTTGTATAGCTCTATTTTCAATCCATTCATTTTCTTCAACTGAAGTCCTACTCTGATTGGCATGGAGGTGACCATAGATTCTCAAAGGTTTATGTCAGCATTCATTTATTCATTCAACAAGCAATTATAAAATGCCTCTGTTAGGTGCTAAAGATACAAAGACAAAAGCAAACAGATCTTGCCTTCGAGAAATTTATTATATTCTTTTAGCAGACTATACTATCTGGTTGATTCTACTGAGATAGAAAAGCTTCAGATATGGACCCAGTGATAGACTGGACTATGTTATTGCCTGAGGACTAGCCTAGCAAAGTTCAAGGAGGATGGTTACTAGGTTGACTACAGAGTGATTGATTTTTTTGTCACCAGAAACTGTCAAAGACCATCTACTAAGTTACAGGAGGGGTATGTAGGTTATCAATAGAAGAAATACCCCCTGACAAAATCTTAGCTTGTTGAAGTGTTAAAATAAGTTATAGCTTCTATCATAGCCTATTATACATTATAATTATGTTCTTATATTATAAATAAGTTACCCAATAAGTAAATACTGCATTTTTTCATAATTTAACATTATTACCCTGTATTTTTTAAGTATCCTGCACTTCCTCTCATTTTTAAACCAAGACCTTTGTTTTTCTAGAACTAGAAATAGTAGCAGAAGGGAGAGAGTCTCTATTAGTTGATGTGGTGGTACATGATGAGATTTTGATGTATAAACAAGGTGGGTACATCTATGACCTGGTCCTTTAATGAAGTATGACCGCTTCACTGATTAGGTCAGGAAGAGAATAGCTGAATTGGCTGATGAGCAGATTTGCTTTTAAATGGATGAGTTTCTGAGTTTCAAAGTTCCAAGGCAACTGTGGAGGAGACTTCTGAGTCTATACCAAGGGGCCTCAAAGAGGAGGAAGGGATTTTCCCTTCCCTATCTCCCATCTTCCATCTCATGAGAACTACTGGAGCAGAGAAGAGAGAGGGAACAGACACACACACTCTCCTGATAGATTACAGGTACAGTGAGACAGTCACCCAGCCTTGAAAATGGATTCGAGAAACATGATTGTCAGCAATCAGGAGTCAGGCTACTCTTTCCATGGCTGCCATGTGTATTTGTGGAAGAGGTTTACGGGGTGGGATGGAGTGAGGGGAGGGGATGTTTTATATATACTCTGTGCTATGGCATCTTAGTAAATGCTAAAAGCTAATTGTGTCTGTTATTAATGGGAAGCACACTGGTAAGGACTTACATGAGCCTCAGTGATAGGAATACAGCCCCACAGAGTACTCCTAGAACCTAAGGTAGCAACTACCCTCTTGGGACTCAACTTGCAAGTGTAAGTTGGGGGAAGTAACCCAGAGGATGTGTTACAGTGTTGTTAAAGATTTATGGTTGAAGATTCTTCCAGAGGGAACCTTACTTGTGAAGTTATTAAACTTCTTCATTTTTCCAGGTTCAAAGTAGCAGTAGAATTATTATAGAGTTATTGTGTGAGATAACTATTAAAGTTGTCAACAAATTTAGTTAGCAAAGTCAGCCTCTAGTTCTTAACCTGAGGAACATGAATTTGTTTTTAAAAATATTTTGATAACCATTTTACTACAATTGTTTTACTTTGGCATCCCATATATTTTAGCTTAAAAACATTATTCTGAGAAGGGATCCATAGATTTCACCAGTCTACCAAAGGTATCTATGACACAAAAGGGTGATCTATTCTGATAATTCTCTTACTTTAAAGATAAGGAAACTGGGGCCCAGAGGGACTTTCCTAATTGGGGCCCTGTGACTGGTTGATAGGGCTGGAACTAGTAACTCTGCTGGCTTTCAAACCAGTGGTGTTTCCACCACATCTCACTCAGACACATAAAAGGTCAGATTAGGGAGGTAGGTTCAGGCAAACCTGAAAAGTCTAACTAAGATAAGGGGAAAAAAAAGATAACCAGCACACATGAAAACATATGCTTAGAAAAGTATAGGAATACAGAACTCTTAACATTTTGCTACAGAAAAAAAATCATATTGTTTTTATTCTAAAATTGGGGTCAACCATTGCTTGAAAGGGGAAAAATAAAATTTTCTTCATAGAATCTAGATGGAAAATGATGGAAAATGCCTTTCCTTAATTTGGAAGATAAAAAAGTAATATTTAAAATAAGGTTACTATGGTTGCATTTTAAATACAACTTTCTGATTTTTTAAAAAGTTGAAATTTAGAAACACTAGAAAGTCTATTTCTGTACCAATATGTTATAATAAGATATTTCAAAGGAGATAGTTGCTCTGCTGAAACTTGCTCCATTTCAACTTTCCCTATTAATATCCATCCTTTGGAAATCCAGAAATCAGCTTAGTTTAAGGATATCTGTTTTAAATTGTCCTTTTTCTGTTGCCTTAGTACCTTTTCTCCCTCTCCCTTTTTCGACAAATTGTATGTTCTCATTCCTAGGAAGAGGCTTGTCTATCTGTTAAAGCCAATCTCATCTAAGCAACCTTTTAGGTAACCTTTACATTTTATGCCCTTCTTCATTTTACGTGGCAAGATTCTTAAATTCAGAAATTGGGGAAATATCTGAACCTAGGCAATATCCTGAACTTTAAAAAAAATACATTAAGATTTTTCTTCCTCTTTACTATTGTATACATAATTCTTCATCTATTAAGAGGGGGAAAAAAACCACCTCATAAAGTGGTTTTCCTCAGCTGGGCAACTGCTGAATAAAACTTGGGGCAAATCTTGCCTGCTAAATTGAGTAAGTGGGTTTATTTCACAATATTCAAGGACTCACAGTTGTGTGGTCAGTAAGTTGTTTTGATACCAATCGCCACCACTCAAATAGTCTAGTATTCCACTCGCTTACTATGGGGGGGGGGAGCGGTGTGAGTTTGGTATTTGCTCTATGTATTCTTTTCTCCCATCTCTCCACTTTTACTTTTTTCTTGTCTTTTCTATTTCCTGGTGCTTCTCCTATCCCTCTTAGATTTTGTACCAAAAGACTGGTTATCTGTAGTCTTTTTTCTTTCTTCTTTTTTTTCTTGGAAAATGACATACTGACTGATCACATCCCATCTGGTATAATCTTTGGGGCTTCATCATTTTTTGGTTATGTTTAATTTTGTTGTTTTGGGGTGTTGAAGCACTGCTTTGCCTCCAAATACATTTTTTTGTGGAAAGGAAGTTAATTCTGGGTTCCTAACTATTATTTTTTGTTTGTTTCCAATTGAGAAATTTATTTAAACAGATCAAATAGAACAGGTACCTTCTTATCTATGCACTTAGAAGGTTGGGCCTCTTCATCGAAGGCATAACTTGTGCTGGGGACACAGAACTCTGTGCAGTAGAGGGAACTTGATTTTGGAGTCGTGAAGCTGCTTGACTACAGGCTAGTGGCACTTGCTGGCAGGAATTTCTTTCACTTTCATGACCTGGAGGAAGTGGGCCCGACCTGGTGACAGACTCCCATATCTTGGTAGTACTGAGTGACAACACCAGCAATGATCAGGTCCCTGTATTCCCTGTATATGTTATGGATCCCCCTCCTGGAATTGCAGCGCAGCCAGATGCCAAAGTCTTTCACTCTAAGAGGGGACTGTTAGAAGACCTGTCCACAGTATACAATTTCTCCAGAAGGCTTCTTCATCTTTTTCATCTGGGAAATAAAGTACCAGAAATGGGACTTTGCTACAACATGATTAAGAACAAAGATCCACATCTGATAAAGAGGCACCACTGGATTCTTGGGAGTAGGCAGACAGTGTCCAACTACCTTATACTCTCTCAGCGTGCCCAAGGCCTTCATGGTGCTGCCGCCTCACTCTCCACCAACCTGCAAAAGCATTCCTAGCTATTCACTAGGATTAGAACTGATGAAAAACTTCCAGTGCAGTTATGGTATGTGAAGTCAATATGCTGGCACATGGACCCAGGAATGATTTGTGAAAGCAGAATCCCTTGTAACCAAATCCCTTCTCTACAGTTTCTGCTGTCTTTGGAAACTTGTCTGAAAATAACTCAAAATTAACTTGGAATAGGAACTCATTATTGACAGCAGCATGGAAGTACATGATGGGATTGGCCTTAGCCATAAATGGCTAAACTGGGGGTGGTGGTGGAGGGAGTAAGGTTTGATGTCTAATGGACCACGTGAAACTGAGGTCTCTTTGTGGCAGCATCTGCAAAACCTCAGAGGGGTTACTTCACAGTAAGAGGGGAAGTAGAGCATAGCTGTAACAATGTCAGGTCTGAGAACACATCTCCTCACATCTGAGTTAAATGGAGTGTAATGCCATGCACAAGCAGCTTTCCAGAAGAATGCTACTGTGAATAGCTTTTAAGGTTCTGATTACACAGTATAGTGAACACTCTGTTCCATAACAAATCAAAGCAAAACAGCCACAGAAAATCAAGGTACAGCATTCACATTATTACAACTTATCACAGAAAATCACAATGTAGTATTTACAACAGTTTATCATTAAAATGGCCACATAGTTTTCACCAAAGTGGTCACAATATTTAGAACAAAGAACAATCATCTCAAAGTACAATAGTCAAAATCTTCCACTCTTGGGGCAAGTAAGTTAACTCAATCAGTCACTTATTCAAAATCTTCCACTCATGGGGCACACTTGATTAACTCAATCAGTCACTTATTCAGCAATCAATTACTAAGTATCATACACAAACCCTCCACCCCTAGGTCACTAGTAAACTACAATTTCATCATTACTCAGTACCCATGGAGAGGACTTTTCATCTTGACTTGGGGCAGGCTTTCTGCTTTCATGGTTTCCCTTCTGTGGTCCCATCTCCTACCTGAATTCACCAAACTATCACCTGGGTTCAATGGCAGACAGCTCCCAGTTCCTTGTCCAGCTCTCTGGGTAGGTCCTGCTCCACACTGAAGTTCACAGGGTCCAGTCCATCTCACATCCTTCACAATTTCTGCTCCCTGGAATTCAAGGCTCAACCAAGCCACAAAAAGACAAAGTACCTGCATCCTGGTCATGCTTCCTCAGTCTTCTGCAGCTTGTTCAAAAATCAGAATCACCTTATCCAGCCTGGGAAGAGGGGGCTCCTGGGCTCCTGGGTTCCGGGGCTCCTGGCTTCTGGGCTCCTGGGCTCCTGTTCAGAAGAAGTTCCACCACCACAAATTCTCAGGAAATTCTGTCTCAGTTCTTAATTCTCTCTTCTGTAGCTGCTCTGCCACCAGATACTGGTCCAAAGAAATTCTGACTATGCCTCTGTGGGGCTTTTCTTATATACACAGCATTAGCTACTTCCTGTTTCAGCCAACCCCTTCCTATTATGTCAGCAACAGGAGACAAGAGTTCATACCTTCTGTTGTAATAATGTGAATGCTGTACCTTCATTTTCTGTGGCTGTTTTGCTTTGATTTGTTATGGAATAACAAATATGGAATAACAACAGAGGCTTGATCAGTTACTAAGTGCTAAGTACCTCCTACCTTTGCCAACACAAAGAGATCCTCAAATTCAAATTACATTACCATTACATGTAGACAAATAGAATTACTTATGCCAAAAAAGGGAAAATACAAGACCCACCATGACATTTTCTTCCCCCTCCCCAAATATTTATTCATTACGTTGACACTTTTTTTGCTTACTCACTTTTCTTGAGTCAAGCAGTTTTTCTTTGAAGTTTGCCTTGGGAGGATTTTAATTGTTTATAGTGGTTGCAGTTTTGAAGTCATGAAGGAGGTTGCTTCTAGACAGAACCACTCAGAAATCTAACCGGTTTCCCTAAAACCATCTTTTAAAAATCACTATTCTTCATGTGATATAACTATAAATTCTAGAATGTCATAATCCCTGATTAATGACAATTTCAAGTGACCTGAAGGACAATGGAGACATTCTTGGTGGGCAGGACAATTTAGGAGTGACAGGAGAATAGGGTCTGTATTAATTCAGCTAATTAGGTTCTTTTGCAGAAATTATTCATATACTTTACTGCAAGTGTTGAATTTATAGCAATCATAAAGTATATGTGTGTATCTGAGTCACGTCACCCAGTTAATCAATTTAAGTCCCAGAATCCCCAGATTTGGAGCTTAACAACCCATTTGTCCAATCAGCAGGACTTGGAATCATTCAGAAAAGCACGAAGAGTTTTGGTCCATTTCCCTTTTGTTGTATACCTCAATTACATTCTCAACAGAAGAATTATCCGTAGGATTACCATTAGCTATTCCAGATAATTTGTTGCAGTTGTAATTGGCTAGTTTGCAAGGTGCTCTTACTTGGGTTGCATGTTCTTTCTGCTCATTCCTTAATAGGTCATTAGCCAACATATGTAGGTATCTTTTTCTCAGATACTCAAATGGAGTTGTGAGCTCATTGATTGGGAAGGTCCCTCCAGGGGTACAGATTGCAGTCCAGCCATGCTTGCTCATCCTGTGTCACTCTTGTCTCTAATCTCCCCAAAGGATTACCACTGTAGGGTAACCTCACCACCAAATTGGGTGGCCACCTTGCTGGAGACCTTCTTCACTTTCTCCAAACATCTCAAGGGTACCAGTAGAGGACTCTGTATGTTGTCATCCCTCACTCTAGCCATGTGACCACACTTCTTTTCTCTCTGTCATACAATTCTTTAATGCAGTCCGTTACTCCTGTTCTTCAGAATTCCTCAATGGTTGTATGTTGCAGCCTGGTTACACCCACCATGCATCTCTCTGTTGCCTTCTGTGTGTTATTCATCTTCAGTTCTTCAGAGGCAGTTATAAGTTTTCCTCCCAAATAGTGACACTGGCAACATGTTGCTTTCATTTTTTAAAATTATTTTTTAATTAATTTGTTTGTTTCCTTTTAGTTTACATGATTCACCTCCACAATTCCTTGAGTTTCCCATTTTGTCCCCCTCCCTCCCCACCCCCCATGGCGGCATATAGTCAAGTATAGGATTTGTAAATACTTTCACATTATACATTAGTCAGGTTATAAAGATGGATTGTATCAGATGGAATGAAAAATGGTAAAGAGGACATAAAACCAAACAAGAAAAGGAAAAAGATCAGGTATTTTGCTTCCATCTGGATATAAACTCAGTTCTTTCTAGTTCTTTCTCTGGATGCACACATTTCTCTCCATCATGAGTCTTTTGGGATTGACTTATATCACTGCATTGCTGAGAAGAGTCTAGTCTATCAAAGTTGGTCATCACACATACGGTTGTGTCTGTAATTGTGTACAAATTTCTCCTGGTTCTACTCTTCTCACTCAGCATCAGTTAGTATATGCCTCTTCAGGAAAATTTGAAGTCCATCTGCTCCTCGTTTCTTATACTACAATAGTATTCCATAACATGCACATACCACAACTTGTTCAGCCATTCCCCAATTGATGGGGACCTCCTTAATTTCCAATTTTTTGCCACCACAAAAGGAGCTGCTATAAAAACTTTTGTACATATGGGTCTTCCTCCCACTTCTATGATCTCTTTGGGATATCACCTTAGGAGTGGTATTGCTGGATCAAAGGATATGAAAGTATTCATAGCCCTTTGGGCATAATTCCAGATTGCTCTCCAGAAAGGCTGTTTCAGTTCACAACTCCACCAGCAATGCATTAGTGTTCCAATTTGTCATTTTCCTGTTTTGTCATCTTAGCCAATCTGACTGCTGAGATGTGGTACCTCAGAGATGTTTTGATTTGCATTTCTCTAATCAATAGTGAATTAGAGCATTTCTTCATGTGCTTATAGATAGTTTTAATTTCTTTCTCTGAAAACTGCCTGTTCATATCCTTTGACCATTTATCAATTGGGGAATGACTTGTATTCTTATAAATTTGCCTCAATTCTCTGTATATTTTAGAAATGAGTCCTTTTTCAGAGACATAGGTTGTAAAGATTCTTTCCCAACTTCCTACCTTCCTCTTAATCTTGGTTACATTGGCTTTGTTTATACAGAAGCTTTTCAATTTCATGTAGTCAAAATTATCCATTTTACATTTTATAATGTTCTCTAATTCTTGTTTAGTCATAAAGTCTTTCCCTCTCCACAAATCTGACAGGTAAACTATTCCTTGTTTTCCGAGACTGCTTACAGTATCACCCTTTATACCTAGATCTTGCACCCTTTTAGACTTGATTTTGGTATATGGCGTTAGATAATGGTCTATGCCCGGCTTCTGCCATACTATATTCCAGTTTTCCCAGCAGTTTTTGTCAAATAGTGAGTTCTTATCCCAAAAACCCGGGTCTTGGGGTTTATCAAACAATAGATTACTATAGTCGTTGACTTCTGAATCTCGTGTGCCTAATGTATTCCATTGATCCACTCCTCTATTCCTCAGCCAGTACCAAGTAGTTTTGATGACTGCTGCTTTATAATACAGATTGAAATCTGGTATAGCTAGTCCACCTTCCCTAGCATTTCTTTTCATTAATTCCCTTGATATTCTGGACCATTTATTCTTCCAAATGAATTTTGTTACTATTTTTTCTAGCTCTATGAAGTAGTTTTTTGGTAAATTAATTGGTATGGCACTAAATATATAATTTAATTTAGGTAAAATTGTCATTTTTATTTTAGTAGCTTGACCCAGCCACAAGCAATTGATATTTTTCCACTTTGTTAGAGCTGACTTTATTTGTGTGAAAAGTGTTTTGTAGTTGTGTTCATATAGGTCCTGGGTTTGTTTTGGCAGGTAGATTCCCAAATATTTTATAATGTCTACAGTAATTTAAATGGGATTTCTTTTTCTATCTCTTGCTGTTGAATTTCATTGGAAATATATAGGAATACCGAGGATTTATGTGGATTTATTTTATATCCTGCAACTTTGCCAAATTTATTTATTGTCTCAAGTAGTTTTTTACTTGATTCTCTAGGATTCTCTAAGTATATCATCATATCATCTGCAAAGAGTGATAGCTTGGTCTCTTCTTTGCCTAATTTGGTTCCTTTGATTTCTTTTTCTTCTCTAATTGCTACTGCTAACATTTCTAGTACCAGATTGAATAAGAGGGGTTATATTGGACACCTTTGTTTTACCCTGATCTTATGGGAAATGCTTCTAGGTTCTCCCCATTACATATAATACTTGCTGATGGCTTTAAATAGATGCTACCTATTATTTTAAGGAAGGCTCCATTTATTCCTATACTTTCTAATGTTTTTAATAGGAATGGATGTTGTATTTTGTCAGAAGCCTTTTCTGCATCTACTGAGATGATCATGTGGTTTCTGATAGTTTTATTGTTGATATGATCAATTATACTGATGGTTTTCCTAATATGAAACCATCCTTGCATTCCTGGAATAAATCCTACCTGATAAAAGTGTATTATTCTTGAGATACGTTGCTATAGTCTTTTTGCTAGTATTTTATTTAGAATTTTTACATCTATATTCATGAGGGAGATTGGTCTATAATTTTCTTTCTCTGTTTTATCTCTTCCTGATTTAGGTATCAGTACCATATTTGTGTCATAAAAAGAATTTGATAGGACTCCTTCTTCACTAATTTTCCCAAATAGTTTGTAGAGTATTGGAATCAATTGTTCTTTAAAAGTTTGATAGAATTCACTAGTAAAACCATCTGGGCCTGGAGATTTTGTCCTAGGGAGTTGACTGATGGCTTGTCCAATTTCTTTTTCTGAGATGGGGTTATTTAAGTAATTTACTTCCTCTTCAGTTATTCTGGGCAACTTGTATTTTTGTAAATATTTGTCCATTTCCCTAAGATTGTCAAATTTATATGCATACAATTGGGAAAAATAATTCCTAGTTATTGCTTTGATTTCTTCTTCATTGGAGATAGATTCACCCTTGTCATTTTTGATATTCATAATTTGGTTTTCTTCTTTCTTTTTTATCATATTGACTAAGGGTCTATCAATTTTGTTGGTTTTTTCATAAAACCAGCTCTTAGTTTTATTTATTAATTCAATAGTTTTCTTAATTTCAATTTTATTAATCTCTCCTTTGGTTTTCAATATTTCTAATTTAGTATTTAATTGGGAATTTTAAATTTGTTCTTTTTCTAGGCTTTTCAATTGCATGCCCAATTCGTTGACCTCCCTTTTCTCTAATTTAATCATGTATGCACTCAGGGATATAAAACTTCCCCAAAGAACTGCCTTTAATTCATCCCACAAATTTTGGCATGTTGTCTCATTATTATCATTCTCTTGAATGAAATTACTGATTGTTTCTATAATTTGTTGTTTGCCCCACTCATTCTTTAGGATTAAATTGTTTAATTTCCAATTAGTTTTTAGTCTGTTTTTCCATGGCCCTTTATTACATATGATTTTTATTGCATCATGATCTGAAATGGATGCATTTAATATTTCTGCCTTACTGCATAGAATTTTGAGGTTTTTATGCCCCACAACATGGTCAATTTTTTAGTATGTGCCATGAACCGCTGAGAAGAAAGTATATTCCTTTTTATCCCCATTCTGTTTTCTCCAGAGATCTATCATACCTATCCTCTCTAAGATCCTGTTCACCTCCTTAACTTCTTTCTTGTTTATTTTGAGGTTAGATTTATCAAGTTCAGAGAAAGGGAGATTAAGGTCTCCCACTAGTATAGTTTTGCTATCTATTTCTTCCGCTAATTCCTTCACCTTCTCCTCTAGGAATTTGGATGCTATACCACTTGGTGCATATATGTTAAGTAATGATATTGCTTCATTCTCAGTGGTGCCTTTTAACAGGATATAGTTTCCTTCCTTATCTCTTTTAATTAGGTCAATTTTTGCTTTTGCTTTATCTGAGATAAGGATTGCTACCCCTGCTTTTTTTACTTTAGCTGAGGCATGATATATTTTACTTTTTACCTTTTTTCCTCTTTTTTTTTACTTTTTGCCTTTTACCTTTGCCCTGTGTGTATCCCTCTGTTTCAGATGTGTTTCTTGTAAACAGCATATTGTAGGATCATGATTTCTAATCCATTCTGCTATCTGTCTCCGTTTTATGGGAGAGTTCATTCCATTCACATTTAAAATGATACTTTTTGTGTTTCTTTTCCACTGAGTCCTATGCTTAACTGGTTGTTATTCCCTCCTTGCACCAGAACCAATGAGGGAAAAGCTTATGTGATTCCCATCTCCCTCCCTTCTTTTCCTCTGCTATACAGTTTTTATGCCTCTTTGTGTGGCATAATATACCCTTTTCCACTTCATTCATTCCCTTTCTTCCATTGCAGTCCCTTTGTAGCCCTTAATAAGATTTTTTTAATCGTCATTTTGTGTATTTTATACTCATACCCTCTACTTGTCTATAACCAGTTTGCTCTTATCAAATAGTAGGGTGTGTGTGTGTTCTCCTTGTTTACCTTTCTACGTCACTGTTGCATCTCATAATTGGAGGTTGAATTTTCCATTGAGTTCTGGCTTTTTCATCAGGAAGGTCTAGAACTCTGTTATATCATTGAATGGCCATCTCTTTGCCTAGAAGAATATGCTCAGTCTCCCTGGGCATGTGATCCTTGGTTGTAACCTAAGCTATTTTGCCTTCTGGGAAATTGTATTCCACTGCCTCCGATCTTTCATTGTAGAGGCTGCCAAATCCTGTGAGATCCTCACTGTGGACCCTCGATATTTGAATTGTTTCTTTCTGGCCACTTGAAGTATTTTCTTTTATCTGGTAGTTCTGGAGTTTGGCCACAACATTTTGAGGGCTTTTCAGATTGTGATCTCTTTCAGCAGGTGTCCAGTGGATTCTCTCTATTTCTATTTTACCCTCAGGTTGTAGTATCTCAGGGCAGTTTTCCTTAATGAGCTCTTTGAGAATGTTGTCCAGGCTCATTTTTTCATCATTATTTTCTGGTAGGCCTATTATGATTCTCAGGTTATCTTTCCTGGATCTGTTTTCCAAGTTATTTTTGTTTTGAGGTATTTTACTTCTTTTTCTAATTTTTCATTCTTGTTGTTTTGTTTGACTAATTCTTGGTTCCTCGTAGAGTTATTTGTTTCAATTTGGTTAATTCTAGTTTTAAGCAAATCATTTTCCTTGGTTAATTTTTGGAGCTCCTTTTCCATATCGTACACTTATCTTTTTAAAGAGATGTTTTCTTCATTATAATGTTTTTCTAATTCTGCTGTTTTGGTTTTGAGAGAATTCTTCATTTTGTCTTCTATCTCTCTCATTTGGTTTTCAAAGTTCCTTTTGATCTCATCTAGGAGAGCTTTCTGTGCTTGGGACCCATTCCCTGTTGATGTTTCAGGTGTGGGTGTGGAATCCACATTGTCTCCCTCTGAGTTTGGTTCCTACCTCTGAGGATAGTAGGACTCCAGAGTCTTTTTCTTTGTAGTCTGCTTTCTACCCATTTTGAGATACAGCCCTAGCCATGCCCTTCCTCTAGGGATCCCAAGCCTTTACTGTAGAGGGTTTTGCCCTGGGGCAGTAGTTACTATGTTTTCAGGGTCAGAGGGTGGGGGGTTGGAGCAGGTGAGGTTCAGTCTGTCATCCTGGTCTCCAGAGGTCCTGATAGGGGCTTTTTTTTTTAAATTTCTGGGCTATGAAGTGGTAGCCCCAGGAGTATTTGCTGCCCAGGACAGGGGCCCCTGTATTTGGTTCTTACCTTGCTCTTTCCAGTCCCAGCCCTTTGGTGATAGGCCTGGTAGTGGCCCTTGTGGTTGGTAGGATGACTTGCCCTCTGAGTTGATCAGGCCCCTTCTGGGCCTGCCTCTCCTGGCCGAGCCTTCCAGGCCTCGCTTTCATTTTTTAAACATTCATTCATTTACTCGTTTATTTATTTAGATGGTCACTAAACAGGATTATTTTTTTATTCCATCTTCCACAGAATCATGAATGAACTTGATGTATGGATGGGAGTAACTTTGCTTTAAAAGATCTTATAAGACAAGTGCTTAGTTCTATCAAATCAAATAATTTTTTTGTAGTCCATAAACACTAAACCCAATGGTATTTTTTTCCCTTAAATCTTTCAGCTAATTGTGACATGATAAAAATGCATTTCATTTTTGAATATCACTTGCAAAACCCTACTTGTTCCCTTACTAATGACTTCACTGAGGATGCCTACAATTCATGTGTGAATGACTCATAAACATTTTGCATAGAATAGAGTAGTAGGCATATAGGTTGGTAGTTGTTGATGTTCTCTTGGTCACCTTTTTTTCATTTTAATAAGGTATGCATTTTTTTTATAGTTGGTCCCATCTGGCACCCATGTCTAGACCAATAAAAAGAGTGGGGCATATTCTAGCCAGATGAATGGGTATGTGCCTGAATCAAGTAATATTTTTGCTGAACAAGATGCAGACTTTAGCTACTGCTGAACTGCATAATGTAGGCACTAGCCACTGCCCACTGTTAGCTACAGCTGTTTAGTCTCTCGGATATTAATCTATTGTTGTTGTTGTTCAGTTGTGTCTAACTCTTTATGATATCATGGATCATACTGTCCATGGTATTTTCTTGGCAAAGATGCTGGACTGGTTTGCAATTGCCTTATCCAGTGGATTAAGGCAAACAGAGGTTAATTGACATGCCCAAGGTCATGACTAGGAAATGTCTGAGGTTTGATTTGAACTCAGGTCTTCCTGACTCTAGGCCCAGCTTTCTATCCACTGAGCCACCTAGCTCAGGTCTTAATAACTGGTGCTTACTCCCATGCTATTGAGCTGCTGTACAAGCACAAGCAGCTTTCCAGAGGACTGCTGCTGGGAACAGCTTCAAGGTTCTGATTACATAGTATAGTGAACTCTCTATTTATTCAGCAGTAAATTGAGGCAAAACATTCGCAGAAATCAAAGTACAGTATTCACAATGTTATGACATAACAACTTATCACTAAAATGGTCACATAGTTTTCACCAAAGTGCTCATGTGGTTTTAAGCAAAAGATACAATCATTTAGCAACTCAATCATTTAGTAAGTCCTTAATTCAATAATGGACACAAAGTACAAAGGTCAAAGTTCTCCAGGTCACATAGTATAAATCTTCTCAGTCAAAAAGTCTTTCTTCTTAATTGGAGATTAGTTTCCAATCATCCTTAATTCAATGATCCTGAAGAGGTAGAGGATACATAGTACAAAATCCTTCTACCCCTAGGCCACAGTAAATTATGATCTTCTCAGTTTGCATTAGATACCCAAGGAGAGGTCTTTTCATCTTGATTCAAGGCTGGCTCTCAGATTCCATGGTTCCTCTTTCATAGCCCCAGCTCCTGCCCAAATCTATGCAACTGTCACCTGGATTCAAAAGCAGATAGCTCTCAACTCCTTGTCCAGCTACTTGTGTAGCTCCTCATCCAGTTCCTGTTCCATATTGAAGCTCACAGTGTCCAGGCCACCTCAAGTCTTTCACAGTTCCTGTTTCTGGGAAGACAAAGCTTAACAGAGTCAAAACAACATTCATGCACATTGCCGGCACCATCATCAATTCACTATCTGCCTGTGGAATCAACACAGACCCACCAACAAGGTCTGAGAACTCAACACAAATCATCAGTATAGAAATCAACACAGACCCACAAACAAAGTCCAAGAGGTCAACACAAATCATCAACATAGAAATCAACAAAGACCCACAAACAAGGTCCAAAAGGTCAATACAAATCATCAGTAAAGTCCCAAGACCTCCAAAACCCTCCTCCAGGAGTTCTGTAAACAAACAACCAGAAAAATCCTCTTTCAGGGCTTCCAGTAAGCTCCCAGGGCTTCTGTAGAAAATATCACAAACATCAACACAGACAGAACAGACAAACAGAGAGTGCCAGGATACCACAAGTTTTCTCCTTCTTGACTCTGCCACCACAAGAGTTCTCTTCTCAGTTCTTCTCAGTTCTGCTCAGTTCTCAGTTCTCAGTTCTGCCACCACAAGTTCTGTTCTCAATTCTGCTCTCTCTAGCCTGGGCCTCTCCTTATATATGATCATTAGCTCCTCCCTGCCCCACCTCTTCCTGTTGCACCAGCAAGTTCCTCCCACTGTGGGATTCACAAGTTCTGTTTCTTAATGAACTTGAAACAAGGTGCTAAGTACTTGTTTGCTTGCCAATACAAGATTCAGGGAAGATCTTCAAACCCCCATTACCATTACAGAGTTCAGTAAGGGTGGGAGGGGAGAGAAAAAGTATGAAGCAGAAGAGTGCTTGTCCTCCATTCATATGGGCCAGAGATACACAGGGTAAGAGCAGAGGATGACTGTTCACCTGGCCATAGACCTACCTGTAGAAGAACATGGAGACTGTCTGGTACAGTTCACACTGGGGACCAGCAGGAGAATGGAGAGCAGTAGAAGCAGCAACAAGCTAACTAAACAACTTTCCTGATCTCCTCAGCTTTAGTATTTTCTCCCTATACCTATTGGGTTATTTTGTATACCACTTCAAGTATACATACCCCACTTTGGAGATAGAGCATCGAAATGGGTGTATAAACTTTCTTATTTCATGTGCTAGACCATGTTTCAGAAGAAAAAGTAGTAAACTCCTTAGGTCACAAGTCAAAACATGAAACCATAAAGTTGTTGCTTTTCTTTCTTTTGTTTATAAAATAGTTTCATATGAATTACAACAGAAGCAGTTCATCTTCATGCATACATTAAAACAGGTACCCAAAAAATAATATATGGAACTCTCAACTAAATGAATATGAAATTTATTTTTAAAAACTAGAGATGCAAATTTTTTATCTTTTAGCTTAAATAATTGTGTTTTTGTTTTTAATTTAATTTCTTTATAGGTGAAGTATTTTTGGAAGCTGACTTGGCAATTTCTGGGTAAGAAAAAATAAACTCATATGACAAATTAATATTTCAAGGTAATGGATGATATTAGGGACAACAAGGTAGCACAAAGGGCTGGTGGTACAAGGGATAAAACACCAGGTCTGGAGTCAGACCTGAGTTCAAATTCAACTTCAGATACTTACTAGCTATGTGACCTTGGGTGAGTCATTTAACTTCTGCCTTCAGTTCCTATACTTGTACAATAGCATTGGAATAAGCAACAATTATCAAGACCTGAGCTAGGTGGCTCAGTGGATAGAGAGCTGGTCCTGGAGTCAGGAAGGGGTCAGGGTCCCTTTTTGGATAAAGACGCAGACCAGGAGAGCAATGACCACACCTCCCCCCAGATCATACTACTTTGGAAGCACTGAAAACTTCCAAACCCTCAGAACTAACTCTGAAAACAGCAGTGTGAAATTCAAATCTGAAGCCTGGGAAAGTCCCTCACCCTCTCCCCCACCACTTCCCCCAGGTGAACAGAGCCCAATTTGAACATAAAGTTAAAAGTATAAAATGAGCAAAGAAACAAACAAAAAATAATCTGACCATAAAAAGCTACTGTTATGACAGGGAAGCTCAAGACACAAACACAGAAGAATAAAATGATATCAAAACAGCTATAAGCAAGCCTCAAAGGGGAAAAAATGTGAATTGGACACAAGCCCAGCAAGAATTCTTGAAAGAGTTAAAAATTATTTTCAAAATGAAATCAGAGTGGCAGAGGAAAAATCAGGAAAAGAAATGAGAGCAATACAAAAAAAAAGAAAAGACAAAAGAGGCATAAAAAAAGGTGAAGAAAATAACACCTTAAAAAACAGAATGGGAAAAGAGATATAAAACTTCACTGATGAAAATAAATGCTTAAAAATCAGAATTGGCCAAATGAAAAAAGTGATACAAAAGCTCACTAAAGAGAAGAATTCCTTAAAAATTAGAATTGGGCAAGTTGAAGTTAATAACTCCATGAAACATGAAGCAACAATAAAATAAAGTTAAAAGAATGAAAAAATAGAATAAAATGTGAAATATATCATTGGAAAAACAGCTGACCCAAATGATAGATTAAGGAGAGCTAACTTAAGAATTATTGGACCACCCAAAAGCCATGATCAAAAAAAGTCTAGACATCATATTTCAAGAAGTTATAAAGGAAAACTTCCCTAATAATCCTAGAACCATAGAAATATGAAATTGAAATAGAAATTGAAATATTCCACTGTTCACCACCTGCAAGAAATCCCAAAATGAAAACTCCCAGAAATATTATAGCCAAATTCCAGAGCTCCCAGGTAATGGAGAAAATACTTCAAGCACCCAGAAAGAAACTATTCTTATACTGTGAGGCCACAATCAAGACCATATAAGATTTAGCAATTGCTACATTTAGCTCCCAGGTTCTCTCTCTGGAAATCAGATCATTTCTGTAAATGGTTATCTATCAAAAGATTTGTTATAAAAAACATTAAATTTCACAAAGAGAATCTGTGGGACAAAACATATGGCCTAAAGAATATATTGTCATGTCTACCAATGCCCAGATATTCTTTCTGGAACTTCATTTATTTCAAAACATTTATCAAGCACCTCTTATGCACCACCATCTGTGAAGGCTACAAAGATGAACAAGACATGATCCCTGACTGAGTAGGTTTATACCAGAGGTTCAGGCAGCTTTGAGGCCACCAAACCCACTAAATAAAAAATATGGCAGAACATAGATAAAGTTAATTTGTGGTTTTCTCAGCCAATATAAGGCCTGTTGAAATCCTTATATATAGTTTTTTGGTACTCATTTCTATTTGAGTTTAACATCACTGGTTTACACTATTGTGTGGGAGATTCTTTTTATATAGCTTAACTATAAGAACAGAATGTGATATATGCTACAAGCAAGTTCCAGAGTGTGGAGGTTCTGAGAGGTCACTTTCATCTGGGCAGATGTAGTACCAGTGTGACTATGGTGGCTATGAATATGGCAGCATAATTATGAATTGCAAAATATAACAGAGTCTCCACATAGAAGAGAGAACCAAAACACTTATTCAGACATGAGAAAGCTAAATCCCAACACCAGAAAACCAAATTCATCATGAGTCTGTGGTGGAAGGAGCTTGCTAAGAGGGTGGAACAGGAAGGGGTAGAACAGGAAGGATGGAACAGGAAGAGGCAGAGCTAGAGCAGAGCCCAGAGGAAGTTGGTCAGAGTAGTTAGAGTTGAGAGAGAGAGGAAGTAGGCAGTGAGCTGTGAGTGTTTGTGGGAAAGCCCTAGCAAGGGGAAGACTGGGGGATGGCAGTGCCCTCTGACGTGTTATTATGTATAGATATCCTTGTTGCTATGATGGATTTGACTTTCTTGTGTTGGGATTTGGCTTTCTGGTGTTTGAATAAATGTTTTGGTTCTGTTTTCCATGTGGAAAGTCTGTTATATTTTGTGATTCAGCATTTCACCAGCATATTCATAGCCTCTGTAGGTTGCTATGAATATCTCATTGGTGTTATAGCAGATCAGGAAAGACTTCTTGGAGTAGAGGACATTGGAGCTAGACTTAAAAGGACAGGTAAGTTTGGATACGTGGAAATAGGGAGAAAGGAGATTCTGAGCATAGGGAGTAACAATGAATAAAGTCATGAATATTTGGGGAACAAGTAGTCTGGTTTTGCTGGAACGTAGAGTGCACAGAAAGGAATAGTGGAAAATAATATAGAAAAGGTAATAATATGACAAAGTTACAAAGTGCTTTGTTCACATCAGTCTTGTGTATCAGATTATGAAGGACCTTGAATAGTAAGCTAAGGCCTTTGGACTCTTATCTTACAGGAAATGGGGAGTTATTGAAGATTTTTAAGCAAGAGGGTATTAAAATCAAATCTGTACTTTAATAAGCTAATTCTGGCCTTTGTATAGGATGGATTGAAATGAAGAGAAACTGGAAGCACAGGATCAAGATAGGAGCCTAGCCTAGGCCACAGATGATGAATTCTTGAACTCAGTAGAGGGCAATGACTATGAGAGTGCAGAAGTAGCATAAAATGGGACAGGGGAACTAGGGAGCTAGGTGGTATAGTGGATAGAGTGCTGGCCCTAAGGTCAGGAAGACTCATCTTCCCAAGTTCAAATCTGGCCTCAAGACACTTACTAGTTGTGTGACCCTGGGCAAGTCACTTAACCCTTTTTGCTTCAGTTCCTCATCTGGAAAATGTGCTGGGAAAGTAAATTGGCAGTACTTCAGTATCTTTGCCAAGAAAACCCCAAATGGGGTCATGGAGAGTTGGACCCAACTGAAACAATTGAATAACAACAATGAGAGCATGGAAGGTAGTATCCATTAGGGAAACTAATTTAGTTTCAGGAAAAATGGAGAGGGAAGAGTCAAAATTGACCCCCCATAGCTTCCTAACTGGGAGGATGGTGATGGCATAAATAGAAATATGGTGGGGAAAGGCAGAGAAAATTTGCAAAGGTTGATGATGAGTCCAGTTTTAGGTATATTAAATTTGAAGTACTGTAGGACATCCAGGTAAGTACAGGGGGCAGGTGGAAATGTAGATCTGGAGCTAGAGAAGTAACTAACATGGAGACCAAGAAGGATGAAAGAGAGAGACTGTTAAGGGAAATTTGTGAGGAGAATTTAGAATGAAATAACAAAATTACCTATAGGAGACATGCAACTTAGGTTCTGAATTTTACACTCCAAAAAGTCCTGGATTTGTAGGGGAAAACATTTGAGATGACATGTCGGTATAGGTCATGGTTTAAGAAAAGCATATGAGCTCTTTGCCATACAAGGAAAAGATATTGCAGGCATTTATGGTTGTCTTCCCCTGTTAGAATGTGAACCTCTATATCATATTTAGATGTATAAATAGGGCAGGATTTAACTTTCTTTTTTGCTTGTATTTGTATCCCCAGCACTTAACACAACACCTGGAACATATTAAGCCAGAGGTGGGGAACCTGGATTCTTGAGGCCACATGTGGCCCTCTAGGTCCTTAAGTCTGGCCCTTTGACTGAATCCAAACTTCCCAGAACAAATCCCCTTAAAAAAAAAAGGATTTGTTCTGTAAAACTTGGACACAGTCAAAAGGCCATACCCAAGGACTTAGAAGGCTGCATGTGGCCTCCAGGCTACAGGTTCCCCATCCCTGTATGAAGCACTTAAATGTTTGTTGCCTGCTTGATTTTGCCCAATCAACCCACTGAATAATGCAGGCAAAAAAGTCATTTTTACACATTCAGAAAAATAGTGGGGAGGAATTAATATTATAACTGGGTAACCATCAAACCAAAAAGTAAATAAGAAAGCAATCTAACTTGTATCTTTCTAGGCATTAGAAAACATATAAAGGCCAAGTGTCTCAAGGAAAATAATGAAAAAAAAATGAAATGGTTGTTTCTAGTAGTAGACATTCTCAAGCCATGCTTTAAAGTAGTAGTTACCAAAACTATTTGGTGCTGGTTGAAAAATAGGAACAGTGGAACAGATTAGGTATATAAAACCCAGAAACAATCAAACATAGTAACATAGTGTTAAGTAAATCTAACAATACCAGCTACTAGGATAAAGACCACTTATTTGACAAAACTTGCTGGGAAAACTTGAAAGCAGCCTAGCAGAAATTAAGTTTAGAGTAACCGTTATGTGCCAGACTGGCTCCACGTGGATGCATGGCCTATATATAAAGGAAGGTCATATCATTAAAAAATTGAAGGACAAGGGAAAAAGATACATTTCACAACTGTGGGAGCAAAATTCCTAACCAAACATGGAATAGAGATTCTGATCTTGTCCCTTACTTTCTGGATTTCAAAATCATGCATCTTCTGCTGTCTTATCTTTGAACTTCCCTTAGTGCCTGGGCTTTCCTTACTTTGTAGCATCCTATCACACCTACAGCCTACTTACCTTGGAATATTCCTCCATAAGGCCAGACTTCCTTTCTCCCATTGATGAGTTCCTGCTGGAGCCTCCATTTTGTGAAGGGGCCCAGGCTGGCCAGCCTTCATTCCCCTCCAAGCCCTGTTCCTCACCTTCTGGTCTTCATAATCATATTTCATTCAGGTACCTTCTTCTGCCTAATAAAAGACAAAATGAACAATTCTGGTTACACAAAACTGAAAAACTTTTGTACAAACAGAAGTAATGCAGTAAAATTTGAATGGAAACAGGTTAATTGAGGGAAATCTTCATAGCAACTTCTCTGATAAAAGTCTTAATATCCAAATGATATTGGGAATTAGCACAAATTTGAGATAACAGGAACCATTTGCTAGGATATAACTGATCAAAGGATATAAACAGGCAATTCTCAAATTTTAAAATGCAGGCTATCAATAACTCTATATAAAAGTGCCCCAAATCATTAAGTAGAGAAATGGAAGTTAAAACAACTCCAGGGTTCTTATACCCTTCAAATTGGTCAAAATGGCCAAAAAAAAAAAAAGACTTTTTGTAAGGGGTATAAGAGGACAAGCACTAATGAACTGTTGGTAAAACTGTGAATTTATCCAACCCTTCTGGAAAGTAATTAGATCTTTATCCCAAAAGTTACTAAATTCAGCAATAGAAATGTCCCAAATAGGTGAAAGAATCTTTATGTACAAAAATATTTATAGCTGCACTTTTAGTTATAAAAAAAAGAACTAGAAATAAAGTGGCTGCCTATCAGTTGGTAAATGACTAAACAAATTGTGGTACAAGATATTAATCAAAATGATAATTACTGAGCCATAAGAAATGGAAAGTCTGCTGGATTCAAAGAAACTTGGAAAGACTTGAATGAACCAATGCTGAGTGAAGCGAATAAAATTAAATCACAATTTACATGACTGCAGTGATGTAAAGGAAAACAACTTTGATAAATTTCAAAATTCTAATTGATGAAATATCCTCTCATGACTCAGAAGATTGATGATGAAGAATACTTTCCACTTCTTGACAGACGGATGATGGAGAAGAGGTGCAGAGACAGACTTAGATTTGCAGATATAGTTAATGTGATTTGTTTCTCTTGACTATGTTTAGGGAAATTTACTGAGTAATAATAAATGTGATTCAAAAAGAAAAAAAAAGATCAATTAAACATTTAAAAATACACAAGAGAGCAGAAGGAAGTTTAGAAGGGACACAGCCAAGTATGCCATTGTGTTACTATCATGTTAAATTTAACATATTTTAAATGTATTTATGTATTAAGTACATAGTAATTAGTAAATATATTGAAATATAATTGTATTTTATACTTATATAAAATATATTAATAATTATAATTTATATTAAAATTTTTATATATTTTAAAAGGTAAGTGATAAATTCATTGTTTCAGACATTAATTCTCTGTTTTTAAAAAATATATATTTATGTTGGGGCAGCTAGGTGGCACAGTGAATAGAGCAGCTGCCCTGGGGTCAGGAGGACCTGAGTTCAAATCTGGACTCAGACATGTAGCACTTACTAGCCGTGTGACCTTGGGCAAGTCACAACCCCAACTGCCCAGCCTTCCCCACTCCAAAAAGAAAAAAAAAATTATGTAATAAGTTATAATTTTTAAAACACATAGTCAAACCTGTATAAGGCAAGAATTATTTTTCTTAAATAGGTTTTTGCTGGAAGAAGGCAATATATATTTCTTGCACATACTTAACCTCTAACTTGGTCAAAAAACATTGAATTTTTTAACAGTCCTACCTCTATTTCATATAGTAATAATTTTTTCCTACAAGTCTAGGAAAAATATATTTGAGTTGTACATATTATACTGTTCCTCATCAGCGTGCCTACATGGCCTCTCTGCCTGATGTTCAGGTACAGCATTATTAAAGGTGGCACATTCTCTGCTTTGTTCTTTGGAGAAACAACAGTAAGGGTATACAGAAGAGTATTATGAAGGTGAGCCAAAGTTAACTCGTGATTTCTTAGGTTACAGTCAGTGGGGAAGAGAGGAAAAGGAAATTCATAGGGGGGAAAAGAGATTTGTTGTTTGTCTTCAGATGTTAAAATCTCAGGGCCTTAAAGTTTATGGATAGCTAGGAAGATCTGAGTTCAAATCCAGCCTCAGGCACTTACTAGGTGTGTGACTCTGGGCAAGTCACTTAACCCTGTTTGCCTCAGTTTTCCTCATCTGTAAAATATGCTGAAGAAGGAAATGGCAAACCAGTATCTTTGCCAAGAAAACCCCAAATGGGTCATGAAGAGTAAGACACAACTGAAAAATAACAAAAAGTTTATAAGCTAGGTAGAGTCAGCATTTTACAAAATTATAAGGAAGGGTAGATAAGGTTAGAGGTTATCACTTCTACCTCTTTTCTTTCAAACAAGGTTTCATTTGAACCTCTTTTCCTGGCACTGAAGTGTTTATCAGTATCTCTTGAGGAATTTTACAACCTTTACAATCCAAAAGGATATAGTTTGAACAGACTAAAATTAATATGATTATATCAGAAGCAATCAGTACCAACCATGAATTCAAACCAATTCAGCAAACATTTATGAAGTCTTTACTATATGCCAGGCATTGTTACTTGCTGGGCATACAAAGATAAAAACTCTCTGGACCTGACTTAAAGGAGTTTGCATCCTACTGAGTAGGGAGGGGGTGGAGAATAGCATGTCAGTATATAAAGAAATATAAAATGATAGGGGGAGGGAGAAGAGCTGGCACTTATAAAGGCATCAAATGGGTGACCATTAACAGGATGCTTAAAGCTTGCAAGCCTTAATATCTTCTTCATAGTTTGAGGTATATGACTAATTGCTAAGATTCTTTCCAGCTCTAAATCAATGATGGTGTGATCTGTAAACTGGGCATCATAATTTATGTAAGGGCTATACCAATGGCTGGTGAAAGTTAGATGAGATAATGCATGTGAATGTTTTTTGGAAACCTTAAAATACTAAATAAATACTATTTATTAAATAATTATAATAGTTTATTAAATAACTTAAAATACTAATAAAAGTTATTATGAAAAAGAGGTATGCTTGGTATCTCATAGATAAAAAGAAATTTTGTTTTCCTTTTAAATATGTTCTAATGACTAGATAATTATGGAATATTCTTTTAAAATATTTTATTTTTTAGGCGGAATTGTTTAGACAGACCAGACATTACTAAGGTAAGAGAAAACTTTTCTAGACTTTTCTTTAGAGTTGCTTCATAGTTATCTAGTCATGTATGTGGGGTTTTTTTATACATTTTTTTTACTTTATTAAAACAAGACATTTTAGTTTATCTGTTAGAAATATTTATTTAAAGGCTCTGAGTAAATATTTTCAAATACCCCAAACTGAAATAATGATGAAAATGTTTATTATCTCTTTTTCTGTTTTAGGAACCAAAGAATAGACACTATGGCAAATTGCAGGTGCTTGATCCAAATGGTAAATAATTCATTACTTTAACAGAAATATGTTTGTAATACCTATCAATTTATCAAAATTATTAAGAAGAAATATCACAAAGTAATTGTCTATGTAACTATGTAGCATTAGTAATACAGTTCTTTATTCCAGTGTATTTATTTCAGAAAATAAAGGCTACAATGTTTGGTAATCAGAATTTGTATCAAGGGAACCGACACTTGAGATACTGAGGCTTTTTAACTTGTTTTTCAGAAGAAGTGGTTATTGCACCAGCTGAAGCAATGTCACGGTAAGAAGATGTCTTTGGTTTGTGCAGCTGATCTATTACATGCCTCTTAAGCAATTAAAATGAGATAATGCAATCATTTCTCACTCAATTAAATTTGAAAGACCGGAAATGCATGGATTAGCACTTTAGCCTTTACTTCAGTTAGTGCAATTGTTATTTAGATTGCAGGGCATTAAAAATGAAAAGTAGATGTTGATAAAAAAAATGTATAAGGTATAAATTAGAAAAAACATTCATTTCAATCTTATAAATGTTATAATACTGAATATTTTATGATTATTTATGTTTATTTAACTGATAGCATTTGCTATTCATTCTACATTCCTTTTTGATATTTCATAAGTCTTTCAAGATATATGTGTAAGGGAATCTTTGGTGTTTAAAATAAAATTGACTTAATATTTGCTAAGATCCTACTAGTTATAGCTTCATAAAATAAAAATTACTTCCAAATGTTAGTCAAAATCAAACTGAGACAATGCGGAAAATGATTACCATAGTAGAATAGTCCATTAAAATTACTACAGATCTCTCCTCAGTCACCAAAATAGAGGTGGAAACAAAATACATGCATATTTTATAAATATGTATATGTATACAGTAAGATGCTATTACTTCCTGCCATTTTTGATTTCTAAGAAAATTTGCAAAGGAAAGGGTGATGTATTCATTTGAAAACATTGTATACAATATATTTTCATAGGGTTCTCTTCCTGATTAACTGGTGTTTATTAATTGTAGAATTCCATCTGATCTTATTTCAACCAATAATAAAAACAAAATAAATTTTACCATTTGATTTTTTTATTTTCCAAATACCAGACTGATCTTATTTTAACCAATGTGAAAAATAAAATAAATTTTACCTTTTGACTTTTTATAATTAATGTTTGTGCAAAGTATACTTCAGTTTTTTGAAGTTTTCAAGCTGTAGCTCAGGTTCTTCTGTGCGTGGAATTCTCTCTCTCTCTCTCTCTCTCTCTCTCTCTCTCTCTCTCTCTCTCCCTCCCTCCCTCCCTCCCTCCCCCTCTCTCTCCCTCCCTTCTTCCACATCGTTCACCTGGCATCTTTTAAGACTCAGCTCAAATCACACCTACTGTAGGAAGCCTTTCCTAGTCCCCCCAAGTGTTGTCTCCTCCATTAAAATTTGAGCTTCTTGAGGGGAGGAACTGTTTTTGGCTTTCTTTGTGATCTCAGCACTTGACATGGTCAAACCTGCATTTTAGGAAATCACTTTGGCAGTTGTGTGCAGTATGGGTTGGAGTATTGGGCAGAGGCCAATTAGGAAGCTGTTGCAGTACTCCAAGCAAGAGGGAATCAGGGCCTGTACTAGGGTGGTGGTAACATGAATGGAGAGAAAGGAATCATACGGATGTTGACAAGATTCGGCAGTAGATTTTATATGTGGGTCAAGTGTGAGTGAGGAGTCTAAGATGATAGCAACATTGTGAGCTTAGGTGACTGGGAGAGGATGGCAGTGCTCTTCACAATTAAAGGAAAGTTGGGAAAAGGAGAAGGCTTGTGGGAAAAGACAGTGAATCCTATTTGGGACATGTTGAGGTTTGGATGTCCATAGGATATGCAATTCGAAATAGCTAAAGCAAATTGTTGATGCACGAGTGGACCTCAAGAGAGAGACAGGGGTTGTGTATATAGGCTTGGGAAAATCTACTTAGAGATGATCATTAAATCCATTCGAACTGATGAGGTCACCAAGTATAGTGTGTAGAGAAAGAATAAACAAAAAGTCCAAGATAAAGCCTTGGGGTATACAACAATTTAAGGGACATGATGTGGATGATGAAACGAAGCTGCAAAGGGACAGTCAGACAGGTAGGAGATCTGAGAGAGCAATGCCAAGAAGACTCAGAGATGACAGAGTATGTAGGAAGAGAGGGTGGTCAGAAGTGATGAATGGGACAGAGGGGCAAAGGAAGATGACAACTGAGAAAATACTGATCCTGTTCCAATTGTTCTGCTTCCCAAGTGGCAAGAATATATAGAACATAGTTCTGTGGAAAACTAAGTTCTTTGTTCCAAATTTACTTGCCAGTCAACTGTGAAAATATGACTTACTTGTTATTGGTGGCCTATGCATTGGAAATGTGTTTCCAAAGTCTTCCGAGAACAATACAATGGAAAGAATTCTGAACTTGGAATTGGAACTCTGGGTTTGGCTCCCAGCTCTGATTCTCTGATAGCTATATGACCATTGGCAAGAGATTTAAGCTCTCTGAATCTCAGTTTACTCATCTGTAAAATGGAGAAAAACTTGTACTACCAATTTTATGGAAATGTAAGGAACACACTGTGTAAACATTTATAAAGTAGTATATAAATGTGAACTGTTCTTCCAAAATGATCATTCATCTGCAGGCATATAGTTGGTTTTCCTAAGAAAAATAATTGTTAGGAACCACAAGCAAGAGACCACTGCCCTTCCCAACATTTTGTAAACTTGCACACAGGATGTGATGTTTCCCTATGCCATTGGTTGCATTAGGCATCGTCAGCTTAGCGTGGTGCACAGGGGCACACCCAGTTTTTTAAGCCTCTTGTTGCAGGAGTGGCTTAGCCTGCATTGAGGAGCATTTCACATGTGGTCCAACAGGCTCACCTGCACTGTCCTAGGTGTCCTAGGGGACAATTCAGCTATTGGGAAGAATAGAAGGAAATTTACTTCCTATTTCCATTTGCTGAAGGCAACTCTACATTCTTGGGGCAGCCAGGTGGCCCAGTAGATAGAGTACCAGGCCTGAAGTCAAGAAGACATGAGTTAAAATTTGACTTTAGACATTTAGTAGCTGTGTGACCCTTGGGCAAGTGACTTGATCCTGTTTGCCTCAGTTTTCTCATCAGTAAAATGAACTGGAGAAGAAAATGGCAAACCACTCCGGTATCTTTGCCAAGAAAACCCCAAATAGGATAATGAGGAGTCAGACACAACCGAAACAACTGTACAACACACTTATAATTTAACAGGATTCTTCAACTAGATAACTTTAGAACTAGAACATCTTATTTCAGGAACTACTATGTAAGGAAGCAGCATAACAATTCAGTGTTACTTCTGCTATAAGATTCAGGAGATGTGCATTCTAGCCCTGGTTATGCCATTAATTAGCCATGTATGTGACCTAGAACAAAATCAGTTAATTTGAACAATTGGAACAAAATTTAATTAATCTGAATTTGAACAAAATCAGTTTCATCACTAATAAAATGAGAGAGTTAGCCCTTTTGCCCTTACTGCTTCTAAGATTTTGTTTATTGAGTATTTCAAAAGCGTAAAAGATTGAACAAAAGTGTTAAATGGTTATTTCTCCCAAGACTAATTAATAATTGCCATATTAAAAAGTAGCTTTTTAAAAACTATGTATTTCATAATTAGTAATTACTTGATTGAAAATCATTTTATTTCTTTCATCAATGTGCAAATTTACTCTACTGATAGAGCTCTGTGATTTTTATAACTTTAGAGAGTTGTCTGGGACACTAAGACATTAAGTGATTTGTCTGGATCATATAGCTAGTGTGTGTTTAAAGGCAAGACTTTGAACCTCCATCTTCCAGACTCCAAAGCAATGCTTCTACCTATCATTCAAGGCTGCTGCTCTACAATTAATTTCATAAACTCTATGTGAAAAGAATATTCTATAGATTATTTCAACTGTTAGGACAATGCATGAGAACCATCAAGTTAGAGTAAATATTTCTCTGCTTTGTAATTCCCAAGGAAAGTCATGCAATAGTGAAACCTCCTAATCAATCAATGAAGATTCCCCTTTACTTTTGTTCAATTAGATGTTAATTATCTTTAAAAAAAACAGCCAAACCCACCCCCCCCCAACAAAACCTCACAAATGTTTTCAATCTATATTGAATAACAGGTTGTTGGAGGGTTTTTGTTGTTTTTTTATTTAAAGTGCCATGGCTGGTCTAAGTGCCTGTCTAAAACTGGACCAAATATATAGTAAGTCATAACCTCTATTATTTAATTCTTCCAGAAAGGAACAATTTTTTTAAAATGAATTTAATGATTATGTCTATGTAATTCTTTTTATATGAGAATCATGGGCTCAGTTTAAGCAGTAACAAAATTTTTCCAATTCATATCAAATTTATTCCCAAGTCAGATAGATTTGTTTGGAACTTCGATAGCAGCAATTAAAATATCAATATATCTTGTAATTTATTAACATAATAATATGAATTATACTTTGACTTCTAGTTGATTGACTTTTGGTTAGTTTTACAATTCCATTTAAGATAGAATAAAAAAGGGAATTAATTTGGCCAAAGCTTATGAGCATTGAACTCCTTCTCTGAGGACTGAGAATTATTTAATATAGGTAATTATAAAATCATACTTTTATAACATAATTTATCCCCATACTAATGACGAACCATTTTTTATCTTGTTGCTGAAAATACTTTAAGTAAAGTACTCTTGGGAAGCAGACAAAAATTGCCAAGGAAACCTTACATGGCAACAACAAAATCCTCTTTAAGTATAGCTAAGATATCCTCAGAAAAGTAAGTTTTAACTGATTTTATTTTCTATTTTAGGCCTAACTTTGGAAAAATGAAATCATTTTTAAAATGTTACAAAATGAAAAAATTTTTAGGTGTTTCATCACTTTACAGATTTGTAAATATCTCTTAATATTCCTTTAAAATTGCATAAACATCTATAAAATTATTTTTAAAAACCTATCCTTGTATTTTCAAGACAATAAGACCTTTTGCTAATATGTTTAAGCTGAATGTTAACCTGTCTTCAGACCCAGTAGCTTACAGTAATCATCCTAGTTAAATATTTCAAGGATCTGATTTTGTCAGAGCAGATTCTTCCTCCCCAAATGCAAACTGTAATCCCTCTGCACCTCAATTCTTAGAGTTCCTGCATTCAACTTGGTGATAAAATTCTCTCAGTTTAAATAGTTAAGTTGTCAGATAACAGGCATACATGGACTATCTCCATATATTTGTCCTAATGAGCAGAATGAATAAAACTTGCCAGAACTTTGCACTTGATCAACATATTGAAAACCAAGCCTTGGCTCAATGCCCAGTGAGGCATGAAAGTAGGACTTTATTCTAAATGATACCCAATAAAATACTTCCCTCATTGTCTTCTATACACTATCCCCACAAAGGTTTCCATATTATAGGAAGTAAAACTATGTACCTTTCTACAACTTTTGGGTATAGTAAAGACTAGAAGGAAGAATCAAGACTATCTTCTTTCCCATCCCCCAGGACCAGAGGTGATTACAAAATTTTAAGCTATTACCAGGAAAAAAAATGCACAGGCAAAGGAGAAAGAATCCAGCCATAGAGAGTTACTATAGGAATAGAGAAGACCACAGTTCATCTTAAGAAGAGGATAGTGAAGCAGAGAAACACTCTTCTACCCCCAAAGAGTAAGGTGAAATGTTCACCTCCCCCAAAGAGAATGCATAGAACTTTAAAAAGACTTTAAACACCAAATGAGAGAGATTTAGGAAAAACTAAAAAAATAAATAAGAACAATCCAAGAAAAGCAAGATTATGAAAAGAAAGTCAACCAACTAGAAAAGGAGATCCAGAGTCTTAAGGGAGAAAATAACTCCTTGAAAATCAGAATTAGGTAAGGGGAAGCCAGCAAAATCATAAGAGACCAAAAAATAACAAAACAAAACAGAAAGAATGAAAAAAATAGAAGAGAATGTGAGACCTCATAAGAAAACAACTGATCTGGAGAACAGATTAAGAAGAGAAAACATAAGAATGATCGGACTACCTGAAAACTATGATCAAAAAAAAAAATCTTGATACAATAATAATACAAGAAATAATTAAAGAAAATTATCCTAAAGCATTACAAGAGGGGAAAGTAGAAATAGAAAAAATCCACCAATCACTATCTGAAAGATATCCTACAAGGAAAACCCAAACAAATATTATAGTCAAATTCTGAAACCCTCAGCTCAAGGATAAAATATTACAAGCAACAAGAAAAAAAAAAAATATATATATATATATAGTTTTTTTCTATACTAATTGGCAACACTAATTGACTGCAGGTCTTGGAATATTACACATTGAAGAGCAAAAGAATTGGGCTTCCAGTCAAAAATCTCATACTGAGCAGAGCTAAGCATAATCTTGAGATATATACACATATGTGTATATATGTATATGTATGTGTGTATGTATATATCAATATTTATATATAAAGATATGTAAATTATATATAAAAATATACAAATTTATATATAAAAATAAGTATATCCTCACTTAATTGTAGCCTGGAGGAAGGGGGGGGAGAACAAAGTAAAACGTGTACAGCAGAGAAAAAAAGAAAACCTACAAGGAAGCAAAGAAAAATAGAGAGATTTTAACACAAAGTGAAGTATTTGAAATGGAAATTTATTGCTATATATTTTGAATTCTCTCTGACATTCTGCTATGCATGTGACATGTTTTTTCTTATTTTATATTTAAGTTTGTAATATGTTTCTTTTTATTTTCTTATGTATTTAAGTTTTAGTATTCAAGTCTAAAAAAAAATTTCCGCACACACTCACATACACATACACACACACACATACAAGAGTATCTTCTTTCCTTTTTTCTCCCAAGTGAGGATTGATTATATGGTAGAAGGTATTTTCCTTTATTTTTAAATTTTACTCTGTTACTTAAGCTAATATGCTGTAACATGCTAAACTATTTGTATTCCATTTGAGATAATTACGTATTCTAGAGAAATGAAATGTTTGGTTCAGACTGAACCCAAGGGCTTGGGAGCTCCTCTTAAACAGTTGGACAAAGTGGAGGAGCAGCATTGAATGGCTATCTGCCTGGAAATTCATGATTTTTAGAATTCTCTAGAAATAAAATTGTAAACTGGTAAGAACAGTACACTTTAAGTAAGCAAAAGTAGACATTTTCCTTCCTAGTTATCTTTTCAGTAGCAGAAGCCCTTTGCCATGTCAGTATTTGTAAAGATAAGTCATTCCTTGAAAAGGTGGAGGATGAGTTGCTTGGAAAGGGAAAAAAGAGGAGGGACTTGTTAGGGAAGCTCCACCCACTTAAAGAGAGGGGTGTGGATTGGATTTTGTTGTTATTGTTTACTTGTTTTTTCAGTCATGTCTGACTCTTTGTGACCCCATTTAGGGTTTTTTTGGCAAACATAATGGAGTGGTTTGCCATTTCCTTCTCCAACTCCTTTTAAAGACAAATAAACTGAGGCAAACAGGGTTAAGTGACCTGCCCAGGGTCACAGCTAGAAAGTATCAATGACCAGATCTGACCTCAGATCCTTCTGACTCCAAGCCCAGCACTCTACCCACTGTGCCACTTAGCTGCCCGGTGAGTTGTATTAGGATGCTCAATAGATCTGCTTGCTCAGTAGATAATTGATATCTTTGCTGCCTTCCTTCCCAACTCCACTTAATGCCTACATTTGTCCAGGGTGATTTAGGTTACTGTATTACCATTAAACAGGACTGGAAGGGCATCACTTATTTAGCTGGAAATCAATAGATGTCTGTTGTGGTAGAGGATAAACTTACAGATGGACTAGAGTCCATAGAGTGCTATTGAAGAGAATCTGTGGAAATCAGGAGATAAAAGATACATATTATAGAACTCTTGAGCCTATAATTTGTTCAACTCTCATTGAATTAATGCCTATGGTTCCAAATAATAAACTTCCAAATTCATATTGATACCATAATGATGCTGGCCTGTTGGATGTTTTCTCACAGAATTATTGAAGTCATTACCATGTTTCCCCCAGCTGTGCTGGTCAGATCCTGTTTTGTACAACTAGAACTCAGAGAATTCATTTAGCGTTTATTCATTTAGCCATTTATTTATTTGTTTATTGAATAAATATGTATCAAGTACATGCACTGTGCTAAGGATGGGATACAAAGGTGCAAAGATTATAAAGAAAGAGTCCCTAAAGAGTTTCCAATATTCTAGGGAAGATAAAGACATAAAATCACACATACATACATACATTCATCACTTCAGTGATGTCATCAAAGTCCTTACTCCCTCTACTGGTATCATATATGCCCCAGATAAATATAGTGCCAGTTAGAAGAAAAGTGGAGAGTTTTGAGATCAAATGAGGAGAGAGACCAGGCTGAGCGGGAAGAATCAAAGTCAGATTCATGGGGGAGGCAGCATTTGGTCTGTATCTTCAAGAATGGGCACATTGGGGAGGGGAGGAGCCAAGATGGCAGAGTAAAGGCAGAGACTCTCCTGAGCTCTCCTCCAGAACCTTCCAAATACCTTTAAAAATGACTAAACAAATTCTAGAGTGGAAGAACCTATAAAAAGACAGAATGAAAAATTTTCCAGCCCAAGACTTGGAGCTTACAAAGTTGACAGGAAAGGTCTGTTACACCAGGCTGAGAGAGGAATGCAGTATAGCATAAGCTGTACCAGCACAGACTGGGAACCAGCAAACCTGGAGTAAGCTTCGGGGTGACTGAATTTCTGGCAGCTGTGGCAGTTTCTGAACCTCTAGGCCCACAGACACCAGTGATGACTTAGAAGGTCAGCAGAAAGAGCCTGTCACAGAGTATGAGTGGAGCGCAGTCCAGTGCAGGCCCTGCCAGCACAGCCAGGCTCCAACTGGCCATGAGCAAGCCTTGGGAGTGACTGAATCAGCAGTGGCAGTGGCAGCTGCTTGAAGGGCTCAGCCCACAGACAGTAAGGGGGTTGAACATCTGGTCAGAAGGAAATTATAGGAGTCTCTTTGCTAGCACTGAGGCAGGACTCTGTTGCTTTGCCCACACTCAGATCCATGTCCAAGTCCCAAGTGACATTCCCAGGGCAAGGAGGAGCAGTGGCATAGCAGAGCTTGTCACAGACCAGACCACAGGCCAGGAGAGTAGAAAACACCTCTCCTTAGATCACACCACTCTGGAAGAACTGAAAACAAAAATACTGAAGTATTTCTGAAAACAGCTGCATAAAACCCTGAAACTTAGGACAGTTCACCCTCTACCCTGAAAACAGAACCCTATGTTAACAAACAGTCACAAGTCCTGTAATAGGCTGGGGAAAATGACCAAACAACAGGAAAAAAAACTGACTATGAGGGACAGCTAGGTGGTGCAGTCAATAGAATACCAGCCCTGGAGTCAGGAGGACCTGAGTTCAAATCCAACCTCAGACTCTTGACGCACTTACTAGCTGTGTGACTTTGGGAAGGTGACTTAACCCCAATTGCCCTCAAAAAGCAAGAAAAAAACTGACTATGGAAAGTTATTATGGTGACAAGAAAAATCAAAGTACACACTGAGAAGAAAATAGCAAAATCAAAGCTCCTACATCCAAAGCCTCCAAGAAAAATTTGAGTTGGTCTCAGGCCATGGAAGAGCTCAAAAAGAATTTTGAAAATCAAGTAAAAAAAAGTAGAGGAAAAATTGGAAGAGAAATGAGAGTGATACAAGAAAAGCATGAGAAAAGAGTCTGCAGCTTGGTGAAGGAGACAAAAAAAAATACTGAAGAAAATAACACCTTAAAAAACAGATAAGGCCAAATGGCAAAAGAGGTCCAAAAAGCCAATGAGGAGAAAAATGCCTTAAAAAAACCAGAATTGACCAAATGGAAAAGGAGGTCCAAATGCTCACTGAATGAAATAATTGCTGAAAAATTAGAATGAAACAAATTGAAGCTAATGACTTTATAAGAAACCAAGAAGCAACAAAACAAAGCCAAAAGAATGAAAAAAAAAAGGAGACAATGTGAAATATCTCATTGGAAAAACAACTGATCTGGAAAATAGATCCAGGAGAGATGATTTTAAAGATTATTGAACTACCTGAAAGCCATGATCAATAAAGAGCCTACACATCATCTTTCAAGAAATTATCAGAGAAAGCTGCCCTGATATTCTAGAACCAGAGAGTAAAATAGAAATCAAAAGAATCTGCTGATCACATCCTGAATGAGATCTCAAAATGAAAACTGCCAGAGAAATTATAGCCAAAGTCCAGAGTTCTCAGGTCAGGGAGAAAATATTTCAAGTAGTTAGAAAGAAACAATTCAAGAATCATGTAGCCACAGTCAAGATAACACATGATTTAACAGCTTCGACATTAAAGGATGGGAAGGCTTGGAATATGATATTCTGGAGGACAAAGGAGCTAGGATTACAACCAAGAATTACCTACCCAGAAAAACTGAGGGAAAAAATGGATATTCAACAAGGCAGAGGACTTGCAAACATTCTTGATGAAAAGACCAGGACTGAATAGAAAATTTGATTTTCAAATATAAGACTCAAGAAGAACATAAAAAGGTAAACAGGAAAGGGAAATCACAAGGAACTTAATAAGATTAAACTATTTTCATTCCTACATGGAAAGATGTTATTTGTAACTCACAAGACCTTTCTCATTATTAAGGCAGTTAGAAGGAGTATATGTAGACAGAGGGCATGGGTGTGAATTGACTATGAAGGGATGATATCTAAAAAATAAAATTAAGGTGTGAGAGAAAGGAATGTAGTGGGAGAAAGAGAAAGGGAGAGGTAGAATGGGGTAAATTATTTCCCATGAAAGAAGCAAGAAAAAGCTTTAACAATGGAGGGGGAAGGGGGGGAAGTGAGGGGGAGTGAGTGAACCTTACTCTCATCAGAATTGGCTCAAAGAGGGAATAAGATACACAGCAATGGGGTATATAAATCTATCATACTCTACAGGAAAGTAGAAGGGGAAGGGGATGGAGAGGTCATAGAAGGGATGGCAGATTGGGGAGACGGGTAGTCAGAAGCAAAACATTTCTGAGGAGGGATGGTGAGAGAATAGAATAAATGGGGGCAGAGGGAATATGATGGAGGGAAATACAATTAATTATAGTAACTGTGAAAAAAACATTTGAAGCAAGTTTCTCTGATAAAGGCCTCATTTCTCTAAGATATGGAGAACTATGACAAATTTATAAAAACAAGAGCCATCCCCCAATTGATAAATTATCAAAAGCTATAATTAGTTTTCAGATGAAGTAATTAAAGCTATTCATAGCCATATGAAAAAATATTCTAACTCACTATTGATTGGAGAAATGCAAATTAAAATAATTCTGAGGTACTACCTCATACCTATTAGATTGGCTAATAGGACAGAAAAGATAAATGACAAATGTTGAAAGAGATGTGGAAAAAATGAGACATTAATGTACTGCTGGCAGAGTTGTGAACTAACTCAACCATTCTATAGAGCAATTTGGAACTATGTCCAAAGGGCTATAAAACCATACATACATACCCTTTAACCTAGCAATACCACTACTAAGTCTGTATCTCAAAAGAGATTTTTAAAAGAATAGGACCTACATGTACAAAAATATTTTAGCAGCTCTTTTCTAGGAGCAAAGAATTAGAAATTTAGGGGATGTCCATCAATTGGAAAATGGCTAAACAAGTTGTGATATGTAATTATGATGGAATAGTGTTTTAAGAAATGATGAGGGGCGGCCAGGTAGCACAGCAAGTAAGAGCACCAGCTCCAGTGTTGAGAAGACCTGGAGATCGAATCCCGGGCTCAGACACTTAGCACCCACCCAGAAACACCTGGCCGTGTAACCTTGGGCAAGTTACTTAACCCCAATTGCTTAGGGGCGGCCAGGTGGCTCAGCGAGTAAGAGTACCGGCTCCAGTGTTGGGACGACCTGGAGATCGAATCCCGGGCTCGGACACTCAGCACCACACCCAGAAATAACTGGCCGAGTAACCTTAGAGCAAGTTACTTAACCCCGATTGCTTAAAAAAAAAAAAAAAAGAAATGATGAGCATGATGCTCTCAGAAAAACCTGGAAGACTTGCATGGGCTGATGTAAAATAAAATGTACTGAGTACAAAGTAACAGCAATATTATAAGATTATCAGCTGTGAATGGCTTATCTATTCTCAGCAATCCAACAATCCAAGACAATGAAAGGCTTAGGATGAAAAATGCTACCCATCCCCACAGAAAGAACTGATGATGTCTGAATACAGATTGAAGCATACTCTTTTTTTACTTTCTTTTTCTTGAGTTTTTTTTGTCTGTGTCTTCTTTCACAACATGACTATCATGGATATGTTTTGCATTACTACACATGTATAACCTATATGTAATTGCTTGCCTTCTCAATGGGGAGGGAGAGAATTTGGAACTCAAAGTTTTAAAAACAAGGGTTAAAAATTGTTTTTATGGGGTGGCTAGGTGGCGCAGTGAATAGAGCACCAGCCCTGGAGTCAGGAGGACCTGAGTTCAAATCCAGCCTCAGACACTTAACATACAAAAAAAAAGCTAGCCATGTGACCTTGGGCGAGTCACTTAACCCCAATTGCCTTACAAAAAGCAAAAAAACTGTTTTTTACATGTAACTGGGGAAAAATTAAATTCTAAACAAATATCAAAAAAGAATGGGCAAGATGTCAACAAGAGAATAGGGGTGGGGGATTCTAGGGGCAGGGAATAGTATAATCCAAAGGTGTACAGGTAGGAAAGTGTATGAGATGTGTGGAGAACAGCAAAGAGTGAAGTTTGTGTTAAGGGAGCTATTTTGTTATTTTAGTCACGTATGACTCTTCATGACCCCATTTGGGATTTTCTTGGGAAAGATACTGGAATGATTTGCCATTTTCTTCTCCAGATAATTTTACAGATGAGGAAACTGAGGCAAAGAAGGTTAAGTGATTTGTCCAGGGTCACACAGCTAGTAGGTGTCTGAGACTGGATTTGAACTCAGGTTTTCTTGACTCTAGGACAGGTGCTAGTGTGTTGCATCTAGACTGTAGAAAACCCAGAATGCCCGGCTAAGGAGACTGAATTTTATTCAATACATAATGGAAAGCTACTTAAGTTCTACAACAGTGGAGTGATACTGTTAAACTTTTGCTTTAGTGGGATTAATTTCACAACACTGATTTAGAGAAGAAAGTGACTGGAAGAAGGAAGACCTATTAAAAAGTCATTGCATTTAAGAAGTTAGGATATGAACTAGTGTTATTGCAGAGATAAAATTCACAAAACTTAACAGTTATTTGAATGGATGGAGGGAAGTAGAGAGAAAAATTTTAAATGGCTCTGAAGTTAGGAGCATGGGTTACTGTTAGAATGGTGACACCATTGTCAAAAATCAGAAAGTCAGGAAATAATGCAGGTTTAGGGAAAGAGGTGGTTTGTTTCCATTTTAAACATGTTTAATGTTTAGGCATTTGAGATACTGATGAGAAATTCAGGTAGAAGTCTAGTAGTCAGCTGAAAATTTGAGTCTGGAGTTGGGGAGAGAGGTCAGAGCTAGAGGTATAAACTTGGAAGACAATCAATAACTATTAATTAAGTACTTGATACTAGTCATGAATTGTGGTGGACACTGGGTATAGAGATAGAAAGGATGAAACATCTCTATTTGCAAGGAGCTTACATTCAAATAGGCCACCGATATAGAATTAATAGTCGAAGCTATAGGAACAAATACCATCACAATTAGAGAGGGTGTGCAGAGAACAACTTGTATCAGAGCCTTCTGAATTGGGAAAATCATATAGGGACCACTTTATCTTTGATCAGATGACATACCATATGAGATATAGACTTCGCCTCCTAATGCTATCTAGCAACTTTCAAGGCTCTCGTTTCACATTTTGGATAATAAAATTGTCTTTTGGTTTTATTTTTTTAATTCAGTTTTATTGATGCCATTTGCTTTTACTCATCATAAATTATTTCTGGATACACCACTCCCACTTTTCTGCCAGATAATTGGAACTTGACAGTGAAGACAATTGAGATTTGAGTGGTTAACCAACTTCTAGTCACATAAGTTTCTTCACAAATGATTTCATAACAACAGAAACGACAGATATAAAAGGTCTACAAAATTACCTTTATTGTGCATATTTAAGTTGATAAATAATGACTATTTTAGGAGCATATCCATTAGAAATGGAGATACCTATGTGATTATTGTAGCAAATGTTTCATTTCTAAGTTTTTCAATTCAGGTCACTGGTTGAATAAGTGTTAGTGCTATAGATTAGTGTATCAAATACAAAAATATAGAGCTATGAAAAATTTGAAAATATTCATATGGTATTTTTCTTCTAAACATACAGGTAGCATTTGTCTTGGTTTTTAATCTTGAAAAGGAAATTTGATTAATGTAAAACATTATAAAATTGATTCTATTTATTTTACCAGTCAAGTTGAATGCCTGTCTTTTCTGAATAATACATATTACATGAGTTCCATTCCTACTAGATTTAATATCCATTAATATCATCAGATATTTTCAAAACTGAGATCTAAAAATGAAGCTTAAGCATTTATTATTTGAGCTTCTTATTTTAAAAAACAAATATTTTTATGTTAGTCTCAGGCAATAACAATGTTGTTGAACTCTGTCCACAAGTACAGGGTGCCCCAAAACTCTTAGTGCAGTTTTAGGCAACTAAAGATTAAAAGATTACTTTTGGAACATTCTGTCATTTAGCAATAGCAGGAGGTGATTTATAAACTGTAAAAGAAATAATTGGCTTAAGATCAATATGTTCATTTTCTTCGCTTCAACCATATCTAAATAAGGATGCCACCTATAGTAGATAGCATGCCACACTATGAAACTCTTTGAAGTTTCCAGAAATGCTGTCACAGTGACAAAAATGATATAGAAATGTGATTTTTGTCTTTAGTATTTAATTTGGTGCAATTGTAACAAACACCAAGTACTTGGAAAAATCATAGACTTTATTATTAACAAAAAAGACAGACAAGGAAAATGTTAATAACTTCTGACCTATGTGCCCTGTTTCACACTGCTATAAAATCTTTATAATAGTAATCTCCACACACATACGCAATATACATATATATACACATATGTGTATGTATATATATGTCATCCTTATTTGAAGATGTGAAAAGGGAAGAGGCAAACTTTCATAAGTGATACCCTCCAGCAGACCATATATTTGTGGTCACACAAGTGACTGGAGGGATGAGGGTAGAAGATGGGAGGGGAAGGGACAAGAATTTATTAAGTTCCTACTGTGTACCAGGTACTGTGCTAAGGACTTTACAAACATTTTCTCACTTGATCCTTCCAACAAACCTATGAGGTAAGGACTATTATTATCCCTGTTCATTGTAAACTGGGACAGAAAGAGGTTAAGTGACCTGGCCAGGGCCAACATAGCTAGTAAATATCTAAAGCCAAGTTTGAACTCAGTTCTATTCTCTGTACCATCTGGCTGCCAAGATAATTACAGGGTCTTGAGCTTCTTGTTTATTGATTATAGGAAGGTATCTGATTTGATGGAGAGAAATGCCACCTTAAAATGTCTTCTCCAACGAGGTATTTCCCAAGTATCACCCATGACTCCTTGAGCTGCCACATCAGAGATAGCACTTTTTTTCATTCAGTGATCCTCTGATTCTCAAGACCAAGGGTGACATATATGAAACAGCTGTGCTTACCAGAGTTCTTTTTGACTGTCGTGGTGGCTATCCAGCACAGAGTACAAATAGAAGAGGTAAATGTTCTCTCTATGTAGATGGGTGTTCTTGTTTGTGGATTATATTGTTTTGATTACAAGCCCCCAGAACACAACAGAGCTTCCTAAGTGATAGCCATAGTCAATCAAAAGCATTCTGCCTCAGTTCTCGCTGTACAGGAAAAGTCCAGGAGATAAAGAATTGCTGTTGCCTATACTGTGATGGGCAATTTAATGGACACACTGTAGAACACATCCTTTAGAATAAGCGTCTTGAGCAGAATCTGCCAAGAGATAGTGTACTGGGCTTGGAATTGAATGTAAGGAGAGCCAGCTGAATTACTTTGGGGAAATTGCAGAGTTTTTCATGATTTACAAATAAAAGGTCCTTCTTTTTAACATCATTATAGCTTAAGTAGTTCTATATTACAGCAGGCCATGTAATTCCAGTCTCCTTAGAATTCAAGTTTCTGGTCACCTAAAGAGTCATGGAGGGCTATGGAGACAGGCATGAGTAAGCTATAGCACTTTGCTGATGAAGAATCGTATGGGAGAAGTTTTTAAAAAATGTATATATATATGTATATATATACATATATATATATACATATATATATATAAGATATTGTGACCAGAAAATAGGATGGAGCACTTCATATGGTGAGAAGGAGGGATTAACAGTAGATAGCCTATGTGCCTCAAATTTCATTCATAGACTATCAAGCAAGCTGGAGGAAAGCCGACCGTCAGGTGCCCTAAGTGGAGTTTCTGTAGAGGACTTGTGGGAAATCATATAAAAAAGTCACATGAGCTGAGTAGGTACTGGATGGTTGTAGTCTGTCCTGTTGGAAAGTTGGATGGGAAATCCATCAATGAGATCATCAACATCAAAGTATTATAATGACGATATCATATTTGTAGTTTTCTACCTATCATTAAAAAAAAAACCACTGCCCATATAAGTCCTTATAAAAGAAACACAAACTATTTTGTTAATTGTTATTTACTTTAATATCTAGGAAGAAAATTTCCTCAAAGAGTAATGAAAATAAAGATTTATTTACAAATTCAGACAATAAGTTGTGGTCATCTTCCTTCTTACAAGAAAAAACAGGTAATGGCTTTCATTCAATTACAGGTGTATCTAAATTAATTATCCATTTTCATAGAAATCTGTGACTGAAGTCTCACTTGTCTTACTAGATAATGTTTGGTATAATTACTAATTAAAAGTAAGTCTCATGGATATATTCACCTCAAGCTCAGAGAGGAGGGAGAATTTATTTCTTGCCATTCATCTAGTAAGTATTAGAGGAGAAACCAGTTCTGATCAAATTCCAAATTCTATGTTAAACATGCTTTCCAGTATACATATTGCCTTATTGTCTTGACTGTTACATAGTGGATGCTTGGCTTCAGGACTTGTCACTATATCTATCCCTAGAGAACTCATACATTCTAAGCCCTTTAGGTCTTATTTTAATTAATAAGTTATTTGGGGGTAACATACTCCCAACTAATTCTTTGTATAGCAACAACAATGTATTTTCCAAACTTATAAATTGCTATATATCAGTTTTTGTAATGATGATGAAGATAAAATATAGTTGTTTTGTTTAAAAGAAATTTTATTTCCTGAATTGTATATCTGAGCATCTTAGATATATGTCATAGATACACATGATATGTTATCATATCTAAGTTTTTAGTCTGGTTTCTGTGTGTATGTGTGTATGTAAGTATGTATGTATGTATATATTTTTCAGAAACTAGCCTATATCCTTAGGTCTATCTTCTACTGGCAGATGAGCCCTGTCCATCTGTTTGCTCCTTAAGGATAGAAACACTTGTCATGTATTACCGTCATTCATCTTTAAAATTTTCCCAATTTTATCTATCCCCTGAAAGTTCTGAGTTTGTTACTCCCACTCTGTCACATCAGCTGTTTCTCCATTATTACTAGTCAGGAAAGACCTTGGCTGTGAACTCTGAGCAGAAGCACTTTTCTCGGTTTCCAGTGAGAGGAGTCTAGCTTTACAATTCTGTGGTTCTTTGATTTCTAGTGAAAACACCACATCTTTTCATTTGGGATTGGGACTAGTCAGAGAATGGGCATCTACTCTTCCCTTCATCCTGTCGCTAATGTCTCCATCCTGTTCTTTGGCCTACTGATCTCCAGCCTGCTGTCATTCACACCTACATTTTGTTGTAAAACAGAATAACCTCCTTAACCCTACTTTATTTCCCATCCAACTCAGCCCTGTTTACACTCAGCATATGGTTTCACCTGCTCTCCTGAAACAATGTAGTAGAGTACTTATCTTGTAATCAAAGAAGACCTGTGTTCACATCCCACTATCCAACAGATACTAAATGGGTTGTTTAATAAATGCTCGATTGATTGATAATTGTTCAATAAGCAAATATTTTTGGCTGATTTACCTGAGCTCCAAATTTTCCTTTGGACTGAATCCCTTCTTAAATACTACATTGGTCTATAATGTCAGAATCAAAGCATCAAATGTGAGAGCTGTGAAACTGTAGAGACAGAATTTAAGTGACTTGTTCAGGATTAGAAATCATTCATTTTTATCTTCTTTTAATAATAAATTATTCTAAGGGACTGAATTTCAAGTAGATTAGATTTAGTTATCATAAAAGAGATGTACAATCATGGTCCCACCTTAGCAAAGAGAAAAAGATGTGACATCATTTTTCTTGAATAGCAACATGAAAATTGCCGTTGGTCCAACCAGTGTTCCATCTAGCCCAGAGTTCCATTTCTGACTGTGGCACCAAGAGAATGGCATATGACTTTCTTTCTTGAGATCAGCCTCAAAGATTAAGGATATAGATAAATAGATATAGATATAAAACAGTGTTCAGATTTCCCTTGACAGTCCAAAACAAGTATGTTATCTTACATAGATCACTAAAAATTACAGAATAGAAAGGTCTGAAGGGACCTTACGGAGCACACTCTTCAGACCTATCATTTTATATAGAGACAGAGAGAAGGAGCAGCCTATGATTTCACTGATACAGGGAACTCCTAGATGAGGAAATTCTACCAAAATGGGTAGGGCCCTTTTCTGCCACTTGAGTTTGAGAGTATTGCCTCAGGCACTGGAACTAATCAGGTAACTTGCCAGGGTCTGTCACTGGTCCTAGAACCCAGGCCATATTGGCTCTGGGAGCAACTTTATATACTATATCCCATTGCTGAAATCCCATCCCTGAAATTACATAAGCCTTTTTTTGAGCCTTACCTCCACAATAGTAATTTTATAATTTATGTATCAGACATCAAGGTGGTATAGTGGATAACGTGCCAGATTTAGGAAAATAATTGAGTTTGAATGCTGCCTCAGATATAAACTGTGTGACACTGGGCATGTCACATCACCTCTGTCAGCCTCAATGTCTTTATCTATAAAATGGGAATAATAAAAGCACCTTTTGTCATTCATTCCTATCCGACCCTTTGTGAACCCATTTGGGGTTTTCTTGGCAAAGATACTGGAGTTGTTTACCATTTCCTTCTCTAGCTCATTTTACAGATGAGGAAACTGAGGCAAATAGGGGTAAAGTGACTTTCCCAGGGTCATACAAATAATAAGTGCTTGAGACCCGTTTTGCACTAAGGAAGATGAGTCTTCTTGAATACAAACTGACATTCTATCTAACGCACCACCTAGCTGCCCTTAAAAGCACCTTTCTCACAGGTTGTTGTCAGGATCAAATGAGATAATATACATAAAGTACTTTGATACCTTAAAATGCTATATAAACGGCTAGCTATTATTGTTGTTATTATTGTTGAGGTGAGTTTCAAGAAAGGCTTAAATCCATTAATTTATTGGAGCCTTTTTTGAAGCTGACTTCCATAATAATAAATTTATTTATACTGTACTATAATGACAACTATAGGTACTGAATAGGGCACTCCAATAGCCGGATTAAATAATTCACAATAGCCCATTAAATAGTTTATTATGCATATTATGCCAAATGGCAATGTAAGGGATCTAAAAATGATTTTATTAAGAGCTAATTCCTAGTCCCTTAAAAGGTCTCTTTACATATAAGTGTAGCATCATTAGTTATGAGGAAAGAAAAACTTCCTTTCCTGATTGGGGAGCCCTGTTTCTGTTTACAACTCAGGGTCGTCCAACATTATTCATCTTTTCATCCCCCATTATGAGCTCTTGTGTGATGTCAGTTGTAAAGTTGGTTAAGGCCAGGCAGGCAGTCCTCAGGAAAAAGGGGCTGATTGAAATCAGGGGATAACCCCAAAGGATCCCAACACTTAAGCCAATGGAGCCTCAGAAACACAGAACAGGTGAGTCTGGTCATCCATCCCACACCTCTGGATGTGTTGGGTCTCCTTTTTTAGGGCTCACCTTTTTGCATGTGTTTGGCCACCCAGCAGTTTTAGTGATGGTCTTTCGTGCATTCCTAATACTTTCAACTTTTGATTTCCTTATTTGCTTCATTCCTAAAATGTGTGCTTCTATATTGACCTAGATAGAGCAGCTCCAAGTTACTCTGCTTCCACGGAAACCACCTCCCAGGGTGCTCCAAGCTCTGACAGCCCTGGAGACACAGGTGAGTCCAGTACAGGTCCACTTTTGAAGCCCTGAAGATTACTCCCATCAAGTTAGGCTAGCACTTCCAGAATCTCATGTAATAAATAGCCTGAACTGTGGAATTTTATTATTTGTCTTAATTTTTTAAAATACACAATTAGTGTTGGAACATAAATATCATGGCTCTGATCAGATTACTTTCCTCTTATCTCTACTCCTTTCCTGAATTAAGGAATTAAAAGTTCTTTTAGCATTTTTCTCTGAAGTTTCAGGGTTTGAAGACGTCTCCTGTCTTATGTTTCAGTATTATCTCAATAGTTAGGCTATTGATAGCATATTTGATACAGGTAGTGAAGTAGCATAGTAGATAAACACTGAACCTGAAGTCAGAAAGATCTGAGTTCAAATCCTGTCTCTTTCTAGCTATATGACCCTGATTTTTAACTTCTGATTGCCTCCGTTTCCTTATCTATAAAATGGGAATAATAATAATACCTATCCTTGTTGTGAAGATCAAAATGAGATATTGTATGTAAAGTGATTTGCAAACCTTAAAGTGTGACATAACTGCTAGCTATTATCATTTCCTTTACTTTGTGAAGAAGTCAGAAAATGCTTCTTGGGGAAAATATTTAAATGACTGTCATTCATTTCTTGTCTTATAAAATGGTATCTTGTTTGGTCCACTGAAATCTCTAGCATTTGACAAGAATTTGGTCCTTAAAGTACCCTGGAGAGGGTGTGGAACACACAGAGACTACTTCAGGTCTGTTGACTATGTGGTAAATGAGACGCTCTTTGGCTTTGGTGTTATTAAAAAATGAGACCTGGTTATTGTCATTATCTTTGACTTTGAAAAGATATTCTCCAAAACAGAAAGCCAGAGGGCAGAATCAATTCCAGATTATGTTGTTGTATACCACATATGCTGAATATCAACTTTAGAATTCTCAGTTTTTGAAGGCTAATCATCTAAAGAATATTCATTCTGTATTTTGGTTCAAATATAGGTCAAGATACAGAAGTTGCAAAAAATAATGAGGACTCCTCAAAAAGTCCTGATGACAAACTGTCTGAGACTACAGAAGGTGATGAAGAGAAACAATGCAAAGATAAATATGTTGGGAAAAAGGTTGCACCATTGGAGTTAATGACAGAGGTAAATTCTACTTATGCATTATTGTATATTTGAAAGTCATGTTGTTACATCTTTGCAAATAATCATTTTTAAACTTACCCATAAAGACATTTACCTAGTCACAAATTTTGGGATCCACTTCCAGATTTTTCCTGGAGTCTCCCTGATGGCAGCACTAATTAAGGAAGGGGTTCAGGGCAAAGTAGAGTTATTCTTCAACGGCTCTTCTTTCTCTCACTAAGATTGCCTTGGCATGCATCCTAAAAGGCCTCAACGTACCTTTTACTCTCTATTTGCTCAATGTTCCCTTGGCCCATAGTGCCTTTTCTCCTCCCTTTGCGTCTCAAATTCTTATCTATATGTTAAAGTCTAATGTAGATATTCTCTTTTGCAACTCTCTAATGTGCTTAATCATGTAATATTTTGTATTATCGTTGTCATGTATTATAGTTTGTCTATTCTTCCTACAAGACTAACTCCCTGTAAGTTAGATTTGATATTATCTAAATTTTGTAAGGCATAGCATAAGCACCCAGATGCTTAATAATAAAGAAAAAAAAAGAGGGTAGGAGAGATAGAGAGTAGGATGAGGGAGGAGGAGATGTACATTTACTACTTTTCTCTGCTTGGTTTTTTTTTCTTTTTGGAGGGCAATTGGGGTTAATTGACTTGCCCAAAGTCACACAGCTAGTAAGTGTGTCAAGTGTCTGAGGCTGGATTTGAACTCAGGTCCTCCTGACTCCAGGGCCAGTGCTCTATTCACTGCACCACCACGCCGCCCCTCTGCCTGTTTGTTTTTTAACTTCTTTCCCACTAATATCAGTTAGAATTAAATGCCTTATCAGTGAAACTTAAATCCAGGCACCACAATGTGCTAGATACTTCTGTAGAACATTTATTAACACAGCAGCCCTCCAGTTTATATTTAAGATAAAACAGCATATTAGAACACAAAACTTACATGAACATGTAATGATCACTTTGTTGGGGATAGAGGAAGTCCCCTCCACTTTTTTCAGGTTCAGTAAGCCAGATCCAGGATCCCAGGTCTAGAGTTAGGAGGGTATCTTAAAGCTTATTTGATCCCAAACTCATTACACTGTTGAGAAGAGGAAAGCAAATAAGGATTAAGCACCTTGATCAGACTCATCCAGGTAGTAAGTGGTAAAGCCCCATGGGATTTGACCCCATGTCTCAACTCCAATTCTAATACTATTTCCCTGGCAACTACCTTAGCTAGAAAGCAGTGGTATATGTTTACTCCCTATATTTGTCTAATTGTTTTTATTCATAATATTTAACGTGGATATTTGGAAAGTGAAAAAGCATGACCCAATGCATTTACTAAATTATCTGTTTAGTTAAAAATTAAATATGACCACTGGTTTTTTTTTGTTTTTATTGTCATCATTTAATATGTCTAAGCTGCAAGAAAGGTAAAATAATGAAAATCTGGCTTAGCTATGAATCCACTTGTGTTTTCAGGAAATTATAATTTATAATACATAATTTTTATGTATGAAATAAAAGATAATTTTTCTTGCAACTGGATGGTTTTTGAAGTCTTCTGAGGTTTCTGGATGAAGGATTAAATAGATACAAAATATTACCTTCCTTGTTCTTGTTTTCCCAGAAACTTGAAAGGTATAAATAAATTATTCAGTTTGGGGGACTTCAAAAAAAAATCTCTTCCCTTACTTCTCAGACCAGGGGTGGGGCACTTATGGCCTCAAGGCTACATGTGGTCCTCTAAGTCCTCAAGTGTTTGGTTTGATCAAAGGGCCACACTTGAGGTTCCCCACCCCTGCCTTAAACAAAAGCTTAAGATCAATAATAAAAGTGTAAAAAGACTAAAACATCATTTCATTCTTAATATATTGTCTAGAGAATAGAATTTAGTTATATAGAAGCATATTACTAAAATGTAGCAAACTAAATCCCTGTACTGTTGACTTCACTTACATCTTCAACTTTACTCCTTCACAATTCAAAACCAATGGGTGATGTCAATTCATATGCTAATGAAATTGCATGATTGCAAAGATTGTTCTTCAACTAGTTAAGTCCTTTTATACCTATGTCACTGTGCATACATTTTGGGGTATAAAATAAATGCACACCAATGAAAAGTTTCCTAATGCCTCCTTTCCTGATTTTTGAGGCTGCTTGCTTCTTAAACTGAAGTTCTTCATTGCACAAGATCTGCTTAGTTCTCAGAAATAAATGGAAGATTGTTAAATGTTAATAATTGTATCATTTAGGTTTTGATGATCAAACATAGAAAAAAAATCTTAAAATATTTCTTATCAAGGTAGACAGATTTCTACTACATCCCTACTATGAAATTTCACAGGGAAAGAATTCTTCTGGCATTTTTCCATTAAAAATAATAATGCATAAGAAAAGTGAATAGGAAGAAACTGTGTTTGAATCCACATTATTTGAAATCATAATTATATACATTTTGGTCATTACTTCCGGCTCAATAGAAATATACAGTGTGAATTCAGATAATTCAACCACTTCAGGAGATTTATTAGTATTACTAATCAGGACCCACCTGAAGTTATGCCTATGATTTTATCATTAAGTGGTTGGAAGGATGGTGTTCAAATGGAGCTTAGTTGAAAAAGATTCCTGTAAGCAATTTTCATTTAGATAAAGGAACTAAATTACTCATCATGAAAGGTTCTATAACTCATAGGAGTGTCGCCCATTTTCTAAGAAGAGATACATCCATCTATCATGACATCTTTTTATATTAAAAACTTACAGCAGTATGGTAGAGAGCAGATTGGAGGAGGGGATATCCTGTGGGACTGCTATTTTGGGGCAGTGGGTAGGGGAAAAATGGGGAGAAAATTTATAACTCAAAATCTGGTGGAAATGAATGATGTAAATCAGAAGTTAATAAAGCATTTGAAAAAAAACTTACTCATGTAGAGCTTTATTTTTTATTTTAAATATTTTACTTTTTCCAATTACATGTAAAAACAATTCTTAACATTCTCTTTTTTTTTTTAATTTTGAGTTCCAAATTCTCTCCCTCCCTTCCTTTCTTCCCCACCTCATTGAGAAGGCATGCAATTTGATATGCAATGTGTAGTCATGGAAAACATTTCCATATTAGTCATGTTGTGAAAGAAAACATAGATCAAACCCCCCCCCCCACACACACACACACTCATAGAACTTTAAAAATACTTTTCTCACAACTTCATTGTGAGGTAAGGAAGTAAAAAAGCATTATTATGCCTATTGTTTAGAGAGGGAAACCAAGATTCTGAGGGGTTAAATGACTTGCCCAGGATCACAGAACTAATAAGTATCAAGTCAACAAGCATTTCTTAAGCACCTACTATATACTATATACCAGGCACCAGCTAAGCACTGAGCATACAAAGAAAGGCAGAAAAAAAACCCTGTTCTGAAGGATCTCACAGTCTAATAGATGATACCAAGGCAAAATACAAACTTGGGACTCCTGATTCCAAGTCTAGCATTCTTTCCATAAGAGATATCAGGCTATCTCTCAAATCATTTATATTTAGCATTCATCCTTGTGATTTTAATATTGTAAATAATTTATAAAGAACCAAATATCTTGATTTGTCATTCTGCTTTAATGTTAAATATATTTTATTTATATTTATTCAATATTTCCCAATTACATTAAATTTTTTTTAATTTTGAATTCTAAATTCTCTCCCTGCTACCCACCCCTCCCCCAGTCCTTGAGATGGTAAGCAATATGATATCAATTATACATGTGAAGCCATGCAAAACATATTTCCATATTAGCCATGTTGAAAAAGAAACTAAATCCCCCCCCCAAAAAAAAACAAGAAAAATAAAGTGGAAGAAGTATGCTTCAATTTGCATTCAGAGTTCATCAGTTCTCTTTCTCTGGAGGTGGATAGCATTTTTCATCATGGGTCCTTTGGAATCGTCTTGGGTCATTGTCTTAATCAGAGTAGCTAGGTCTTTTGCAGTTTATCAATATTGATTACAATATTGCTGTTATTGTATACAGTTTCTTCTCATTCTTCTCACTTCACTTTGTATCAGTTCATTTAAGTCTTTCCAGGTTTTTATAAAATTATCTCCTTTATCATTTCTAATAGCACAATAGTAATCCATCACAATCATATACCACAACTTGTTCAGCCATTCCCTAATTGATGGACATCACCTTAATTTCCAGTTCTTTGCCACTACAAAAAAGTTGCTTTAAATGATTTTGTACATACAGATCATTTCCCCTTTCCTTTGTTCTCTTTGGGATATAGACCTAGTATTGCTGGGTCAAAGGGTATGAACAGTTTTATAGCCTTTTGGATATAGTTCCAAATTCTTCTCCAGAATGGCTGGACCAGTTTACAACTCCACCAAAAGTGTATTAGTGTCACAATTTTTCTACATCCCTTCCAGAATTTGTCATTTTCCTTTTCTGTTATGTTAACCAATCTGACAGGGGTGAGGTAGTACCTCAGAGTTGTTTTAATTAGCATTTCTCTAATCAATAGTGCCTTTATGTGACTATTGATAGCTTTGGTTTATTCTTCTGAAAACTGCCTGTTCATATTCTTTGATCATCTATCAATTGGGGAATGGCCTGTATTTTTATAAATTTGGCTTAGGATGTCATAGATTTGAGAAATGAGGCCTAACAAAAGGAACTTGCTATAGTTCCCTTCCCTCCCCCCCCAGGTTCCTATCTTCCTTCTAATTTTGGTTGTTTTATTCTGTTTTTAAGATAATTTTTATGTCCTCTGTTAAGTCTGATTATAGTCAATCTTTAGTCCACTGTCCATTGACAGTTAAAACACAATCTTTTAGTAAAAAAATAGTATGTGTCTGCCTTGGCATTCTGCCTACTTTATTTTGTGGTGAACAATGCAGCCAGAAATAGGATGTTTTCATGATTGACAGATATAAGTTGTTTTTATTCTTCTCCAGCACTCCTTCAGTGGATCCACATTTTCATTGATCTTCCTGTTTATCCCTTCCATTTGAATTGTCTTAGGAAGATTCTGAAGATCACCTGGCAAGATAAGATACCAGACAATGAGGTCCTTACTCAAACAAATGAAGCATTCAAACTGCCAAGCATTCAAACTCTACTGCAGAGAGTCAACTCTGATGGGCTGGTCACATTGTTCAAATGCCAAATGCTTACCAAAAAGACTTTTATGGAGATCTCACACAGGGCAAGCCCTCACATGGTGGTCAGAAAAGGTGATGCAAGGACACTCTCAAGGTCTCTCTTAGGAACTTTGGGATTGATTGTGTGACATTGGAGACACTGGCACAGGAACATGAAAAGACTTTAGCTTAAAAGGACTAGGGTCTCCCATTACATCCTGGGCCATCTCTAGTCATCCTAATGAGTATCTGACCACTGGACCCAGACGGCTCTGGAGGAGAAAATGAGACTGGTGACCTTGCACAGCCCTCCTTCACTCAAACCAAAGTCAACTGCAAGTCATGTCATCATATCCCAGATGTCATGGAACTCTTCAAGAACAAGGGACAAACACAAGCCCTCATCAGAGAAGGCTCTGTGCTCTATAAGCAAAGCAGAATTGAAGTAGCTTAAGAGAAACTTGAGATGCACAAATTTAGAGAATCCACCCCAAATATTCACACAGACTATGTGTCTGACCTGTGGTAGAGCGTTCCAAGCCCATATTAGTCTTATCAGTCATAGTCAGACACACTGTAACTTGACTCTAACATAGTGATGTCATGACAACCACCAACAACCACGATCCTCATGTTGACTCTAACCCATCTACTATGCTTCTAATTCACTTCTTGTTCATGACACAGAACCTCAGGACTTCCCATTGGGAAAGGACATATAGTCTTAACACATAACCAGGCAAGAACCCCTTCTACAAATGAAGAGAAGTTCAGCCTTTGCTAGAAGACCTCAAAAGAGGGCAACTCTTGACCTACAGAGGCAACCCATTTCACCTTCCACTTGCCCTGCTTATTGGGAGTATTTCCTTTTAACAAGCCCAAATATATCTCCTTGCAAATCTATGTATTGTTCCTATGCAGTCAAGCAGAACAAATCTAATACTTCTTTTATGTTACAGCCTACTGAATGCTTGAAGACAGTTATCATTTCTCCCCAAATGTTCAGGCTAACAAACACTTCTAGGTCATTCATCTGATCTTCATATAGTATGAAATCTAAACCCTTTACCATCCTGGTTGCCTCTTCTCTGGATGTTCTTCAGCTTATCAATGAACTCTTAAAATGTAATGGCCAAAACTGAATACAAAACTCGAGATTTAGTATGACAGCATAGAGTACAGTGGGATTATCACTGCCTTTTCCCTTGCAGTCATGCCTTTCTTAATATAGCTCCAAATCACACTACTCATTGAGCTTGGAAATGAGCTAAAACCTGTATGGTTATCCATTCCACTTAGAGGGGAGGGAGATAGGGGCCTGGCATCCCTTCGATATAGAAAATCCAAGTAAAATTTTTTTACTCTCCCTTTGTACTAGAGAAGAAGTCTGGATTTTTTTTCTTTTTCTTTTATGTAGTGTTTACAGTACTTCATTGTGAAATTTGGGTTAAGTATTTGGGTCAGCTGCTAGACTTCACATGTCCCCTCTAAAGAAGCCGACCTCAAATCTTCCTCATGATCTGAGACAACCCCTCCTTCTAGGGTCCTATTTTTATAGGACTGATACCTAGACATTCTTGAGCAGCTATACCAAATACAGAATAATTCCATCAATTGACATATGATGCATAAACTTATTGGAATAGAGTAGGGGTCCTCGATGAATCAACTTTCTCATTCATAAAGAAAAAGGGGGGGGGGGAAGCAGTCATGTGATATAAGATAGCAGCTTCTGGGGAGGCTAGGTGGCACAGTGAATAGAGCACCAGCCCTGGAGTCAGGAGGATCGGAGTTATCTGGCCTCAGACACTTAACAAACAAACTGTCCATGTGACCTTGGGCAAGTCACTTAACCCCAATTGCCCTCCAAAAAGCAAAAAAATAAAAAATAAAATAGCAGTTTCATTTAATTTTTTCAAGTCTTAACTTTTGGAAGTTGATACTCAATTAAGTTGGAAAGCCTCATCAATGTTCCCAGTGAGATCTAGAACCTCATCATCATCATCACTTTCCCCAGTGTCAAGTGGTACCATTTTTAAAGTGAGTCACTGTACCCTGCTTGGTAAACATATTCACCTCTTCAGTGCCAGGAATATTGTTTATTTCTAGTTTCTTTAAGGAAAACTGAAGTTTCTTATATACTATAACTGTTCTATGAACCACCTTCTTCTTTTTCCAAGCAGTTTTTTTTTTCCCACCCAAGTACATTTGTGCCTGCAACTTGGCAAGTTCCTCAGCTTCATAATTGTTTCTTCCATCTTGCTGGAATGGAAACAGATGACCAGAGGTCATTTTCGGGTTGAAGGTAGAGAGGACAAAGATAGAATACTCAGGGTAGCAAGATAGCAGGCAAAGAGAAAGCCAGACATGATGCCTGACCCCAGGAATTATCTTTTGCCTCTTATTTTATCCCTATTGTCTAGTATAGTGCCTGGCACATATTAGGTCCTTGATATATTATATCATTATATATATTATATCATTATATATATTATTCATTGACTGGTTTTGTGTCATTTACAGATTTAATAAGAATACCATCTATGCCTTTTCCCAATCATAGATAAAGAGGTTAAACAGTGAAGCCAAGTATAGACCATTAAGGAATTCCATTGAAGACCTCCTTCTAAGTTAACAAATTTATAATATTAATATTATAATGTTTTATGTTGAAGAATTAATATTCTTTGAGTCCATCATTCAGCTAATTCATAATCCATGTAAATACTGTTGTCTAGTTCACAACACTACATCTTTTCCACAAGAATAGCAGAAGAGATTAAATTTAGTTAAATACGTTGCCAAAATCTAGTAAATTATCTATACCTTTCTTCTGATCTACCAATTAGTAATCTACCTGTCAAAATAAGGTTAGTCTGGAATGATCTGTTTTTACATAGTCATGCTGGTTTTTTGGGATTACATATCCATCTTTAGATATTTGCTAACCATCACTGTTATTATAAAATAATATATTATAGAATTTCTAGGAATCACACTCAAACTTATTACTAGAAGATTCCATTCTCCCCCCCCCTTTTTTTTAAATTGGGACATTTTTCTTCTTTAATCTTTGGATATGTCTCCCATTAGTGGCTCATCAATTACTCCTACCAGTTCTTTCTGTTCCTGAGGACATCTAGAATGCATAACTTGAATTCATTCCGTGTCGCTAAGTATTCAGTTCTCTCTTAGCCATTTTTGTTATGTCCTTTCCGATACATTTTTTAAATAGATTCTTCTAACTTTTCAGCCACTGGGAAGAATAGGATAAAAATGGTTAACAGGTAGTTGATACCCAAGAGAAGTAAAGAGATATTAAGTTCTTTCTTTTTCTGAAGAGGAAATAAAGTAAATTGTTATAGCAAAACTGATAACAAATAAAATGGATGAATACTTACACAAATATAAAATTGCTATATAAATAGAACAAGAAATGGAGAATTTAAACAAGTCTACCTCAGAAAAATAAATTGAATAAACCATAAATGATCTTGTAAAGAAAGAAGCACAGACCCAAATGAATTTACAAGTAAATGAACAATGAACTCCTACATCATAGTTTGCTAAAATAAAAAAGGCATCCTACCAAACTCTGCACTATGTATGAGACAAATGGTCCTGAGTGAGACAAAGCAGGGGAAAAAACTCCTTGGCAGAGAAAACAGGAAAACAAGAATCAAGACTCTCTACCTTCTCTTTGATGTCAGTTATTATTCCATCTGCCCTTAACAGAGCTCCTAACCTCCTTTGATCCTCCTCTTTCCACCAACAAAATGCTTTTTTGTTCTCCCTAGTTTTCCTCCTGCTGAGGAATTCCTCTCCCTCCCACTCTTTACACACTCTTACAGAATCATGCCATGCCTTTGTATTTGTCCCTTGCTAACTGAGCCTGATTACATTTTCTACCTGGCTTTTAAAAACCTAAGATACAGGAGTGGCTAGGTGCTGCAGTGAATAGAGCACCGGCCCTGGAGCCAGGAGGACCTGAGTTCAAATCCGGCCTCAGACACTTAACACCTACTAGCTGTGTGCCCTTGGGCAAGCCACTTAACCCCAATTGCCCTGTCTCCCCCATTCCAAAAAAAAGGAAAAAGATTTAAAAAAGTAAAAACCTAAGATATTTTTTATGTTCCTGGTGTAGCCATGTTGGTCTCTTCAGACAAACCCCCTTTTTCTTCCTCTTTGTAATTGTTCTTCTTTTTTCAAGGTTTATTGAGAGCTTGCTGTCCCACCAAGGTTGACTTCTATAGAAATAGTCCATCTATCTTACCCTCCTTTGGAGCCTTTAAAATCTTTACTTCCAAAATCTATCCCTAGAGGAAATTTGTATCCATATTTCCTTTTCTATATCCCAAACTCAGGAAAAGGGGAGTGGTCATTTTAATATAATCATACTCAACAGCAATCATTTACTAATCATTTACTTTGTGCCAGGCATTGTGCCTAAGGGCTAGGGATGCAGAGAGGCAAAACCCCAGGGAGCTCACATTCTGATGGGGGAGACAACGTGCAAACAACAAATATCCAAAATCCATACAATATAAATGGAAAGTAGTCTTAAGGGAAAGTTCTGGGTGAGTTTGGGGAGGGGTGTAATAGGCAAGAGATAGGATTGGATCTGGGTCAGGAGGGAGAGCATTCCAAGCACAAGGAATGGCCCATGAAAATGCACCCAATGGGGGATACAGAGTGTAGTGTTTGTGGAGTGGACAGCTGGAACATAGAGTGTGTAAAGAAAGTGTAAGAAAACTGGAAACTTGGAAGGGTCCAGGTTCCTCTCAAGGTTCCCACTCTTTTCCCTCTAGCACCAGTTTCTTCTTATTGAAAAGAATCAAATCCAGAACCAGAGCTTCTTTTGTGGGTTCCTCTGCCTTTTGAAGGCTGAAAACTGTCATTGAGGCAAGTCCTGAGATTATTAGCTGCTCTGCTTTTAAGAGAGAGGAAGTTCAAGCAGATGTCTGGATAATTTAAGCCCCCATCACAGTTACATCATTCCTCTTTGCCAGGCTTGTGGTCTATTTCCCAAGCTCCTCATTTACTTCTTTTCTCTGTTCAGGTGGTCTATATAATCCCCCTCAAACAAAATTACTTCTGTTTTTTTTTACCTTCATTAGTCTTCACCCAAATGTCACATATGTTTACCTATGCAGGTTCTTGGATTTCCTCACTTGAGTTTATCTTCTTAAAATACAGTGTTACCTGGTCTTCTTTTATCTGTCCCAGGTATGAGATATCTTCTCTTAAAATCACTGTTGGCAGTAGGGCAGGAGGAATACCATTTAGTGTTCTGGAGGCCTTTCTTTTAATTTTTTGACATTAGTAGCCTAGGCTGGTATCAGAAATATGTTAGAACATCTTTGTGGCAGATTGTTAAGTTTCATGAGGACAGATCACGTATTGCTTATCTTTATGTCTCCAAAAACATAATGTATAGCATACTGTTCATATTAAGTTCTTAATAAATGGTTGTTGAACAAATTAATGATTTATTTGGGGTTCTTAAAGGACTTTTTGTCTGGCCCTGTGAGTTTACATTTTTCCCAACTATTTTCATCATAAATGTATGGCAGGGTCTCAAAGAAGTGCTCAAGCTATACAAAATTGATTTGATTTTGCTGGAGAATAGTGATGAATTTCATTCCTAGTAGCATCAAAGTTCTTAGCAGTTTGAGCCCATCTAGAATAATGGAGCAAAATCTATAGCAAATAGTTTATCTACTGTAAAGCAAAAGATACTCTGCTTACTCCATGAAGCTCCTCCCTCAATGGAGACAATAAAGTTGTAGTGAAAAGTGCCCTGAATTTAGAGTCAGCAGGGAGACCTGCCCTGAGATCCTGCTTCTCATTATTTCATTAGTATATGAAGTGTCATTTATGCTAAATAATATCTGTGACTGCTGTGAAGAACAAATTAGATATTTAGTGAATATATATTTGTTATATATTATGCAAATTATATATGTATGTGTGTGTTTATAAAGTGCTTTTCAGACCTTAAATATCTTTCTCAAGTAAGCTATTATTATTTTATTTGAAATGGCTAATCATGATAAGGTAATCAATAAACAGTTCTTTGTTGCTTGATTGTAGGCACACTCCTAGACAATGTGTATATGTAATTAGTAGCTAAGGGAAGAGGTAATATCATAAGTCTTACTAATATTTAAAACATAAAACCTACTGATTGTTCATTTTTCTTTTAGTTCCTAACAGCAGTAATGAGCCGAAACTACAATGTGGCAAAAAAGTTATGTCAGTTGAGTAAGTACAGTTTTCCTATGCTTTTCTTTCTTTCTTCTACTTCCTTCCCTTCTTCCTTTTTTTCTTTATTTCTTTCTCCCTACTCTGTTTTCTTTCTCTCTTCTTCCCTTCCTCCTTTCTTCCTCTTTCTCTCCTTGTTTCTTTCTCTCTATTTCTTTCCTTCTCTCTGTTTTTTCTCTGGTCTCCCTAATCTTGCCCAGGCCGAAAATGCAACATCCAGCCTGTCAGTTAATAAGCAGAAAAGCAGGGGGAAGGTGGGGAAGGGTACCTGGTGTGGGGGTTTGATGCAGAAGTCATGAGGAATGCAGCCAGGTGGGAAATGAAGACATGGTTGATCTGGGCTCCTTCCTTGGATGGAAATTCTGGGAAGAAAGATGTCTGCTTCCAATCAAAGGAAAGAAGAGGCCCCTGGGGCAGAGGCTTCCATTCCGTTACCAATAGATGTGGAAATCTGTACATGCTCTATTTCCAACCTGGATTGGTTTACCTCTGCATAGCAGCCTGGTGTTCCCCCACTTTCAGAGGCTCACTATATTAGGGATGAACTTAAAATCAACTTTGACCCTACTACACCTCAGAATTCCCAAGCTTAAAAGATCAAGATCAGCCTCAGCTTCCCAGTAGCAGTGATTATAGCCATGCTTCGTTCTCTTTTATATTCCTAAATAAATATATGTCAGATATAATCTCATAATAACAAATATAATTAGCCAGATTTCTCATAAATTAATATAAAATAAATTTAAAACTAATAAATACACATTATATATACACATGTATATATATATATACACATATGTGTGTATATACCTACACACATATACACAAAAATTAAATAGAAGGTAGTTTTGGGAGAGGGCACTAGCAATTGGGAGGATCAGAAAAGACTCCATCTAGAAGATAGTGCCTGAACTGTATCTTTAAAGAAGGTAATGCGTTCCAGGCGTGGATGGATGCAAAGGTGTGGAAATGAGAAATTAAGTGCCATGAAAGAACAACAGACCAAAGACCAATTTGGATGGATTGCAGAATTCAGGAAAGGAAGTAATGTCCAAAGAGGCAACAGAATTTGGGGTTAATTCTGTGGGACTTTAAAAGCTAAACATGATAGCTTATATTTATTCTAGAGGCAATAGGAAGCCATGCAAGTTGGTTGATTAGGGGAGTCACACAGTTCTATCTGCACTTGAGGAATATTGCTTTGGCAGTAGTGTGCAAGATGAATTGGGAGTGGTGAGAGATTTGAGGCAAACCAATTAGTGGACTGTTTCAATGGTCTAGGAAAGAAGTGAAGAACTTGGAATAAAGTGAATGGAGAGAAGAGATTAGATGCTCAAAATTGTGTGAAGTAAAAACACTGAGATGTGGCAACTTCATGGATATGTGGAGTGAAGAAGAGTGAGGAGTCAAGAATCATGCTGAGATGACAAACTTGAAACACTGGAATGATGGTGGTGTCCTCCAATAGACACTGGGAAATTTGGATGAGAGAAGCATTTAGGGGAACAGAAACTAAATTCAATTTTCACCTTGTTGACTTTAAGACATCTGAGAAATCCAGTTTGAAGTTTCCCATAGGCAATTTATGATCCTGGACAAAACTTCAATGAGATACTGGGCAGCAGGATATGTAATTCGGGGAGTTATCTGCACAGAGAGGAAAGGGATGCCTTTGGCACCAAGTGATTAAGTGATTTGCCTAAAATTACAGCTAGAATATCAAAGGCATCGACTTGAACCAAGGTCCTCCAAACTCTGAGGCCAGTTCTCTACCCACTACCCCACATTACCTCTTTTGGCAATCTAATAATTTACCAAGTCCCATTAATTCTACCTCTGCAATATGTCTTACATATATGCATACATGCATACATACATACATACATCTCATCTTCTCCCTATATACCCAAGTACCGATCTCCATCTACCTAAACTATAGCAACAGTCTAACAGCCTCTAGTTTATGTTCTTTGTACTCCTATCTTCCTTACCCCTTGGTCTGCTCCTGTAATACCTCTGCTTAAGACCCTACAGAATATAGTTCAGACTAACTCCTTTGGCTAACATTTCAGGGTCGTCATGATCCTGTGCTGCTCTTATCTTTCCAGCTCTAATTTCTACTATTGCTCTCCATGGGCTTTGCACACTAGCCCAACTATTATGCTTTCTCACTTCCTTGCTCTTATTTATTCTATTCTTTCTTCCCTCTTATCCATTGAATTTAAACTGAGTATCTCAGAGACATCTCAAATTCAACCTGTCTGAAAAACAACTTTTCCCCAAAACCTTCCCCTCTCTTGAATTTCCCTAATCCTGTCAAGGGTAGCAGGTTCATAACTTTGGCATTATCCTTAATAATTCTTCCTGTCTCTTTGTCTCATATTCATTCAACAACAGATCTTGCCATTTTTACCTCCATGACTTCTCTCACATCCAGTCTCGTCTTTCTATTCACAGACCTTATTATCTCTTGTTTATGCTATTACAATACTATCCTAATTGGTTTCCCTGCATGTTTCATGATTGATCCTTACCAATCCTTTAAAGTCTAACTCTAATCTTTTCCAAGAAGCTTTTTCTTAACTGCCCCTCCAAATTTGCATTCCACTAGGTAATATTCCTTTCCTACATCAGACCACATTTACCAATTTATTCATGCACTTATGAATTACTGTGTTGGTTAATTGTGTGTGTGCTCCTTATTTCTTTACTAGAATGTAAGTAGGGACTTATCCATGAGTCTTCTGTCATCTGAACTTTGTGTCGCAGTGCCTAGCCCAGTGCTCTGCACATAGTAGGTGCTTAGTAAATGTTGTTAAAATAAAAATTAACCATATGTCAAAATTAGGCAGGAAAAATATAAGAAATAAAACACCTTAAATAGGTTAAATAAGCATAGATTAAGTAACTTCAGAGTCATTTGAACCAGGATTAGGTCCTTAGGTCCAGGATCTTGAGTTCTACCAATTTGTGTCTAAGATTATTAGGTTGTAAAAATAATTTATCCAAGTTCCCCCTCAAGTACTTTACAGTTTGAGTAAAACTGGTTTATTCTAGTTAGTTTCCTGTCCATTTGTAAATATTGAAGTTATAGCTCCTCCTGACTATAAAATTTAGTATCTGTCATGTTGGACATCTTGTGAGAGCTTTTAAATTTATTTCTTTCTCTTTTTTTGTTTTCATCTACAAAGAATTCTCTTAAATATTGTTTTCAATTAATATGAACTTAGACTTCATCTGCCTTCCACACACTATTTTATGTAGTCCTAATATCTCCTACCATTTTCCTGCTGTTTCATGCAGAACTGATGTCTTTGCCTGCATCCCATCCCCCACTTTATGTGGAGGCAGTCTTGGATAATGTTTTTTAAATGGGACTGGAAGTCATAACTTTCAGGTACCATTTGCAGCTCTTCTGTTGGTTCACTGTAAGACTTTGCAAAAATCAGTCTTGCTATTTCTTGGTACCTTCACATGTAAGACAGAGATTATAGGCTCAGTTTTGTCATAGAGAGAGAGAGAGAGATTTCCCCCCATCAAAAACAGCTAAAGTCCCTAAGTGGGAGAATTCAGGCCTTTCAATATTTACTTCATTATTACTTTGATGGAGCCAAGATCTCATTGATGCTATTACTCCTCCCTTCCCCAATACACATCAAAACCTATCCAGTCCTATCTCATCCTGAATGATTCTTGTCCATATATTTCCATATATCTTCCATAGAGGATCTGCAATACACTGGAGGTTGTCTTCTAAGTCTTTTAATATTTCATGCAGGGGCAGCTATGTGGAACAGTGAATAGAGCACCGGCCCTGGAGTCAGGAGGACCTGAGTTCAAATCCGGCCTCAGACACTTGACACACTGACTAGCCCTTGTGACCAGGCAAGTCACTTAACCCCAATTGCCCTCCAAAAATATATATTTCATGCATATAATGCAACATCTGGGCTATCTTCTATATTCCTTTTGGTTCAGTTAACAAATATTTATTAAATGCTTACTATTTGCAAGGAACTGTGCTAGGTACATACAAATACAGAAAAGCAATTAACCCCTGCTCTTAAAAAGATTACATTCTACTGGAGGTAATCAACATGGATTCACAAGGGTAAATAGAAAATATATACAAATTAATCTGGGTAGAAAGGTCTGGAAACGCCTCATGTGGAGGAAGCACTGGAACTGAGCCTCCAAAGATTGAGGGATTCCAGAAGGCAGAGATGAGGAGGAAGGCAAAGCTTGGACAGAGGCTATAGAGGAGGAAAATGGAATATCATGTATGGGGGAAAAACAAGTAGAACAGTTTGGCTGGAACACAGAGTGCATGAGGGTAACTAATAGAAATCAATCTGGAAAAGTACAGTGAAACAAATTATGAAGGCTTCAAATACAAAACAAAGGACCTTTTTCAGAAACTGTTCTCTCCAAAAGTCCTCCCCAGTGATCTCCTAACTGCCAAATCTAATGACCTTTACCCAGTCCTTATCCTTCTTTGACCTTTCTTCAGTTTTGGCTATTGTCCATCATATTCTCCTCCTGGACACTCTCTTCTCTCTAGATTTTTGTGATATTGACAGAATTTCCTGATTGTTCTCCTACCTACCCTATCTCTTTGTCTTTAATCTTCTTTGCCTGATCTTTATCCAGGTCATGTTCATTAACTACAAGTGATCTCCACAATCTACTCTGGACCCTATTCTGTTTTTCCCTCTATTTCACTTATTTCATTAGCTCCTATGAGTTCAATCATCATCTTATGAAGATTCCCAGGTCTATGTATCCAGGCCTAATCTCTTTCCTGAGCACCAATTCAACATCATCAACTTTCTTTTGGACATCTCAAGTTAGATGGCCTTGTAGACATCTCAGACTCCACATGTACAAAAACGGAACTCACTGTCTTTCCCCCTAAAACTTTCCCTTCTTTCCAACTTTTCTATTATTGAGGGCACCATCATCCTCCTAGTCACCAAACTCAAGAGTTATCCTTAACTTTTCTACTAATATTCCATCCACATATCCAGTCTGTTGTAAAATGTAATTTTTATCTTCACATTTTCTATATATGTCCCTATCTCTCTACTCACTCTGGTCACTACCCTAGTACAAGCCATCCTCATCTCTCACCTGATCTTCTGCAAGAGTCTTCTAATTGCCCTTTCTGTCTCAAGTGTCTCCCCATCTAATCCATCCTCCACTAAGCTGCCAACATGATTTTCCTAAAATACATTTCTCACCATGTCTCCCCCTCAAAAGACTGCAATGGTTCCCTATGTCTTCCAGGATATTGATGATGGTGGTGGTTGTGGTGGTGGTGGTGGTGATGATGATGATGGTGGTGGTGGTGGTGGTGGTAATGATGATGATGGTGGTGGTGGTGATGATGATAATGGTGGTGGTGGTGATGATGATGGTGGTGGTGGTGATGATGATAATGGTGGTGGTGGTGATGATGATAATGGTGGTGGTGGTGATGATGATGGTGGTGGTAGTGATAATAATGGTGATGATGATACTAACAACAATAATAGCTAACATTTATGTAGTGTATACTATGTGCCAGGCACTATGCTAAACATTTTTCAAATGTTATCTCCTTTGATCCTTACATCAGCCTGGGGAGATAGATATACTGTGTTTCCCCGATAATAAGACACTGTCTTATTATTTTTTTTTTTTGGACAGAAAAACACCAGAGGGCTTAATTTCAGGGGAGGGCTTATTTTAATGAACATTGACAGCAATTTTAATAAACAGGTAAATGTGAACAAAAAAATGTAACTTTATTCAATAATGAATTCCATAAAGAACAGGATGATGCACTCACTGCTGCAGCTCTGATTGGATGCAGCTCGGAAAGCGGCGTGCGTTTCATGGGCGGGGGGGGACAGTGCATACAGAGGGTACCGTAATGTAGCGTGTAGCACAGTGAATCACCTTCACTACAGTAGCAATCTCAATAGGGCTTATTTTGGGGGGAGGGCTTATTTTTGGGATAGGTCTTATTATCGGGGAAACATGGTACTATTATTATCCCCATTTTACAAATGAGGAAATGGAGGCATACAGAGGTTAAGTGACTTGCCCAGAGTCACAGAGCTAGTAAGTGTCTAAGGCTGAATTTGAAGTCAGGTCTTCCCAAGTCTGGGTCTAGTGCTCTAGCCACTGCACTCCCTAACTATCCATAAAATATAAATTCCTCCTTTTAACATTTCAAGTCATTTGCAGCCTAGCTGCTTTCTGTTTTTCAAGTCTTCTCCAGCTTTACTCTCCTACACATACTCTGTGAGCCAGTTACATTGGCCCACCTGTTGTTTGTTACATGTGACAGACTCTCTCCAAACTTCCTCTTTTTGTTCTAACTGCCTCCTGTGTTTCTAATGGCCTCCCTCCTTTTAATTTCTCTGGCTCCTTCAAGACTCAGCTCAAATCCTGTTTTCTGCTGGAGTTTTTCCCAGCATCTCTGTGCCTCAACAGCTAATGCTTTCTGTTTGAAATTACCTTCCATTTATACTGTATATATCTTGTATATACATGGAGCAGCTAGGTGATGCAGTGGATAGAGTGCCAGGACCTAGAGTCAGGAAGACTCATCTTCCTGAGTTCAAATCTGGCCTCAGGCACTTACTAGCTGTGTGACCCTGGGCAAGTCACTTAACACTGTTTACCTCAGTTTTCTCACCTGCAAAATGAGCTAGAGAAAGAAATGGTAAACTACTCCAGTATCTCTGTCAAGAAAATCCCAAATGAGGTCACAAAGAATTGGACATGACTGAACAACAGCATGTCGCATAGTGTCTTCTCCAGTTATAATGTGAGCTCCTTGAGAGCAATGGGCCTTTCTTCGTATCCACAGTGCCTAGCACATAGTAAATACTTAATAAATATATATTGACCTACTCCTGTCTCCCAGACACCATCATGCTATATGATTAATGGATCCTCCTCCCACTTTTGATAGCCAAACACCTTTTCAGACAGGAGAGGAAATCAATTGCACCCTGACTCTTTGCCTCTTCTCTGATGAAATAAGTATCCTGTTCTGAGTGGCAGAATTACATCATTGAAAACACTGCTTTAAGCCATGATCCAAAAATTTCCAAGAGATAAAGATTAATTTTTTCTTTGTTTTAAGACTGCTATGGCTAAAGAAATTCATCAGCTTTCTGGTGATGTGCATCTCTGTTGTTAGCCAGATTGGTCCCTGGAAAACAGTTTCAGTCTATTGTCAGTCACATTTTCAAAGCCTTTCAGGCATAATAGAATTTTCCTGGATTTATTCCTTTCTAGAATAACCTTTAAGGACCCAGAGTCACCTGCACACCATAATGAGGCATCAGAAAAACATTTTGCAGAGAGTTGTAATCTGTATAATTGTAGGGAGCTAACCATTTGCATATTAAAGTAAAAGTTATTAGACATCTCAGGAGACTTTGTGAGAAATATATCAATCATATTTACATCTCAGATATGTATTACTTTATTATTATTTTTAAAATCTGTACAAAGTGTTAGTTAATCAAGGAGCTTCTAATAGAAGCCTCTCATAGTATCCTAAAAATGAACAGTCAGGTAGACTGACTCTAGCATAGTGCTGCCAGTGGAAAGCTATGACTTAACTGTAGAGCACTGAGACTGTCTGCTATTGGCAGGTTATGAATATGCCAGATTAATAGCACAGTTGATGTTCCATTCGACACCCCCCCCAGAAGCCATGAAGATAAACAGTATATTAAGTAGATCATGTAGTGAGAGTAATTTTTTAAAAACCTGAGAAATAGAACAAAGAAGACTATTGGTGGGGTGTGTGAAAGTAGTTCTGATCTATATAATATTAGGAAACCAATTTGCAGCCTCATAAAGGGGTGGTATGACCATGGTACATGAACTTAAATAGACTTGGAGAGATAATGGTGGATAGAAGGGTCTGACGTGTTATGGTCCATGGGGTCACAAAGAGTCAGACATGACTGAACAACTGAACAAGAAAAATGGCTACAGTAATGACAGTGACAAAAAGGACTTATGAGAGGAGAATAGTATTGATGGGTCCACTAAAGAAGAAATTCTAGCAGTTCAATCAGGGATCTGTACTAAAATGTGTTTTGTCAGTATGAAGATAAAGGAATGAATGCATTAGATGTGTGAAAAAGCAGCAAGTGTGAGAAGAAACATGGATATGTAAAGTAAAGGATAATGGTGAAAACTGACTTAACATTTTCTTACTTGAAAGGTGAATGTAAAAGTGCCATTGCCCCTATACTGAGAAAGCTAATAATGCTTTGTTTTTGTCAAGCATGGTAGCACATACCCGGAATTTCTGCTGCCAGAGAGGCAGGGTGCTGGCAGACTTCTTGAGCTCAGAAGTTCCAAGCTGCAGTGGGCTAAGAGGATTGGGTGTACTCCTCTGAGTTTGGAATTAATATGATGAGCTTCTAGGAATGGGGTACCACTGGGTCACCGAAGGAGACCTGAACCATCCGAAGTGGGAAACAGAACAGATCAATTTCTGATGCCTGTTAGAATGGGACCAAACCTATGAGTGGTCCTTGCCTGTATTTTCAGCCTAAGCAAGATAGAAAAACCCAGTATCTTGAGGGAAAAAAAGCTTCTTTTAAAATTTATTTGATGTATTTGTTAGATATTCCCAATTATGAGTAAATTTTTTTAATATTTCCCAGTTACATATAAAAACAATTTTTACCATTTTTTAATAAATAGCATGCATAAAATAATTTTATATACACCTATTTATGTCTAATTGTAACCATCTCTAGGGAAGGGAGGGGAAGAAAAAAGGGGAAAAAAGAAATGTACATGATCATTTTATTATATATTTAAAAGGAATAGCAAGTTGTACCTAATAGATTTGCAGCTGCATGTTCAATCAGCTTTTTTTTTTTGCTATACTATATTATGGAATTGCTTATTTTATTACATAAATTAAAAATAAATAAAAATTTACAATTTAAAAAAGTTTTTAGTTCCAAGTTTTCTCCTTCCATTATCTCCTCCCCACCACCACCCATGGTAAGCAATTTGATATAGGTGATCATTTTAAAAATGTAAACAATCATTATAAATAAAAATGTTTTTTCTTCATTGTGTTTAACTAGAATTAGAAATGAGTGAACAAAAAAAGTAAACACCTCTTACTCCCCTAATCTCATCCACTAGCCTAGCTTTTCCTGTAACTGAATTACATTCCTTTTCAGGAAAAGAAAAAGATATTGTGTCTAAGAAATGTTTTGGATCTCAGATAATGAATGAAACCTAATTGAGATATTAGTGATTCATCATATTTGTTACCTACTTCACCACAGAAATGTAATGAGAATTAATAAGGTAATCTTTAAAAGTAGGGTTATATAAGTAAGGGTTATTATTAATATTTGATTTATTACTTATAGATGTTATTTTATTATTGCTGTATAAATAAAAATATTCTACTTAAGTATAGGTATTTTGGTTATGATTTTTAGTGCCTGTAGTTATGTGCAGTTTCATATTCAATGACTGACATGAATCTACATTTCTCTATGGGATGTCTATTTACTAAAACACTTTGATCATTAATAATGTGAATTCTCTTGTCAAATTTCAGTACTGATCTATGAACCAGAAAATCCTGAAGCCAAACAGTTTTCCTCACTGATTGAAGAAAAGTTGCGAATGGGTATTTTTAAAAATTTGAAACTGCTTCTTTATTTTATAACTAGTTGTCTAAAAGCTGTTACCAAGAGAGTGTGAATCTCATTCTCAGATGGAGATAGTTAAGAAAAGAGCAGACAACTACCTCGAATGTCTTAAGTTCAGACAAGATTGAAATCAGAGGCATGAACCTTCAAGGTCTGTTTCCTAGGTCTTGGTTAACTACACAATGCAAGCTAAAGTAATTCCCATGATTTCTAGACCCTAGGTAGAGCTTCCAAAGACATGAGGCTACTACTGATCCCTTTCCTACTCCCTAGTGCTATAAGTCTCATAAGTCACAAGAACTGCCTAAATTGTCATCATCTTTATGTTTTTATAAAAATAAACACTGTTAAAAGAACTATGGGGAAACCATGTTTGCAACTTTCTTTTAAAAAGATCTGTAGTACATTTAAAGTTCACAATTATATTCAAATAAGCATGGGCTCCTCCATTGATATATGATGTCTTACTGGGAGCAAGTTTTTAGCACTAACTTTGTGTCTTAAAATAATAATTTATCAAATTACAATAGTTTAGCTTCCAAAAGTGGTTTATAATACATTGGGGAAATCCATTCCACTATTTTCCACTGAATTTATTCAAGGTAAAAACAAAAACACAAAACTTCTATTTGATCCCAAATTTATTATCTAAAAGTTCATTTATCTCCATAGTCTTCAAAACAGCATATTAACTTTGAAGGGGGGAGTAAAATATTTGCAAAAGAACAATGCTTTTAAGCAAAATTATTAATAACCCTTCACTTCTGTGGCAGAAAAAAGCCAGGCTGGGGAAGAAGAAGAAGAAGAGGAAGAAGAAGGAGAAGAAGAAGAAGAAAGTGACGATAATAGTGATGATAGTGAAGAAGACAGCAGTGGTGATAATGATCAAAGTGAAGATAGTTCTGATGAATCTGAAGACATATAAAAAAAATTCCAATGATTTCCATGGCCTGATGATTTTTCATTCATTTTTAGTAACATTCACATTCTTTTTTATTATCATTAGCTATCAAAACAGAATGACAAAGTGAAAGTGGCTCTGATGAATCAGCAAATATATTTTTTAAAAGTCTCCTGGTCTAATAGTTTTTATTCATATTTAGTAATTTTCCCATTATTTTTATTAGCATTCATAATCTAAACATTTTCACCTTTTTTTGTTTGTTTTGCAGCATTAGCATATTTGTTCTTGAGATACCTCAATTATTAAATGACCCAATTACAGTGGAGTGTGAGAAGAAGTCTAAGTTTAAATAGTGCCTCCAATACAATGCTAGTCTCAAGTCATTGAGCAAGTTACTACGTCTCATGGCCCCCAAGTAACTCTCCTAAGAGTACAAATTCTACAAGAATTGATCTGTATTGGTGGAAAGAATTTTGTTCATATGGAACTTGTTATACTAATGGCATCATAGGTGTTGACCAAAACCCAAGTAATACAGAGGATACTAGCACAGGCTTTTAGGAATGGGCCAATCAGAATTTTCATTTCTGTTAGTGATACTACACAGGTAATTAATGCAGTGACTCCCACCTGGTGTGTGTGAAAAACAACAACAATGACAGAAAACCCCTCTAAAGCCAAATTGTATATTGATTTCTTTCATGATTAAATACAAAAGTAGGAGGAAGAAATAAAGCAAGGAACTGAAGCTTTTAAAATAGAACACTACATCGCAGAGCAGGAACACTCCCAATGAGACTATGAAGTCATAAGCTATATATTTCTCACCTATAGGGTATGGGCTTATTTTTTTTACTTTTCAAATTGATTGCTATGATGAGCACTGATTACTGTCCCTGACCAGACCACTCAGACTTGCCGAATGTCAAAAGCCCTCTGGTGGTGAGGAGTGAAGGGAAAAGGTACCCGGGTGGGGGCACTTAAGTGCTATTGATTCTGAAGCTCAAGTAGGAGGGCATGAAGCATGTAGACCTGAGCCTACTCCTCAAAATGGAAGCTCCATAAAGAACCCAGCAATGGGAGAAAGGAGCCAGCATGGTGACAGAGTCTTCCAGGATGAAAAAAAGGCTTAGACACATTAGGAATTTCCAGGGTGAAAAAGTTCCATCCACAGTCACATGTCAGAGGGTCACCATCTCACAGAATTTCACCACCTCAAAATTTACAAACATCTCTCTATGATTCTACCTTTCCCATTCTACTCTATCACTCCTTATCATCATGTCTCTAGTCTCCTTACCTCTTTTTATTCTCTCGATCTCTACTCACATTTACCTGAATACTCAGTCTTGACCTCACCTGACACTGTAATGATTTATTGACTACCCTAAGATTCCTTGTCTCTCAGACTTTCCATGATTTCCAAAACTCTTAAGTAACATCTCCAAATCTTCGGCTCATGATTCAAGGCTGCTATATCAATAAACAATGTCACAAAATTTATGTCACTGGTTTGCCTGCTATGCATTTGTAGCATGATTTCAGCTAGACCTATTGCTGTTCAACAGGTCTATTACACTACTCTCACTGAGATTCACAGTGAATGTTGCAAAAACTTTTATTTTCCGTGGGCTTCACATTACACCCTGCTCTGGTTTCACACATAGCTAATGACTTAGCCTCCTATTTCACTAAGAAGACTGAAGCCATCTAATTGAAACTAACTTAACTTTGACTCTAAACTATTCAAAACTCAGCACTATCACCCCCTCTCCTTTCTGGATGAAAAATCTTCCCAACTTTAAAGATCCAGATTTAACATGCTTATGTCCTTAATAATAAAGACATGAATAACATGTACCTTCAGCCAAATCAGAGAACAAATAAGCAAATAATTTACTCACATTTTAATAGCCACATTCAGCAACCACTTTATAATGTGTGGAAAATATAAACAGATAACAGGATCTAATTTTTTTTTTAATTTGGGAAAAGTAAAAGGAACTTGAAAATTTTAACTGGGGCTTGTAAGATAGAAAAGACCTATACATCTTCTGCGACACAGGTTCCAAGAGAACCCCTGAAAGGTCTTTGGTCTGCAGAATTACATAGAAAAGAATTTTGTAACAAACACTTTTAATGAACCCAAATAAATCCCCTCCTGACACTACCTACCTGACATTACCTCCTGACACCCCTTTGTAATGTCCATCTTCCAGCCCCCTAAGGATAGGTGAACTCCAAGGCTGTGTCTTTGGCCATCCTCACTTTTGTCTCTACACTATTCCCTAGTGATCTCAACCATTCCCCTGGCTTCAATGACCATTTCTAGATAAATAATTCTCAGATCTATAGATCCAGTCTAACCTGTCCCTCCAGAACCATAACTAGGAAAAGCCTATAAGATTTTGCCCCTGAACATGGAAAATTAGAGGGTGCTGATAGCATAAATCACCCTTCAGCAGGATAGAAACAACTGAGCTCTGCACCTCATTAACAAGAATAATTGATTTAAATAGGAAGCTATCAGGTGGCAGTCATCCCCCAAATTAGTTCCTCCCCCAGACTGCTCACCCTCATTCCACCATCCTCCACCACCACTAGCATTTAACTGGCATATTTTGTCCTACTTTGCCTCAGCACAAAAATTGCTAGTTTCAGATTGACCTCTGTCCTCTGAGTTCCAGTTTTGTATTTTCATCTATTGGTTGAATAGTTCCACCTGAGTGTTCTTTAGAACCTCAAACTCAAAATGTCAAAAATGTAAACTCTCTCTCTCAAACATACCTTTCCTCCCAAATTCTGTATCCTTATTTACTATCCTTGCAGTCACCAAGCTTGCAAACCTATCATCTTTGACTTTTTTCCACTCTTAGCCTCAAATCTTATTCAGTCACCAAATTGTATCAATTATACCTCTGCAATACCTCTCCCATTTGTTTCTGTCTCTGTATTCATGCTGTCATTACTCTTATTCAAGGTCCTTATCACTTCTCACACTATTGTAATAGCCTGCTCAATGATTCCTCAGTCTCGGGTCTCTCCCATTGGATTATAGGATCATAGATCTCTTGTTGAGCTAGGAGGGGTGTTGAAGAACATGTATTCCATGGGGAAGGTAGGTGGCAAAGTGAGTAGAGCACTGGAGTCAGAAGGACCTGAGTTCAAATCCAGCCTCAGACACAACACAAAAACTAGCCTGGGCAAGTCACTTAGCCCCAAATGCCCTCCAAAAAGAAAAAAGAAAAAAAAAAGAAAAGAAAAACATGCATTCCAACCACCTCAGTTTACAGATGAGGAAACAGACCCTAAGAAGTTAAATGATTTGACTCAGACCATATAGTTCATAATCCACAGAGTTAGGATTCAATCTCAATTTCCACAATTCTAGTCTCTGTGCTCCAGATTCCTCATTCTTTCAAATTCAGCTACATCATACTTCCTCCCATCCAATCCATCCTTAACACAGCTGCCAAAATTACATTCCTAATGCATGGGTGTAAAAATATTTTAACAAAACTTTCAATGGTTCTCTAGTCTGTATAGAATAAAACTCAAATTCTTTATCCTAGCATTTAAGACCCTGCACAGTCTGGCTCCAACCTACCTTTTCAGACATTTCACATGACTTCCCTTCTTTTATTCTATACTTCAGTCAAATTAGTCTCGTTACTTACTGCACCCTGGGCTCAGTCTGATGCTTCCTACTGCCATGCATTTACCTAGACTTAACTGAATGCCTAGGACTTAGTCCTTCCACATCCTCTCTAACTGAAATCCTTCAAGTTTCAGCTCAGGTATCACCTCCTTCCTGAAGACTTTTCTGATACCAGTATCTGCCTGATATCTCTCCTGCAGATTGGTTGTTTTGTTGTTGGTTTTTTTTTTTTTTTGCTTTTTTTGGAGGGGTAAGGTAGGGCAATTGGGGTTAAATGACTTGCCCAAGGTCACATGGCTAGTTTTTTGTGCTAGGTGTCTGAGACTAGATTTGAACTCAGGTCCTCCTGACTCCAGGGCCAGTGCTCTATTCACTGCACCACCTAGCCACCCCATCCTGCAGTTTTTTAGATCACATTGTATTTCTCTTTTGTGCTCATTAGGAATATACCTTGTAATGTGATGGTTGGAATACATGTTCTTTAAGGACCCTCCTAGCTCAACAACAGATCTATGATCCTATAATCCAATGGGAGAGACCTGAAGCTGAGGAATCATTGAGCAGGCTATTACAATACTATGAGAAGTGATAAGAACCTTGAATAAGAGTAATGAAAGTGTGAATACAGAGACAGCAACAAACAGGAGAGATACTGCAGAGGTATGATTGATACAATTTGGTGGCTGAATAAGATTTTGAGTACATTACTAAGTACTTACTTAGCCGTGTACATGCCATTTGCTCTTTTAGACTGTTCTTCATCTTAGTATCCCCAAAGCCTGGCACAGTACTTTTTACACAGTAGAAACTTGTTAAGTGCTTGTTGAACTGAAATGTGGAAATCCTCATAGATATGGTTTAGGCTTGAAGCTTGAGCAGTAAAGATATTGAATACTCTTTTCCTACCATTTGAAGGTTAATAAAGTTGTGTCTAAAGAGAAGAATAAACTAATCCTTCCCCCTAACCCATAGTTCAAATCCCACCCATCACTTATGACAACCATTCAAAAAGATACCTAAATCTGGAAAGGATGTGAGAGGGATTTGAATGTAAATTCAGCCAGAACTTGAAATTTTATTAAATCCAGCAAGACCCCAAACCCTATGGTGGAAATATAGGAATGTCAATAAGCACAGCATTCCATCAGAGACTTTAAATGATATGCTTTCCAATCTTAAAAAATTACCAATCTTAAAAAAAAGTGATCAATCTTAAAAATCCCTAGGGAACAGTTTGAAAATTTGTTTTGGATCTAGTCAAGTGGGCATAGCTAACCTAGAAATGTCTTTAATTTTCCTGGTCAACACAAAATTCTTGATCCAGATTTTGCTCATTCTCTAGTTTCTACTTGTGATGGTATAGGGACAGAAGGACATCATTGCCTAGTGTCAAAAGCCCCATTTCCAAAGGCCTCATTTTTCTGCTGACACTGTTTTGGAGATGTTATTGGCCTCCTGACCCTTTCATCTGAGGACAGGAATCCGTAGATGTATCAACTCACTGCCTCCAGCCTTCCATTCCCTTAAAAGAAAGGCCTCGCTTTGCAAGAATGTTAGCAACATGAAAGAAAACTAGAAATATCTTCGTTCTTCTTTGTTGTTGTTTCATCTCAGAAATTGGAAGCTACCGCCACCTGGTGGCACTTAAATTCTTTAGCGGTTGAGATAGCTTGGGCTTGGTGGTCTATTGAAATTTGCATATGGTGATATGCACAAACATAAATCACTCTGTCGTCTTGATTAATTTCTTTTGGAATATTTTCATCGCCTAGATATTAAGAGGAAGGCAGCTACTTACAAATCACTCCGAGGGAATTCGGTTCTCTTTTTCAGAATGAAATGGTTGTAATTTCTAGAGTAGATTCCCTAGCTTCCTGCCTGGAACCCTGTCTAGATTACCAAGCCTAGCTGTATGCTTTTAGCGCTCTGACGACTGCTTTGAATATGGTTTAGATTCAGTCATGGTCCAGCAAAGAAAGTCCTATTACATTCTTTTGATTAAGATAAAAAAAAAACCTAACTTCGATGACCACAGAAGAAATCCCTCACGAGAAATGCCGAATTCAACATTAAGCCAATATTTCTGCACAATTCCTGTCTCGGGAGATAGACGTTTAAGTGGTAAGCACTGCCATTTTTTTTTTTTTGGACATAAATTAGAGACTTAAAAATAGACCTTATAGCGTCAGCTGAACTGAACCAGCCTTGCAGTTTAAAATTATCTTTTTCTGGAGGCTAAAAATGGCAAATGTGCTGGGGAAACGAGATCGACGTTTCTTATCTACTCACCTTGATTCGGACCACATTTTATGCTCCAGATCTCCACAGCTGCCTGTTTTAAGACTCCCCCTTTCCCACGTCTCACATCCTTCCCCTCTCTCCTCCCCACCCCCACCTCTGATCCACTAGGGGGACCTGGACCCAGAATCCGAGGATGGAATCTTTAAACCTCCCGGGAAAGAAGAAGCGTAGGCGAAGGGACAGAATTCAAAGCCCCAGACACCTCTGACCCGAAGAAAGGTTTTCTTTCCAAAAGAGAGACCCAGCTGTGCAGTTCTTCATTCACGGGCTCAAAACCACACATGAGGTGGGGGTTGGGGGGTACAGTAGTCTGAGACCCGGAAAGAGGAGGTGGCACAAATCGTCGTCCCCTTCTCCCCCCCACCCCCCTTTCTGGCTTTTCAGTGTTTGTTTTTATTTCATCAAAGCTTTGGATACTGGACCAAATGAAAACAAACAGCTGTGGGGATGCCACTCCCTTCCTCCTGCAAATCCCATTGCTAGTTCAAGTTCTACAGGCGATTCCTTTATTTCCACCTTTACTCTTCCTCTCCCGCCCACAGAAAAGAAACAAATATATGAAAAAGTGGAAACCGACAAAATGAGAAAAGTGCAGACCATAGATATTCTAAACAGACAGCCATCGTCACCCTAAGTCCATTGTCGAGGAAGGATAGGAGAAACTTAACCCTGGAAAAAACAAATATAGTCTTGAGGGAAATGGGCCAGGGGACCCACTAGAAGACAAAGGAGGATTGGAGTTGAAGAGAAGCTGGACGCTGTCCTTAGTCCTGAATTTTGTCTGGTCATCTTACTTTAGAGGCTTAGGAGGTGAAAACAACTGAATGAAAAATCAAGCCCATCAGTTCTTTAGTCATTACAGAAAGGTCACCTGAGGTGCCTAAGGCATGTTGTGGATTTGTGTGTAAAACAACAAACAAAACAGACAACATGACCTCAAGTTCGACATTCATCTTGCACAACTATACCACAAGTTTTCGGAACAAATACTACTTACAGAGCTTCCTCTACAAAAATCGAGTTCCTGTCCCCACTGAGCAGCAGATTTAAAAAAATAAAACAAAACTCCCTCAAATCAAAAGCCCTTTCAACTCTCACAGCTGGAAGGATTCAATTTCAACACAAATTCCGTGGTGTCATTGATATTCCCATCCACGTTATATATGTATTTTTTCCATTATCTGAAAGATTATAGTGTATATGTTTAAAATGTGGGTTCACAGCGGGGGGGGGGGTGTTTGGAAATTGCTAAATCCACCAATAATCCAACGAGCACTTAGTAAGCGCTTGCTGTGTGTTGGGCACGAATCAGGTGTTGGACAAAACCACGAAGTAAACGAATCTCTTCTTCTGAGAGAATTCCAGGGTCTTAGGAAAAGTTCAGGGGACAGCGATCGAGCAATTTGGGTTCTCTCACAAAGGTAACTGCAAATAAAACGAGCATTTATTTCCCTCTACTGGCTGGGCTCATTGTTCGATTGTGTCGCTAATGATTTAATATGGGCAAAAGATCTCCCTGATTGGTGAAAACGACCGCTTTAGGGAGCAGATCAGATGAAGTGGAATACGAAGGAAAAAAGCGAAGAAAAAAAAACCAGAGTTTTGCTCACTGTATGTAAAACGAACATTTCTATTAACTGGCTGAAATTCAGGCTGCCTTTTGTGCGCTATTTTTGATAATGGGTCTAGCGCCTGGAAATCACATGTTCTTCAGTGCGTCCTGGCTAAGAAAGCAACGCCAACTATTAATTAATGCCGACTGACCTTCAGATTAACATTCGTTTGTGAATAAGGGTTTCTGGTAAGGTTAAGAGGGGGTGGAGGGCATGTCCTCTTGTGAATTGGGTAGCATTTATTTAAAAAGAACAAAACCCTCACGATTACTCCCGTTTGCTTATCAGAAAATCTTTCCTCCTTTTCTCCCATGGAGTCTTCTGCTTCTCTTCGGGAATTTTCGGTGACGTATTGGGAATTTTCGAGTTTTCTACTGTCCCTGTGAATTGCGAGGAGTCATTTTGAGGAAAGGGAGAAATAGGGTTCTTCTCAAGAGAATTGTTGGAGTCCCCACTGCCACCAGACATTTAGACGCATAAATAAAGAAACCTAGACGCCAACATGTGCAAACCCTTTGCTCTCTGGGTCACAACATGAAAATGATGGAGAGCTAAAAGAATTTTTCTATCTCAGTTGACCACACCTAGTTGACCACACGAAATTTTATTCGCCTCTTCATGTAAAAAACAACTACATCAAAGGAAATGAACAGGACACGGGGAGGGGGGGAAAAAGAGGAAGGAGGTGGGGAAAGAAAACGTTAAAGGGGGAGAGGGGGCTGAAATTCAACGTGGCTGTCTGTGTAGCCGGATTAACCGCTGTGCCCAGGTGTTTTCACTCTCGTCTCGGCAAGTGAAGGACGGCTCAGTCTTTGGGTGCCTGGCGCCCTCTGGTGGAATGTGCACAATGAAAGGTTTCCTCGTAGAGAGGGACTTTTTTTCACCCAAGCGTTGTTATCCATGAATTAATTATTGGGGGTCGTTCAACTATTGCCGAAACAAAGACCCTATAAGAGGAAGTGAAAACATAGTGGATAATGCGGCTCATCTGAGAAAGGAACTGGTGTTCGTTCTCAGTCAACTCTATCAATACCTGGACCGTGTTCCACTTCCTCGATTAGACACTTACATGTTTCTGGAGACGCATTCATACTTGCAGATAACCTTCATGATTTTAAAATATGTTCAAATGTTCAATAAATCTGAACTTTCGTACCCCACTCCACCAGTATTTGGAAGAGTGAGTGCAGGTAGGAGGGGAAGAAAAAAGCTCAAAAGGTAGAGAGATTACCCTCCACCATTGAAATTGTATGTACATTCATGTACGTGGAAGTATACAAGCTGAACTGAAGGGATCTTTTAGGGTTAGAATCAAAAGCACCAGGCTGTCAGGGGGGAAAAAGAGGTGGGAAATTGTAAATATCTTTGTTATTCAGATGTTGCTTCTACAGCTCCGCCAGACCCTTTCTTCGAGAATTCAGGAAGAGCAAATGGAGATGAATTCTGGCGCATTTTTTCCTCACTATTCAATGTCTCCAAGTGTCAGGTTGGGTGGAGGGATGCCAGAGGACCTGAGAAAGGAGAGAAATGAAAGCCATTTTCCCATCTCCTCGGAAATATATTAGAAAAGGGGAGGGGGAAATGGCTCAGCAAAATGTGATGGAAGAGTGAAAGCGTTTCTGCCCTCCAACTCTTATTCCCACCCACCAGCATTCCTTGCTCTTTCAGAAAATGGAGCGTGTTGAGTACGTACTAGATTACTCATTCCGGGTGCAACTTCGTGATCTGGATGGATAATGGAGCTATAAAGCCCATGCACCTGCAAATAAGTCACAGCATTCAGCCCGAGGAAAGCCGGCTACAAAGCCTCGTGATTCTCCCACCAACGTCTTTCCCCCCTCCCCCCTCCATCCACCCCAACCCCCCCCCCCCAAAGAGAATACGAAGAGAAATGAGCCTTTAGCCATCCGTTCTTCTCTCTCTCTTTTTCTTTTTCTCTCTCTCTCCCCTTCCCTCCTCCCTTCTTTCTCTTCCTCTTTCTCCTCCCCCCTTTGCCTCTCTCCTCTGCTCTCCTCCTCACCCTCCCTTGCCGGACCTAAGGAGACAGCTGAGAAGAAAGCAGCGCCTGCATCTACTAGAGGTGACGGACAGCAAGGCTGTGATTCATGCCTGCGTAGGAGCGCAGCTGAAAGGAGCAGAGGCGATCAGCCTTCATTGCACAGAGCATCCAGTAGCGCTCCTGAACTGAGGAAGCTGAGAGCGGCCAGTCAGCGCCAGGTGCATTTTCAACACCTAAGTGCTTGGTGTCCCGGCGCTGTGCCACCCGGAGTTTATAAACGTCTGCCCTCTGCCCAGCTTCTGAAGTGCGCTATTTTCCCCTTCATCCTCCAGCTTTCCCGAGACTCGGAGTCCATCAGCCAGCTCGCGCAGACTACCTCGGTCCGCAATTGTAAGTGACTAGGCAGACCCCAATCTGCCAGCTCCCTTTGTGAGCTGCACAGACAACCTCTTCCTTTCTAACCCCAAATAGTCGAGCCGCGCCAAGCTGGTTCGGGGAGCTGGGAGAAAGAGGCTGCTCCACTGAAAGTACAAATGGGAGCTGACTGGGGGAGGGGGATGCCATCAATTTCTCTTTCTCCTTTTCCACTGTATACGACAGCTGTACACAGCAGCTATCTAACCAAAAGAAGCACTCACCAAGAGTCACTGGAGTCGCTCAGAGCGACTATAACCTGTTACTTCCATTACAACTGCTAATGTGTTTGGCTTGCTCCCGGGGTGGTATCGGGGTGTGTGTGTGTGTGTGTGTGTGTGTGTATGTGTGTGTGTACAATCGCATGCGAGAGCTTTAGATAGAGGTTGGACTGCAAGTATTTTATTCCCGAGGCTTAAGGTCTGGTTGAATTTGCACCTTTCCTGTCTTCTAACGGTTCTGGACGCCTTCAGGTCTCTTTCAAGGGCTTCCCAAAGGCGCGCAGAGCAGGTTTCAGATTCCCCCGCCTCCCTAGTCTGGGGCGCAACTTTGTTTCCCCAAAGGGCAAGGAAAGATGGACGCAAGATACCTGGAGATTTCATGACAGGAACACAAAACAAGACTCCTTCCCCCTGGTCGGAGTACCAAAACTTCTCAGTCACGGACTCAAAATACGGGCTAATCGGAAGAAGCATTTGACCGGCTAATTTAGGAAGGGAGGGGGTGGGAGAATTGTCCTTTCTCTAGGGTGACTGTCTCTGTACCTCAACCAAGTCTGAAAAATGTCTCCGTTCGAGATATCTTGGGGAATCTGGTAGGATAGCTTGCCTCTATCCCTAGAGCAATATGAATCTTCCTTCTTGCCCTTTCCAGGGATTAGCCAGACACAACAACAGAAACCAGACATCCTACCAGACGTGCCCGCCTCTCGTCTCCCCCACTCACCTACTCCCTCCCGCCGCGCTGAGTCCTTTGGGGCTTGTCCTCGCTTGGGTATTAGCTTTGAGTATTAGCTCTCTTTCGCCCTCCTCAGAGCGGGGCTCCAGGGCATTGCGTTCTGACCTCTTTGGGACGCTGAGACTACACTCTGCACTCCGCCCCCCATTCCCCACCCCATCTCTTCCTTCCTTGTCCCGACGCAAAATGTCCTCTCTCTTTCCTGAACTCGTAGAATCGAGGCTCCGAGATGGAAGGACCTGAAACTTGGGCCATTTTTTTTTTTTTTTGCTTTTCCTCTTCATGCTGTGACAGCACCTCTGGATCACGCCACTCGAGCACTCCATGAATATAAACAGGGCCCCTTCATTTTTTTCCAGTCTCCTCTGCCCCAGCACAAGGGGGAGCCTCTTGACTCCCCACTGCCTCGTACGGGTCCTCAAATTCCTTAAATCCCCTTTTCGATTCCTCCTTACCTGGGTATCCCAAATATGTAACACCTTCTTTCTTCTTGCAGTCGGCTCCTTAACTAACCGTAGAACTCCCACTTGAAAGACCCGAGAAAGCAGAGAGACCTGGGACTCTGGCAACTGAGCAAATGGCATCTTCCGCGCCTTCCTCCTCTTCCACCTCTTCCAACCCAGGGCCAGACTCCAACCCCACCAACCTGCGCCCTACAAGTAAGTCCTGTCTTCCTGAAATTCTTGGCCGGGGATAGACATGAGAGAGAGAGAGAGAGAGAGAGAGAGAGAGAGAGAGA